>NC_136598.1:19147332-19484832 GCF_910589615.1 Taurulus bubalis | reverse complement strand
CCACACACTGCTCCCCTTGTCCCTCCTGCCTCTGTCAGTGAAGCAGTCTGGAATCAGGCCACCGGGCATCAGACCAGAAGACAGAGATTCAGAGATACTGTAAGTGGGTGTTGTCAATGCAGTGATGGTTTGTTTTAGGATGTTATTTTTCATGAAATAAATCACCAGTGTCATTATTCCAGATTCTGTACAGAGGGAGATACAGACACATCTTCTTTATGGCTTTTATTAGAAGTAACACATCAAAGTCACTAACACCAAGGCTACAGCTTTAGGTGAGCATTACTATTCCTCTCATACAGTATGGATTAGACTATCATAGACCAAATACTTTCACTTGCAGGTAATGCAAGTACTTAACTCAAGCAGCTTTTAAAAATCCTGTTCAGCACCATAGACTGTTTATAAGAGGTGGATATAGTCACCATGAAGTTTCTCATTGGTTTGTGGACTACAGTGTTGAAGCCTTGATTTGAGCATTTTGGCCGTCGCCATCTTGGTTTTTGGTCGTCATCATTATTGGGTATCTGGAACAGAAGGTCACATGACAGTGGAGCTAAGTGCAACCGAATGCTGTTCAAGACATTTTTTGTCGACCAAAACGTTACAATTAACTGTCATGAACTGAAAACACAGTGACAGCTTTAAAGTGAAAGGCAGACCTGACATCGCCGTGGCAGCAACCTGTCAATCATAAGGTAAGCCCGCCCTAGAGCATACCCAGCTTTATCTGTTTTGAACCCCCAGTGAGTGGTGGGTGGAAAGCAACACAGAATGTAGAATGTAACAGTAGCAATTATCACAACACCTGGCTACACATACTGTATTCAAGATGATATAACTTGAATAGGATGGCATTTTACAAAAATTGTAACTTCATTAGACAGTCAACACTAGACAGGGACTGAACCTACAGTATGGGAATAGAGAGACAAAGGAATGACTTGTAATAAAAGGCCATATTCAAATTCAAGATGTCATGGCCCTTTTTTTCACTTGTATGTCTGAAAGCATTAGTTTGTCATTTTGGGACACATTTGTTGGCCTCTTTCATAGGGGTTATGTGGCAAACTATTTATTTGCTAGGAGCTGTCACTTCTTGGAGTCTCTGCTGGTTCCCTAGTAATTACTTCCATTCAAGAAATAGTCTCAATTGTTGACTTTACACTTCTGTCTTTTTCTGATTTCTGTTGTTGTGCTAAGCTAAGCAGCTGATAGCTGTAGCTTTATATGTAACAGTGGTAAATGAAAGTAAGAGACTTCTAATTGATTTTGCCTCCAAAAATCTAATAAGCACATTTTTCAAAATGTCAAAATGTCTCCTTAAACTTAAACCCAGGAGCAGTAAAAAGAAATTCCAGAGAATAAATACTTGATTCACCATAAGAGTCTTGCCACACGTTCAAAACGGATTGTTGTGTTTTTGCTTGTCTTGCACTACTATCATTCACATCAACTCACATTTACTTGAGAGCTGACTTGCGAAACTTAAACAAAGTGCTTATTGGTTAAAACCTTTTAAAAGACACTCGTTCAGAGACAGTGGCAGACAGAAAGGCTGCAGGAGGTCTGGGCTGGAGACAGAGATAAAGATAGCGGAGGGATTGTGTCAGGAAAAGTCTGCATCAAAGTGATGTGCTTTATGATGCTAGATGGAGGAGGGAGACTGTCAGTCCCCAGCTAGGCTTCTTGATGGAAATGACACTTGTGTTTTATTGTAGTCCTAAAGGAGAAGTTATGTCTCTTAAAGCATTCATCGTGTACGCTTTTTTGAAACTTTGGGGATATCTACATGCCTTTTGCTTTCTTTTGATGGATTACATATGTCGTCAGGTGAGTGTGAGGACACACAGGTACATGTGCGTGTCCTACCAGTTGCTTTTTGTTATCAAATCTGAAGTGAGATTTCCTGTCTGTCTTAAAGATAAGTATATTCATTCATGTTCTGGATTCTCTAGTTATGCACATCAAGAGAGTTCCTACTTGTCTTCCGTCCCTTCTCAAAAACCAAATGCTTGTTTTTCTTCACTAATAACCACTTCCAAGCCTGCACTGTTGTGGCTTGTATATGCCTCTCCTTTCCTTGAGGTTTATTTTTCAAAGAGATATTTCTTTAGGTTTAAATTTCCTCAGTAGTCTCCAAATCCCCTTTGACCTTACTTTGAGGAAGAATTCACATAAAATATTGAATAAAATGAATGTTAGAAAAAGCTACACACAAGTCAGGTCATGTTTCATTTCCCTTAACTTCCTTCAACTCTGAAGAAAGTTCTCATTAGAAGCACTGCCAAGAAAATGAGGGAGCTGAATGGTAGCTATAGATTGGCTCAAGTTAGTCACATGTATTGGCAAGGAGGTTAATTTAAGTGTTATGTTGAGATATAACTTCCAGCTGTTGAAACGCACTGCTTTGACTTTTTCTTTTTCTTCTTTAGCTGTTTAATGTTGGTCTTTCAACAGGTCAATCCACAACTTTGATCGAAACTTGCATATCCATATCCATAATTATTTGAGAGGTTGCCATGTACTTTGGTACAGATATCTATTTTCCCAGAGAATCATAATGACTCCACCATGAGGTTCACATCACTGTTTTTGAGTGAAATGTTCCAACAACGATTGGTTTGAAATTAGTTGCCCCTCTAAGGAGAAATCTGATGAACCCCTGACTTTACTAGCACCAGCATCAGGCCAAAACACTGATTTATAACCATGAGCCATCAAAGGCCAAGTTCAGATATAGAACACAAGACAGTTGGAGAATGGTTGAATCAATAGGTGCGCAGCATTGATTTTTGTTTAATTTGTCCTCTCCTCGACATAACAACACTCAAGGAAAATTCAAACTATGACAGCCTTTCATCTGTGACATTTTTAAAGAGATCCAACATGTCTGGCTTATGGGAAACACTACATTGCTGAAGGACTGGTCTATGCTGTAACAAATTATAGAATGACTGGGCACGTGAAATGCACTTCAAATTCAGTTAAAAAAGCAATTGTTGTTCTCGAAATAAGCTCTTGTATGTGTAGACCCAGAAAAAGGAAACCATATGTCGAGCAATTTTAAGAGATGATATACAGGATTTGATTTGACATTTTATTTTCGCATTTATAGTGTACTGTGGAAGTGAATTGATAATGTTATATGAATAACATAAAATAGAAGTGTAGCTATACCAAGCAGAATATAAGATACAGCACATTATGTGACAATAATCACACTCAAGATCAATGACAGGTGATGCAGCTGCAGATTTAATCAAAAGCTCTCAAGTGGTTTTGGGGGAATTATCTGAACAGCTTTTATAGACGATTCCAAAAAGTGCAGTGTAGAAAATAAGAAAAGAAGTGACACCTGAGCAGTTTATGATGATATATTAATGATATTTGATGATTGTTTATCAGATCTATGGTAGCTGTAAGAACTAAATGTGCATGCATGCTGTTTTTGTGTGTGTGTGTGTGTGTGTGTGTGTGTGTGTGTGTGTGTGTGTGTGTGTGTGTGTGTGTGTGTGTGTGTGTGTGTGTGTATTGTTGCTTGATTGCTACTCAGTTATTATCATTTGAATTGGCCCTCTGTCTATTCATTGTGTTTATTTCTGTACACATAGTCCAGGAAGAGAATTCCTGGAGGGCAGCCAAACCAGTCCGCTTTAAAGCTTGAATCTTTCCAGTGATGTGGATACTCAGATGTATAAATAATGTATGTGGAGAAACAGACATTTTCATTTAAGTGTCTTTATGTATGGTTTCTTTCTATTTACGGTGTTCTGTTTGAGTGTATGCTCTCTTGAATGTGCTGTGTGTGTGTGTGTGTGTGTGTGTGTGTGTGTGTGTGTGTGTGTGTGTGTGTGTGTGTGTGTGTGCACTCTGGCACTGTAGTACTGTTAGCACAGCTGTCCAATCCAAAGAGTCACAGGAGGCGGGACACAGGTGTCCACAGCAAACCACATCCGTAATTATTGGACTCTGTTTACCTCATTGGCAGTGTGAGTTGTGCGTCTGTCCGTCTGCCGGTTTAGTTTGTATGTGTGTGTGTGCCAACCTCTGTGTATTAATGGAATCTGTGATCTGAAAGGTGAATTAGTTTGATGAGATTATAAAAAGTATGAGAAAATAGAAAAAGACATGGAAGTGACCAGGGGGATGATAAGAAATGTGAGACCGAAGAGAAGCAAAAGCTGAACAAATACTCAGACACATAGTGGAGAAAAGTAATGGCAATATTATAATTAACTTTGAGTCAACATGATTACTACCCCCTTGAGATTTGGAGGTCCCATTCCAATGGCATGATTATTTCTCTTAGTGTCCCTTCCCAGTCATAGCTACAACAGCCAGGGACATTTATTACTGCCGCTCCATACACTGACTTTACATCCAGAGGCTAAGTATGAATTAAGGATTGTCATAGGAGCACAGCCCATGGGGCAGATTGTGTTCCATCTTGTTATCGTGATTATAAACTTCTGTCCTTGTGATGCGTATGAACATCTGTCCCCAAAGGCCTTTGATGAGGTATTAGACATAGATAAAGGTCATAACCCAGCGATCTAATATAAATCAGTTATTCCTATAGTTGGAATGAATATGTAAAATACCAACGTGATCTCGCAGGAAGGCATTTAAATGGCAAGCCCCTTTTAAGGACATTTTAAGCTTTTTGTGAGGCTCGGAAGCAGTTCTCATTCCCAACTCATCACTTACGGAGCGCGTCACAGTTTTAAACATGTGGTTTAAGTTAAGGAAGGAAAATATCACAATTTGGGCTAAAATAATGACATTTATTGTGTAAATTAGGTTATCGAAGTAGCAATACATGACATGATGTCTGTGCATGTGAGCATTCCCCACTGGTTAACTCACTCTGCACTGCTGTCATATGGCGCTAACAGCTGATAATGACATCCCAGCATAGCTGTTGTGTTATCAGAGTATATCACATTATATCCCTATTATGTTTTTCATTCACTCATTCATGTAAACATTCTGTCAGCACATTTGTATAAGTAGTCAACGTAGATAAGTCAATAGTTGATATTTGGTTTTAGACGGTATTTTTTTTCCCCTCCTTTTGATCTCTTTTCATCCTGCATGAATTGAAAAGGCATCTTACACAAATTGTAAATTGTGCACAAGCCCTTGATATCACACTCTCTTGTTAAAGGATATTCAGCAGCGCCTGGAGCAGTTCAAAGTGTCATAGTGGTAAAGTGGGTATTGGCAGTGGACTCAGATTATTGAGTCTCATTTGTTATTTCTAAATGAACACGCATGTAACAAACATAATTTTCCAAATTAAACTTGCTTACCTGCATTGCATGAACTAACACAGTTGCCAATGTATTAGTTCACCTAGTTAAACACTAATCCAGTCTAATCCAACAGTCCTGGAATAGTTCTAAAGTTCAGTTTTTGTTGAAACTGTTTTAGCGAGATGCAGATATGGACATGTTGCAGGCTGCAGATTGTGGTGCTGTTGAACCAAAAAAAGGTAATTTTGTTATTAAGCCTTCCCTCATTGACGTTTCAACAAAAAATGAATATGATTTTAAATCATATGATTCATTGAATGACTGTTCGACTGCATTCGTTTTACCTGCTGTAGGTGTACCTAATAAACTGGCAGCTGAGAGAATTTTGAATCTGGTCCAAATATGTGGTCCATTTGTTCACACCTACACACAAAATTGTATCTTAAGCTTTCATTTCGTCACAGACATCCTGGACTCTCTCCACCATTTTTGAGCACTTTCATTCATGGCACATTTGCCATTGTGAGTTACCAAAGAGTTACCTTGAATCCATTTTTACACATCCATTAAACCTGGAGTGCCCTCTTTCCACCGGTACATTGAGTCTGGCAGATTTGCTTTGGCAGCTATTCAGTGACCTCATCATGACCACAGACGTTTCCTCCTCCGCTCGCAATCAGCAGTTATCTCTTTTCTCTCCTCTCATTGTGAAATGTTCCAATGCTCAATTCACCTCTCCTCGCCAACAGGTGTCACAGCGGAATGAACTGCAGGGAATTGAGTCCAGAGATTGGCTAGACGGTGCCGGAGTGTGTGAGGCACAGATTGTGTGCAAGTGTTCCCAGTTGGGGGTATATGTGTGTGTTATGGGGTACTGTGGGTTTCTGTGTCGTGTTCTGTGTGTGTGCGTGTGCGTGCGTGTGCGTGTGTGTGTGTGTGTGTGTGTGTGTGTGCACTCTGACGGCCATGCCATAGGTTTTTCGTGTTATAACCACTTCCAAACCCCCTACCTCTAACACCCTGCTTAAACAAATGGGAATTTAAACCAACCACTTGAGAAAGCTGATTTTCCTACCCAGTAGCTTGTTCTCACTCTCTCTGGCTGGAGCTAACAAGGCAATTGACAGGGTGATATGAACACCATTTCCATTCTGGCATTTCCTAATGTTAAACACCAGAGTAATCAACAAGCTGCCTGCCTTCTTGTCTGTGTCCCTCGCTCCCGTCTGCACCGCCGCTAGCTTGCTCTCTCCGTCTCCGCTAGCGTTCATTTAACACATCCATATTGGATTTCCTAATGCCTACAGCCAACCAAGTGACTTGTGCCGCTCGCATCTGGACTGCTTTTGTTACAGACAAGCCCAATTTGTATGTGTGTGAGTCTGTGCACCGTGCCCGTGTGGGGAATGTAAATGTGACAGTGTGTTTGTGTGTCCGTGCCGTTGTATTACATGGACAAGTTCAATTTATGCCAGAGGAATGAAATTGAAATCAGAGCACACCGCCTTCAGAGACTATGCATACACTTGGGGAACTTTTTGTCGTGTTATAGAATGTGGGTTTACCAGATGCATATAGGGAGACTGAAAGGGTGGAAATCAAAATAAGAGATAGGCTGTGTGTGTGTGTGTGTGTGTGTGTGTGTGTGTGTGTGTGTGTGTGTGTGTGTGTGTGTGTGTGTATGTGTGTGTATGTGTGTGTGTGTGTGTGTGTGTGTGTGGGTGTGTGTGTGTGTGGGTGTGTGTGTGTGTATTACCTTCAACAACTCTGTGGTAGATCTACCTGCCAGTGCCATGCGACCCCTCCAGCTCATCCAGAATGCAGCAGCTCGACTGGTCTTTAACCTCCCGAAATTCACCCACACTACTCCACTCCTCCGCAGCCTTCATTGGTTACCGGTGGTCGCCTGCATCCGCTTCAAAACATTGATACTTGCGTACCATGCTACGAACAGATCGGGTCCAATCTACATCCAGGACATGGTAAAACCTTACGCCCCAGCTGGTTCACTCCGCTCAGCTTCTGTAGCTCCGTCACTGCGAGCTAAACACTCAACAAAGTCACGACTGTTTGCTGTCCTGGCTCCTCAATGATGGAATGAGCTCCCCATTGACATCAGGACAGCAGAAAGTCTCTACGTCTTCCGTCGCAAACTAAAAACACATCTTTTTCGACTACACCTTGAATAAGGAAGGTAGCGCCGCAGTAGCACTTTAGTAGCACTTAAATGGCACTTACTGATAGCACATTGTGGTTTAACTTTGTTGAAGAAATTGTACTTTTGTGATTCCTGTTCTAAATCTGTACTCTTGATTGAATTGCACTTATTGTAAGTCGCTTTGGATAAAAGTGTCAGCTAAATGTAATGTGTGTGTGTGTGTGTGTGTGTGTGTGTGTGTGTGTGTGTGTGTGTGTGTGTGTGTGTGTGTGCATGTGTGTGTGCATGTGTGTGTGCACGTGTAAATGTTCCAAAGAAATGTCATGCTACATTGTTACAAATGTTAAATGGTTTTAAAATGATACAAACTTGTCACAGTATGGTGTCTTCTACCTCCCCTGTCGTACATTCTCACTTTGATTATTTGTGACAATTACATTCATCGTTGAGGCATTTTTTCACCTGTAAAAATATTGCGATTTTGTAGGGAGATTGTGTATATTCCCACTGAGTCCTTCACAAGGATAATCCTTCACTTTGTTGGTATTTATCATGCCACAGTTAGTTTATCCCTACTAATTACTGGGAGTCGGGATTGGGGTTGTTTTGTAATTCCCATGTAAGTTATTTTTTTCCCTCTTCCCCGCCTGCCAAACTGTCAACATGTCTGATGTTTGACGTCTATGAAAATGAGGCATCAACAATTCTCATAAATTAGCTAAAAGCCACTGAACTCCTCCATGGACATTTTTCCCTCTTTTGATGGTTTGTAGATTAGACCGGGAGTATGTTATTAATGAGTGAGATTACACCCAGCCGTCGCTAACCGGATTATGGTTTAATACAGCTCAATTTTCCCGTGCTATCCAGCTCTACTCCCCCTTTTCTCTTTCCTCTGTCTCTTCATTTCCTCTCTCTTCTCTCATCTTTGGCCTTCCTCTGTTCACCCTGAGTGTGTCTTCCACTGTTGCTTGTGCGTCTGTATCTGTTTGTGTGTTTTTAAGTTTTTTGCAATGCAGATGTTTCAGAAACTACATGGGTCAGAGGAATATGCAAGCCTGAGGACACCACAATTCCAGCACACATAAACATGTACGCAGACTGAACAATGTGTCAACACTGAGTTAATGATGGATAATAAAAAATATGCTAATAGACCAGCAGGAGGTACAGAATGAGTGGTGCACCATCAGAAATAGAGAGACGTTTAAAGAACCCTATTTTGACAACTTAATTACTTCTTGCTGGGATATGACTTTGAGTTTTACTGATTAACCCCATTAAAAGAAAGACATAAAAAAACAAAGAAGGCACAAGAGTGTAGAAAGAAAGAGGAGATTGTTTCTAGCAGCTTTTGTAGTTGGGAGACGGGGAGAGGAGCTAGCTTCCACTATTCTGCAGAAAGGAAATGAAGAGAACAGACATGAAAGAAGGGTGAAACAAAGACAGAATGATAGTGACTGTGAAAAGAGTTTTAGACAAAAAGCTGACAGACTAGGGATGGAAGCAGTACTTCAGTCTGTATCTGTAGCACTCTGCTTTTTCACAAATTGGGGATGCCCTCATCCCCTCTCCTCTTTTCTTCTTGTAGTATTCCCTCCTCTTTTTTTCAACTGTGGTTGTACTTTTACCTATAACACTCTTCTCTGATTCACCTCTTTTCATTTTTTTTATACCTCTCTCTCCACTGCAGTAGGGGGATTACAGCATTGGCTTAGGGAAACAATAGGCCTAACACAGGGCTTAAGTGGCCAGAACCAAACTAAATCAAACATTTCGCTGACGGGTGTGCCACTGTAATCCTCCCATTTTCTTCTTTTTTCTCTTCCCCCCACCCACCTACCCTGCATTTGCTGAGAGCCTTCCCTCTTGTATGCCTTTAATCAGGGCTTTTTTTAAGTTGGGTCCACCAGCGGCGCTTGTATCATGTTAAGAGTGTTTAATTGGCTTTAAAATACTAGTAAGTAGTGTTTGGTTAATGGGTAATGAAGGAAGGTTAAATGTAAGCTGGGTGCAACATAACCACCATAATGACTGTCTGTTAAAAGACACGCATAGAGATAGAATCAGTCACTGTGTAATAATGAAGCATTATTGTTCATTGAGACCTAAATGGCTGAAAAACTAATGTGCGGTTAACAAAAAGCTGTTTCTCAGAGTATGTGCTGGACACGAATCAAGCAACCAAAGAATAGAGTGATTAAAAGAGGAAAGCAGATGAAAATATATGTGTGGCAGCAATCATATATGGGTTGGCATGCAATGGCACTGAAAAAACAGATTGGTAGAAATGATAGAGAACAGTCACCATTGGCGGAACTAGTTTTCCCTCTGAGTTACTGGTTTTTAACTGCCTGGGAACTGATCTTGTATCATTCAGTCATCATTAACGTGCAGAGCCAAAATGGCCCCAACAGACAGATGGTTACCGAATTGGATCGTACAGAATTCACTATATGCATTGGAAAGAGAAAGAGAGAGACACAATTTGGACATAAAAAATAGATTCATAAGCTTGTAAACTCTAGCTTTCAATTGAAGGGAAAATCCTTCACCTTTTATGTGGATGTCAAATCAGTGTTGATGGTAAATGTAGTCAATTCAAGCAGTACATTTGCCAGAATGTGCTATATCGACCCAGACAGCTGAGTCCAAGGTTGCAAAACCTGTTAATCTTCCTGCATCCGACGTGACATAGTTGGATGCAAGGAAGAACTACATGCTTTTTTTGAATTGTATTGCTCTGGGGAGCCAGGGTGCCTGCTCTTTGCAGCTCAAAAACTTGCATGCATTGCATCCTGGTATATGTAGGCACTCCTGGCAAGGCACTGAGAGCCGAAATAAATGAGCTTCGTAGCATGCCTTAGGACTTTACTGCTTCAATTTACTACATTTACCATCAACACTGATTGGACATCTACACAAAAGCTGACGTTTTATCATCTCTGGATTTTCATGGATACGAAGTTTGTGGACGGGTTTGAAATGGGATAATATTTAGATGATAAATAAAAGTAGAAGTAGAGGTAGAAAAAAATAAAAATCCTACCATGCCATAAAAAATGAAGGAGACAATTAGGAACAAGGGTAAAAAACAGAAGAGGGAAATGAAGATAAGAAACGAGAAGGTTAGTTTGAAAGAGAGAAATAACAAAGGCAATGAATCGGCAAACACAAAGACGAGGGAGAAGAAAGTCAGGCCTCAAAATCCACTGAAGGCTAAATGTGTACCTCGTAAATGGAAGTATGAACCCTCTCTCTCACACACACACACACACACACACACACACACACACACACACACACACACACACACACACACACACACACACACACTAAACACTACTTCCCTCTTTCTCTTCCAATCCCGTCTCTGTACTCTATTGTTCTGTCTCCTCCTGGGTAAGAAAATGTCATGTAGAGAGGACGCTATAGCTGCTGCTCTGCATGTGCTATGATAGCAAGGTGTCAGGATTCCCTTGGGGTAGATTTGCACTGCTGGAGATTTGACTCCTTATCGGATAACATCATCAGATAAGAAAAATACGGCGACGGAATGAGGAAAAAAAGGGAGAGGGACACACTGACACACTCAAGCTGGAATACTAAATGAAACAAGGAGACATAGACATCATGCATACATGAACTCATATATAGTGCAGGCATAGCCTAACGACAGAGAGATGGAAATACATACATTTATGTAAGAACAAACATATACCCATACACATACTTAATTTTTAAAGGTTCTATTGAGGTTTCAAAGCATTATTATAGCAGCAACCATCTATATGCTATTTAAAGATGAAGTGAATGTCTATCTGAGCAGATAATGAAACGTAGCACCCACCCTTCCGTTTCCACCCAGTTTAATATTGTTAGCCCTGTCAGCACTGTTGCCGTTGTTTGTACTGTTTGCACTGTCAGCACCATTACCCAAATCATATGTTGTACCCCCCTCACTCTAAACCTTGGTTATCCTTGGTTATGTGTTTATGAGTTGACAGAATCGTGACGAGGAAACATTTTTATTTTTTATACTCCTTTCATACTTTATTCCCAGGGAGCGGAAACTATCCTGAGAATCCTGCGAAGATGACTTTAAGTATAGCACAAACCTGACCACTTTAGTGTATTGCTTGGTGGCATTATAATTATTAAGGCAAAAGTATGCAATTGTTGTTCGTCAACATTAGAATGAGTTGTGGTGTCCTATATTTTGTAGATGCCTTAACTTCAGAGCAGTTAGCTGAAATAGCTGGAACCAGTGGCGCTGTAACTTCCATTATTGGCCTCTCAGGGTAAATATAGGCTGCCTATCTTGCTGGTGGAGGTTGTTGGGGCTGGATGGGGTCTGAAGGAATACAGATATGAAATATCAATAATCTAGATGTTTAGGTGCAAGAGGTAGTAAACCACAAAGCACATTATCATAAAGATGTAGATACAAATGTCTTCAGCATCAACGAAACTGAACATGATTTTAACTAGTTTGTTGTATTAAAATACAGTAGAGGTTTACACTGTGTCTCTATCTTTTATTTTTTTTATAAATTGCAACCATTGTTATGGAAAGTCCAATATCCAATTATATCCTAACTTCTTATTGCTTGATTTATTTAAATGTATGACTTCAATGTAACTATGACATGGCCTATGACAATTATCCAATATTGTCTGGCAATATCGTTGAATAGCACTACAAAATATCAACATTGAATGATGAGTTTCAACATTACACTCACATCAACTGTGACGTTTGGGGATTCCAGAGTGCTACTGGATGCGATAACAACAATCAGTGGGTGTACTGTCCCTTCCATGCTGATCATGATAGATGATATCCCATCATCTTTTGTCGTCTTCCATTTTAATAAATATTTGTAGACGGCATAGGGGACATAGTGAAAACTCACCTGGGAGCATTACACCCGACAATCAGGCAGCTGTTCATTTATAAGATAGAGTACAGCTTCATATACAGACTGTAATTAATACACACAACGCCCCATACGTAGTGAAAAGGCACAAGAATAAAACAATCAAACACTCTACATTCTGGCAGATGGGACAATTGTTCATAAATGAATGCGTGCATCATGAAGCTGTATCTTTACTTTGAATGTGTGTCAAAGTGGAGAGCATCTCAAGTCAGAAAAGTACATATTTGGTATATTTAAGGGGAATAGGTGTATTATTTTCATATCTAAAGAGGACAGAAAGATAGATTTTGCCTCAGGCTCTGACAGATTTGCCAAAGAGGAAATGCAATGGATTAGGCCGGGAGGGAGGGGGATTCATAAATCAGGATAAGTAAGTGAAGTCTTGACAGAAGATGACAGAACACTTACAGAAAAAGGCTTTGATGTGTTGCATACACATATTTTGAGTAAACAAGTGATTATTCTACAGTACAGTGCATACAGTAATTCAAAGGCATTTATACTGTATATTTTTCTCATTTTTTTCTCATACACTATACAAGGATTTTATTTTATTTTGACTGTTGTGTGGACACTGAATTACCTTGGTATATTTTTTATGGATGTAGCAATCATAGATGGAATTGTTCCTGTGCAACAAACCCACACAGTTTGTTATAAAACAAGTCTGCCATAATTTAGAAAGTATTGTAAGAACTTACTTGCAGTTTAGAATATGTTTTCCTTTAAACTTGAAATGTTTTTTATTGCACCCAGCTGTAACATAATAATGGCTACTTCTTCAAAGACATAATACATTTAATAAAAAATACTTTTGGTCACTGCATTAACATTTATAATCCCAGTCCAGTCGACTGGAATTCAGTTTGTCATTGTGCGTTTCTGAAAACGATACGTTAAATGTTGATACTTTTTCACTATGTCAGAGCAAGTGACGTAGTATTTTGAGTAACTGTTATGAATGTTATGAAAGTTATGTGGTATAATAACGAGTATTACATCGAGAAAGTCCATTCAGAACGAATGGGACTGGTGGTTGATGGGTCAAACAAACAGGACTCCCATCCAGCTCTCTGTTGGTGTCCCATGTGGAACCAAAATCAATGAGTCACTCTATTCTTGTACACGTTGTTACGCTTTCTATGTATCATCATGTAAGAAAGTTGACTCGGGGCGGTTATTATTTATTTCCGCTAATGTTGTAATGCTACATTGTTATTTTACACAAACCATGACTTTTTTTCTAATCTATGACATGTAGTTTTATAATGTTAACCACATGCCATTGGGCGTTTCTGCAAGCGTGGTACAAGGCTGATAAGAACTGTATTTATGGAAAATTGCAGCGCTCACAGCTCCCAACCTTGAACAGTATATCTGCTGCACAGTAATTAGTGGAAAGGACAGAAGACACACTGGCACTCTTGCTTATTGTGGATCAACTAACCTCTTTTAAACAGATGTATTAATGTTTTGTTTGGGTTCATTCTAGAAACGTCGACATTCAACATATCTGCGGTTTGCAGAAACATACAATGCCGAACCTATAGAGACTGAGTTGCGAATGCATTTTACTCATGAAGGGGGGTGAGAAGCAGCATTTTTACACACAATGACATGAACACACAAACACTAGTAAACACACATACAGAACACACAGGTGCAATGCACCAGAAAGGACCGGACTCAACATCAGTGAGTCTATGGCAATAACCATGTCCCTCAGAAGTCAGGGGACTAGGATGAGAAGAAAGCAGCCAACTACAATAGCTGCACACAATACACAATGCTGGAGGGGAAGGTCACTCTGTGACCCCCTCCTCTTTCCCCTGTATAGTACTGATGGGGAAAATGTCACCTGCCAGCAATCATTTAGTAATCATTCCTCTTCAACGCCTGGCAATGGCAGGAGGAAAGGAGGAGGAAGAGAGAAAGAGAGGCATCATGTGAATAAAGCATGATACAGAGAGATAGTGAGAGAAGAGAGGAGGACAGAGACTGAAGGAGAGTGAGCAACAGCATGCCATTGGTAGCTGAAGCGTGCACGTCTTTGACAGCAGACAATAAGCCCAGATGGTAACTCCTCCTTTGTTAACTTTGATGGATATTTCTCTTTCAGTGTCAAGGCTGAGGAAATGTATACATCACCTCCAATACATTGTTAGCTATCATTTACCTTATGGTTCCTCTCTGGATGTTTCTTTGGGAAATGCAAGTGTCACTTTTATTGTGCTAAATACTCTCACGCTTATGTTCACACAGGGTTATTGAAAATCAATCAATAGGTTTATGTATGAAGGAGTCAAGTGAATCACCTTGAAATTGCTCCCCATCTAGCATGATATACTTCACATGTAGTCCGGGCAATGTGTTTGTATGATGGATGGCATTATTTGAATGTACCATAGGGACATTATTCACTGTTTGAGGAGTGAATCGAATTAGTGGATTAGATGTTTTTTTTCATATCCAGTCACAATGGACACTGTCTAGCAATTTGGTTCAGATGTAAACACAATGACTGCATTTATATGCAGGCCTTAGCTATATGGATGAACACTGTTTTTGTTTGTATATGGAGAAGTAGTCAAATTTGGTCAAAGCCAAGGTTTGACCAGGAGGACAAACTGGCTGTCAAATTCTGAGTCTGTATTTGCAAGATCAAAGTTTTAAGCAAAAATTACTTTGTCTGTTCTCGCATAACTAGGTTTATTGTGTGTTATATGTTTTACCTAATTCAAAAGGATTCAAACAGTGAAGCTCAACGCAGTCCAATCAGAGACCAATGTGACACAAGGCCATGACTCGGGGATGCAGGCCATCGCACCACCTTCTCGAGGAAGGTCGTGAGGGCAAAGCCCCCCTTACCAAGCCTGACTGCGCTGACACAGTCAAACAATCAGGCCAACAAAGCAACCCTCATCTGTGACTGTCTGTGAGAAGCAAGATAGATGGTAGATATCCCTCCACACACTGCACCTCCCATCCCAGAAACACCGCCATCTGGGAGAGACTCAGTATAACAATGGCCAGCAGACACCAATCAGTCATACTAACTGGCAAGGAGGTGATTGATGATAATGCTAAGGCAATAGCTAAATTAAGAAATTATCTATGGACCATAAAAACATTATTAACATATTATTCAGTTTGAATTGAGTTTCTAAAATATATTTATCTTTCTTTCAAAAATGTTTGTCCCCTGCAAAATAAAGAAGATTAACTGGTCTATCATTCAGTATGCTTACTGTAGGTTAATTTAGCTTGATACCCATTCCAGTTAATTTAGTGAAGATGAGGCATAATAACTCCAACAAAGAATATAACTCTTTCTCTTTCTCGGACATAATTTATAAATAACTAACATTGAAATAGGTTGCATTACATTAGGCAGACACAGTCAGGGAGCTATATGGCCACAACTGCAGTTTAATCATTGTAAGGAGTCCGGAGATAAGATAAAGATTTAATTATAATTGTATTTCCGCAGGAATCCGGTATCGGAAGGTCAGATTGAGACTGAAACTGGTGTTCCGGTTGATCTCTCCCATTCCAATGCAATTCAGTTCCTGAATGAAAGGAAAGAACATATCCAAATATCCCCAGTGTAACGGAGAGAGATAAAAATGTGTATTGTGATAGCACACTGCGGAGGAAGTAAGACAGAGGCTTGTAGCCAAGAGACAATGCAGTCCTGTGATGCAGCCGACAGACGACAGCGTCTGGCAATTCTCACATATGTTCTTGTTTTGAAAGTTCAAGATAATTTAATGTCCCCTCTCCTGCTTTTTTAAGCTGGGATGTATTGAAAAGAGGAGACAAACAACTAATAATTTACTGCAGTAAATATCTGTAAGTGAATGTGAGATACTTTATCTGGTTTTAGGTTTCAAACCCCAAAGTAATTCAAGTGAACCCTTACCTCATTCCAATTGGTCCTGATGTCTCCGTCTCTCTCATTTACGTGGTGAAGTGGATATAGTACAGACATTCTTCAATTATAAAAAAATTAAGTCAGGGTTGGAAATTAGATGCCACCACACGGGTGAATTTGATCAACTTTGGCCATGGTTGCAGGTAAACAAAGGGGAAATGGAACAAAAGTTAACTCAAGCTGCCCTACCTAATTAGTCAGAAGAGAGGGGCTTTAGCGCCTCTTCTCCGACGCCTGTTGGAATCACAAGCATGGTCTAACATGGCCGCAATCAACTCCGTTCGCTGTAGGTAGCAGAGCACTCTAGTCGTAATAGGGGCAGAAACAGGCCATGGGCGATGTGTGAAATCCGTGAGACCATATATATATATATATATATATATATATATATATATCAATATTGTCTTCGTGGACAACTTACTCAGGCTTGATATTATTCTGTGCTTGGTAATATCTCAGTATTGTTTATTTTACATGCTACAGGTAAAACAATAGTGGCATATTTGCTGGGAGTGCAACAGTAATGAAGCTCGCTCAAATTGCACAGAATGTGTGTCACAAGTTGATGTCGATCAGCTATAGATTGCACCAAGTGGACATGGATATTTGACAAGTCGCTGATGGAAAACTCAGCCTTCCTTGCCTTTCCCTATTTCTCTGTGACAGCAAGGTTTATTCGATGGAATCAGAGAGTGTAACAGGATGGTACATAGAAGCTGTAAACTTGAGACTGCGCCTTAACTGCTGTGAGACTTAACTAACTTGAGGCTTGAAGGTAAAACAAGACTTAACTTTGTGGCCCATAAGCATTCAAAATGTTATATTGTGCGTATACCTTTGGACACTTTCAGTTGCAGCTGCTGGCACCATAACACCATGGAAAAAACTGTTCAATTTGATAATGAAAATGAATTGTTTCTCATCTGAATAGTTTTTTTTAGAGTTAGTTTGAAATTACTGAAACTCACCTGTCACCTATGTGGAACGAATCAAGCATCTTGCAAACACAGGCAAGACACGATGCTTCATTATCTACAGAGTGCAATCGAACTAATACAACTGAAGTTGAACCTTGTTGAGTTGATCACTTTCATGACTAGGATGGCTTTAGTTAAAGTGTTTTGTCCATCATGACACTCATCCGCATTCTCCTCCACCTTAACTAATCGTCGTTATGCCAATTTAAGAGTCTGAAGTTACTTTCTATCCTTCTATTAATCCATATTCTTTTGAAATTTCAAATGAAAGCCATGCGTCTTGGGTCACTGGTTCAGTCACCACTCTATTACATAATAAACTGTATTAAGTACTTACATTTTTAGGGATACTCAGTCCAACATGTTGCTGTTAAATTATTTAACAATCACTGCAGGATCTTTGGATTTGTGTACTGGGGAATGAATGTAGACGAGGTATTTAGCGTATCCTCATAGTGATCGAGTTGAAACTGTGACTCAAAAGAGAGTCTGTATGGAATGCCTTCTTTCACCCAGAAAAAGGAAATGGAATCAAGATGGATTTAGGATTAGAATTGAAAAGAATTGCCTCAATTATCTTTCTGTTGATTTTGTACCTTGGGAATCTGCCACATGTAATTGTTCTGAAGAACACATGGTATGACATGGTCTTACAAGTATGTCAGCGGCATAGAGACTTGCTTTGGAAATGAATCGCAATATTGGATTCCTTGGATAATCCTGCTGTGTTGCTTGAATGAATCTGATAGGGATATTATACCATCAGCACCAAGTATATGATTAGGTGCATTGTGTGAGGACAGCACTTCCACCGTAGAACTACATGAATCAGTTATTTTGGTTCTCAGGCTATAATAATAGTATTTCTGATTATTTATTATTACTTTTTAATCACACACATTTGTACACAAGACATATCAGTGTTTAGCAGACTTAAACAGCAATGATTGTTCCTCTTTCTGTGGTCCCTCTCGGATGTTGATATTAATAATGTGTTAGCACGTAGTACCATATGCCTTTCATTTGAACATACTTTACATGCTCAAACTAAATCTAGTACTTGACTGTCTATTGAGCAAATACAGGTTAAAGAAAGACCAAAGGAAATTACTGGTACATTCACAAAAGTGGTTTGCACTGTAAATTCACCACTATGTACATATCCACAGCATTATTGCATGTCAGCAATGTTTTTTTACCCATTACTCAAACTTTTTCCTGAATTCATCTTCTCTTAATTTGTCTTCCTTTTTCCTTTCTTTATCCGTTCTTTGGCCATGCTAGCGGTATGGATCTTGGGAAGTTCATCTGATGATCAGTGTGTCCACCAACTATTGAATGAATTGCCATGAACTATTGTACTGACCATCTTAAACCCCAGAGAATGAATTCCATGGATTCTGGTGATCCCCTGACATTTTCTCTGGCGTTGCCATGAGGTTTAAACTCTTGGTTTTTAATAAAATGTCTTAACTACTATTGGATGGACTAGTATGTAATTGTATACGGATAACTGTAGTGCCTTTAAGGTGAAGTTTGATGACTTTGTTTTCCTTCTGAATTTTCATCTGGTGAGACCGTGAGGTTTTTTGTCCTATGCTGTGGTATTTGATCACCTTTCTTCGAATCAGCCTCAGCTGTACTTTGTGTTTTGTCCCATTTAGCCCGCACACACTTTAATTAAGATGACAAACATGGTTTACATTATACCTGCTAAACACCAGCATGTTAACATTGCAGGATAGCATGCTGACTTTAGCATTTACCACAAAGCCTCCTAGAGACACCGATATAGCTATTGAAGTGTTATTGAAGAGTGATTTGTCCTTGAGGTGTTAATAACGAAATAGCTATCGTAGTCTTATTAACACCTCAATGACAAATCACTCTTTGCATTGTCGGCTACATTTGTATAATATAATTATTCATGCATGTCTAAACAAAAAAATTGAGGGTTACTTACAAATATACAGTTTTGATTTTGAATTTGTTTTTATGTACCACCATAATAGTGCCCATTGTAAATATTTGTGATGTTTCCATCCCTATGTTATTGTGTGTGGATGTGGATATGTGTGAATGTTTTTGTGTGTTTACAGATAGATGGACAAACCTTCCTCATTCACTCCATTGCTAGGCAGTAGGAAGGGACCCATCCATATTTTGTATTTCTCTATTTAAATTCTCAACCCAAACCTCAGTGTCTTCAGAGTGAGGGACTCATAATAGGATAGGACTTCTCCCCCGTTTTGCTTCTCACTCTGTCTCACTCTCTTAAACTCACTTTGACTTTGATGTGTTTGTTTCTCTTTGTCATAATGTTTGCTTTCACACAGATAGTCTGACTTCAATATCAATCCACCCCCGCTGTCCTTTCCAGATTGTATCGATATTTATTTTGTAGCAAGGGGGTTCCACCACCCATTCTCAGTCCATGTCGCTTGGTTCAGACCGTGTTCTCAGAATCCATCCATCCATTATCAGCCGCTTATCTGGGGTCGGGTCGCGGTGGCAGCAGGTTCAGCAGGCCGACCCAGGCTTCCCTCTCACCCGCAACACTTTCCAGCTCATTCTGGGGGATCCCGAGGCGTTCCAAGGCCAGCCGGGAGATATAATCCCTCCAGCGTGTCCTCGGTCTTCCCCGGGGTCTCCTACCAGTTGGACGTGCCTGGAAAACCTCTAATGGGAGGCGACCAGGAGGCATCCTGACTAGATGCCCGAACCACCTCAGCTGACTCCTTTCGACACGAAGGAGCAGCGACTCGACTCCAAGCTCCCTCCTAATGTCCGAGCTCCTTACCCTATCTCTAAGGGTGAGCCCGGCCACCCTGCGGAGGAAGCTCATTTCGGTCGCTTGTATCCGAGATGTCGTTCTTTCGGTCATGACCCAGAGTTCGTGACCATAGGTGAGGGTTGGAACATAGACCGACCAGTAAATGGAGAGCTTCGCCTTCCGGCTCAGCTCCCTCTTCACCAGGACGGACTGGTACAGCGCCTGTTTTATTGCTGCAGCCGCACCGATCCGTCTGTCGATCTCCCGCTCCACCTTACCCTCACTCGTGAACAAGACCCCGAGATACTTGAACTCCTTCGCTTGGGGTAGGCAGTTTGTCCCCACCTGGAGGGAGCAATCCACCGGTTTCCGGCAGAGCACCATGGCCTCAGATTTGGAGGCGCTAACTCTCATCCCTGCCGCTTCACACTCGGCTACAAAACGCCCCAGTGAATGCTGGAGGTCACAGTCCGAGGAGGCAAACAGGACCACATCATCCGTGAACAGCAGAGGCGATCCCGAGACTCCCGAACCGGATCCTCTCCGCCCCCTGGCTGCGCCTAGATATCCTGTCCATGAAGGTCACGAACAGGACCGGTGATAAAGGGCAGCCCTGGCGGAGGCCAACACCCACCGGGAACGTGTCTGACTTATTACCAAGGATACGAACACAGCTCCTACTGCAGGCGTACAGAGACAGGATGGCCCGTGCAAACGGGCCATCCGGTCTCCACCACGGGCTCCACCACGTTAAGCACCCCCCACAAAAACCCCCGAGGGACCCGGTCGAAAGCCTTCTCCAAGTCTACAAAGCACATGTAGACTGGTTGGGCAAACTCCCAGGACCCCTCCAGTAGTCTTGCAAGGGTAAAGAGCTGGTCCACTGTTCCACGACCGGGACGGAATCCGCACTGCTCGTCTTGAATCTAAAGTTCGACAAGCGGTCTGAGCCTCCTTTCCAGCACCCTGGCATAAGCTTTTCCCGGGAGGCTGAGCAGTGTGATGCCACGATAGTTTGAGCACACTCTTCGGTCCCCCTTCTTGCACCCCGGGCTGCCAGTCCATGGGCACTGTCTAGCCGACTCCCCCGCCATCTGATCCAACTCACCACCAGGTGGTGATCAGTTGACAGCTCTGCTCCTCTCTTCACCCGAGTGTCCAAGACATATGGCCGCAGATCAGATGATACGACTACAAAGTCGATCATTGATCTCCGGCCTAAGGTGTTCTGGTACCAGGTACACTGATGAGCTACCTTATGCTCGAACATGGTGTTCGTTATGGACAAACTGTGGCTAGCACAGAAGTCCAAAAACAAAACACCAATCGGGTTCAGATCGGGCAAGCCGTTCCTCCCAATCACGCCCCGCCAGGTTTCTCTGTCATTGCCCACGTGAGCGTTGAAGTCTCCCAGGAGAACTATGGAGTCGGCAGGCGGTGCCCTTTCCAGGACCCCTCCCACCGACTCCAAGAAGGCCGGATACTCTGAACTGCTGTTAAGCACAAACAACAGTCAGAGCTTTACTCCCTGCAACCCGAAGGCGCAGGGAGGCGACCCTCTCGTTCTCCGGGGAAAACTCCAACATAGCGGCGCTCAGCCGGGGGCTCGTGAGTATCCCCACTCCCGCACGGCGCCTCTCACCCTGGGCAACTCCAGAAAAGGACAAAGTCCAACTCCTCTCCAGGAGCTTGGTTCCAGAGCCGAGCTCAACTATATCTAGCTGGTATCGCTCCACCTCCTGCACCAGCTCCGGCTCTTTCCCCGCTAGCGAGGTGACGTTTCACGTCCCTAGAGCTAGTCTATGCGGCCGGCGATCGGCTCGCCCAGGTCTCCTGCCTGGCCCGCCACCCGGTCTGCATAGCACTGAAAGCCCGGCCACCAGACGCTCGCCGACGAGCACCCCTCCTGGGTCTGGCTCCGGGAGGGTGCCCCGGTTTCCCTTGTCCGGGCGAGGTAGCTTTAGACCGTGGGCTGCAATTCATCAGGGTTTTTTTGAACTGCTCTTAGTCTAGGCTCTCCCCCGAGACCTGTCTGCCTTGGGAGACCCTACCAGGGGCTGACGCCCCAGACAACATAGCTCCCAGGATCACTGAGCCACTCAAACTCCTCCACCACGTTAAGGTGGCGATTCATTGGAGGAGTGTTCTCAGAATCCACTGTCCAGTTAATCTACAATCCTGTAGAGGTGACCTTTCAAACTTCTGTTTTCCATTGTCTACAATCCATTACAAGCAAGTACAATCCTCCAGAACTACAGTCTCCAGACATAAACAGAACACATTCACATACAGATTGTTGTTTTACATTCCATAATTGCAATACCATATTGTTTATGTGATGTATTTGACATGTTTTTGGGCACTGCATCATTTTTTCCCTGATAATTAATTATTGGGAGACACTTTAATGCATGTTCTGTAGATGCGCTTCAATAGCCCTCAGCCAAATTACATGAAAGAGTTATGTGGGATCAAAGGTGTCAAGGGAGAAGTAAAAGTGATAACACTGATCTGAAATTATAATATATTATCAGATTAATCAGTGTACTAATTAACTAGTTAGTTCATCTATTAAGTAGTTAATCTATTGAAGTCACCCAACCATATCCAATCGCAGAGATTCCTTCCCTCCCTGTCACTCTATCCTATCAATTAATGTATAGTAGCCATACAGCCATTTTAATCTTGCACAATATACCCCCACATATAATCTCAATCATCAATTCTCGGTCATAAAGCAAATACCCTATTAAGAAAACCCCCCACACCTTTTTCCTCGCCTACGCTTGTCATTTTTTCCACAACGCACTCTCCTCTTGCGAGCTTTGATCAGTAATTGTGGTGGATACAGGGTCTATTCTCATCTCCCCCAGGCTTAAGATACCTTCACAGATTGGTCAGCAGTAGACTGTAAACTACACATTCTCTTCCAACCAATGTTATGATAATCACACTGTGGGCTATCTTCTACAATGACTTGATTTGAGTAATTGCTCTTGACAGATGGAAATACAGAAGCAATTTCACTTCGTTGGAGTGCTAAAAAAGAGAGGCTTAGAGGAGGATTTGAAAAATATTCACTTTTTAATCAGGCCTTTGATGGCTAAACAAAAAGTTGCACAACCAAGTCTATATATTTGCAATAAACTTCCGCAAGGTTTGGCTTGAGAAGTTGTTAATTCAGTAAATAAACTTAAAAGCAGTTTAACACACACACATATATATATATATATATATATATATATATATATATATATATATATATATATATATATATATATATGCATGCATGTAGGCACACACTGATTGTCAAAGCAAAAACAGTGTATGATACATTTAAACATGTTTACTGGATGTGATGCATATATTTAAAGGACATATATTGGATAAACATGCATGCAAAGACACCCTGCACAAATTATATACACTTTTGATGTTCAACTCCCCAATCCACTCACATATACAGGATGCACACACTCATTCAGGCACATTAGACAATCTAACGGTGTCCTCTGACATCGAGATGAGTTACTTCAAAGGATTTAGCTCAGAACGCACCCGCCTCTGATACCTTAAACAACTCCCCAAAGAGTTGGGAGTGTTGAGCACACACACTCATATACACACAGTCTTGCACCTCAGCAAAAACACACTGATTGGTCCCAGTGTACAGCCACTGAGAGGAAGAGGAAAAAAATACAGGAAAGAGAAGGACAGAGGAGGTTTTCTCCCTTTGAGAATATATTAAATGATACATTTATTATGACTTCATTTCTTTCCATGGCACTCTTGTCTTGTTGCTTACACATTGACACCCGTGTTTTATTAGTGCAGGCACCCTCTAACAAGCTTTATGGACTCCAAGCATCACACCAAACCCTCCTGGTATAGGCCGTATAAATAGCCATATCACACTCTAAGTTGCCTTCCACAAAGTCAGCAACTTAAGAAGAGGCAGTGTGACAAAGTTCAAGGACTCCACGAGTTGTTACAATGCATGAACTTTGTTCTATTTCATACATGCTTTGCCCTCGAGCAAGGCTAAAGGGGATGAAGCCAGATGCCTAGACTAATTGCTGGATGCACTAACAGACTGTTTTTGATCTCACACAATATAATTTGCAGGCAAACACCAAACTCACCTCTGACCGCATCTAAAAGGCCAGAGAAGGAAATTGAGCCCACTGCACATGCTGATTAATTATGGTGCCTACTAGGCTGATGACTACACACACAGCACCTTCGACCAGGCGCAACTGCCAAACTTGTTTTCTTTCTCATCGCCAGCAGGAGGCAACTCCTTTGGTTAAGAAATATATCAGATTATATAGAAGTCTATGAGAAAATAACCCTACTTCTCACTTGATTTATTACCTCAGTAAACATTTTCCTAATGAGTTCATGGTCTCAATCGCTAGTTTCAAGTCTTCTTCAGTGCAGAATGATTTATATTTGATCAATTCTGGTCTCATTTAGAGGACAATAGACAATAAAGAAGGGTATGCTTAACATGCTGACTTCCTTGGGATCCTTACATTGTCCAGTTTGGGTGTTGTCCTCGTTTTTAATCTTCAAACTTTGACCCTTTCAGATTGTGCTTTCAGTTCCTGAAAGTTAATTATAACATTTTTGTTACCAACAAAATGTCTTGTTCATTGTTTGGTTGTACTTAGCTCCACCTTCCCATGTCACTTCTGGTTCCAAAAACCAAGATGGCGACAGCCAAAATGCAAAAAAACTGTAGCCACAAACTAATGGGGTAAATCTTGGTGACTATATTCACTGCTTATATATGGCTACCAATCACGCTGACAGCTAAGTTGCTGAGGAGAATAATTACTGTTGCAGATTGTTCTGTGCAGTTCAGTCAGGTCTTCTCTGTACCACTCCAGACCTCCTCACGATTGCCAAAGCATAAGCCCAGGAGAGGCTAGAAGCAAAGCGTCCTTCAGTGTAAAACTGCAACTCCAACCTCATGTAGGGGAGCAGTTGCAGCTAGGGGCAACCCACACACACCGTAAATGAAGCCGCCATACTCCAAGTGGATCTTCAACCTGACACAGCAGACTGAAGTGACACAATTAGACATAAGCACATTATCATTCCTGTAATGTCGCTAAGCTATAGTGACACAATATGGAGGTGGGAAAGCCATCTAAAAAAGTATCTTATGTCTGTTGATTTTCATCACATCAGAATCTGCTGTATTTGTATGTATTCAAGAGAGTAGAGATGTTGTGATGTGGAAAAAAAATAGACTGCATAAGCTGAGATCACAAGAATACAAAACCTGTTACATCAAGCACACACAATAATAATTCATCTCCATCTTCTGTCATCCAACAATTATTTATTTTTGGCCATGTATTTGTGGGGTCAGTGGAAACAAGTGTGTTGGTATTGTTCTGTTGGAGTTTGGTTTCTGGCCTTCTGGTGGACATATGTCAATTATTTAATCTGTTTTAGTTCATCTTGGTCTTAATCAACTCCTGAGAAAAATATAATTGTCCACTATGTTTACCAGCTAGTTTCTAACTTGCTGTCTTGTTGGGTTTTGTTTCCAAAGCTCATACAATTCTGTAAATTATTAAAATAATAATCCATTGTAGTGTATAGCGTAGAATGTACCCTTCATATCTACATAGGGAGCGGTTCCTTTTAACGGGGTCCGGCCCTATGTTCCCACAGTGGCCCAGAACACACACACCAAACACTGGCTTTGATTATTCATTTTTATTTTATTGGTTTATTTGGTTAGGATTGTGCACATTAATAAAACATTCCTGTAAATGTGCCAGAGTTAGCCAACAGGCTATTTTTCATCTTTAGTCCCTGGACAGATGTTACAAAGTCAGCCTAAAAACAGAATATAAGTTTAAAATTACAAAGTTATGCATTATTTACCCTTTACAAAGCATGCAGAAACAACAAAAGAAGAGAGAATATTAATATAAGTAGATCATCCAGGACACCCTTGTACTACATTGTCAAGTACTATTAAGATATGCAACACAGAGGCTCACAAAACAACACATACAGTACGAAGCAAATAAATGAGGGATGATTATGTTAAATTAAAACATGGATGAGAGACAATATTAGTATTATTATTAGACACTAAAAACATACATAACAGAAGCACAAAACATAAAAGCATGCAGAGTATGTAAAATATGTAAAGCTAAAAAACACAAAAGACACACATGCAGACAGCTCGTCACTGCCTGACTTTTGTTGCTCTTAAAGTGATGTTATTATTTGAGGATGGCTGAGCGAAATTTTGCACTCAGCAGCTCATATTACCATTGTCTTGGAAAGGAAGCAGTGAGCGGAGGAGTATGATTACCCCTTGGTTCCAATCTGCAATCACGCTGCTAGATGCCACCACATGCAACACACTGTGCCTTTAAGAAAGAGGGAAATAGAGAGAAATGAGCAGCAGGAGGACATGCAGGGTGGCAAGCTGAACTAGTGTAAACACTGCATTATGTACACTTGAGCTAAAATGCACAATACTGCCGGCATCCCGTGCACAGCTGGTTGTTGTACTCTGTTACACAACATTAGTAGCGTCAGTAAATGGCCTTTAGTTTCGAGGGTGTATTGCACTTACACACACAGGCCTGGGGACATCACAGCTAAAAAAAAGCCCATAAAAACAATAATTATGAATGCCAACTCATACATGCACATTATATGAAGACGCTGCTCAGTGAAACAACATACTATTTTCGGGGTGAAGTTAGTTCCACAGCAATATGATCCAGTGACAAACCGGAGAAATTTCTGGCGGGTCAAGAATCCCTTTCTTAAAGTATTTGCTTACAAGCATGCAGCCTCAAAAGCACACACATATTTTACAATTTCTGGCTCTGGTCAAGACTCTGGAAATGTTTTTTTCTTACATGTTTTGCATAAAAACAAAAAAAACTATGTCCCCATCATTTTACAAGACAGAGTGAGGTAGATAGAATATATTTATGTAACAAAGACATTAAGAATGTGATAGCGTAATGAAGGTGACTTTGACTCCAGACTGTTAATGTTTAAGCATCTCCTGCATTCACCATTCTCTCTCACTCCCCATCTTTATTCTCCTCAATTCCTTTTTTTTCTCATCATTATCCAGAGTAATCTCTGCCCACACGCTACTCTGCCTATTGGTTGTCTGTGGATCCTTTGCAGCCAGTTGGTTTTTCAAGGGTATGTGCAGGTGAACAACATATACCTCTCTCTTCTGGGAACATAGATTATAGGGACACTTAAACTCAACTACCACTGACCCGAGAAATGCATACCCCGGCAACTACTTTGGCCAACGTTCTTGGCCTTTGTATGAAAGATACACACAATTGGTCTTATAATTCATATCATACCATATATCTTGCAGTATTATAATATTTAAGTTATTTTCTATGCATGTGCCTAACAGTTAAAAGCCACCTTTCTTGCTTTTGCATAGCTTGCATTCCAGTTTTATTTAAATTGAACATGAGTTAATCCCTATCCTTCTTAGTCACGGGGTCAGATCAATGACAATATTAATAACAGAAGGATTCATAAATGTATTTTGTAAATGTATATATAATTTAATTTAAACTACCTGCTTCTTTAAAGCCTTTTACCTTCCACACTGGCTCCCAACAATCTTTTTTAAGTACAAGGGATCATCTCATTACAAATCTGACATTGACAAAACCATAATAACACCGAACAGAATCTCTGTGTCTGCCTGTCTACTTGTATTAAGGAATTCAGTCTATAAATTCTCAGCTTGATGTTCCTCCAGGCCAGTAACACAGGCGCAGGGATCCACTCTATGCAGCCTTGTCATTGCCTATTAATGACTCTTCACACTAAGTGGCTGCTTGAACACTGCCTGTTCCCTGGTTCCTGTTGACTCCTGTTTGTTGCTTGGCACCTTTTCTGCACCTCTTATGTCAAAACACACTCATGGGACATGACAAGCCCCTCACATACTAATACATCTGTCATTTAACCCCAGGACAGACTTTGTTTAATTAACAGCACTGTACTAAATCGGTGGTGAGGAGTGATGAAGATAAGTAGGTGTTGTGTTATTGCAATGTATTAGGTTTCAGTTTACCTTCTTTAGACAAGTAGTTTGAGAGGTGTTAAGGATGTAAAAAAAAATGAAACAAATCCAGCAAACAAGTTACAAAATTAGGATTCAGCTATTTTAATTGTTGGAATTGGTCTGCAATTTTAACAATTTAATTATTTCAAGTATTGACAATTACCATATTACCATCTAAACTCTTCTATATTTATATTTGCTTTCACATTTTGCAGTCATACCACCTGCTACCCACACATCTATGGTGATGTCTTCTAAAACACTTAAAGCGTTTAAATCGAGCATCATGAATGAGTGTACTTTTCACCACATCTTTTTGACTGACTAACATTTATCTTCCTCTAAGCCAGCGGTTCCCAAACTTTTTAGGCCACGCACCCCCTTCTACATCCCGACCGGGTTCACGCACCCCTAAATCCTCCACACCTTAAGAAAAACGCAACAGAGCCTATTTATAGCCGCATAAAATCGGACCAATGCCAGAACTGTTTGCTCGCGCGTGGCGTTTGTTACAAGATTTAGTCCGCTGTATACATTTCAGTTACACAAGGCGTCACTTTTAAAGAGCAATAAGGGGCCGTTCACACCAGACGCGACTCTCAAAAACGCGTCGCTAGCAAAACCATTGTTTTTCTATGGTACGGCCTTTCATGCGCGCTTTTTAAATGCCGCGCGACGCGTTTTTCTAGCGTTTTAAAAGTTGAAATATTCTCAACTTTAAGCGCCTTCCGCGGAGTCGCACAGCTCAATCGCACAGCTCCCTGGATGGCTCAGAGGCAGATTGCATTTCACATGTATTTACTTAAACACAGTAAGCCACGTAAAGAACAAAGAGTGGCACATGCATAGGCTCAGAAACAGATATAAATAAAAAAGGAGGAGTCCATATGAGGATGTTCACATGCAGCGCAGCCTGCAGCAAGAGAGATAGAGAGGGAGAGGGAGAAAGTGAGAGAAGTGAGTCTCTCACTTTGAGAGATTCACGTGAATGAGACTGCAATTGTTTTTGACTGTTTTGTAACTCTTCCAATTTTGATGTAAAAAATGTAAGGGGCTTCTGACTTCTCACTGGCATGCTTGGTGTTCAGGTGGCGGCGCAAATAAGAGGCTTCAGACAGCTGTTAGCCAGAACCTCACTGCACAACAGGCACTGTGGCTTCGGGCAATCTGCATTGCCAATCCAAGTGAAGCCCAGACCCAGATAATTGTCATCATGTTTCCTCTTTTTTTTCCCAGTCTGATGCTCACTCTCGTCTCCTCTTTCTCCGACTCCCGGTCGATTTCTTCTCCCGGTCTCTCCCCAACGCACCTCTCCGTTTCTCTCGCCTCCGTTTCCTCCCTCTCTCTCTCTGTCCCTCTCCTCTTTTATTACTGATAGCTTCAGATGTCCCACCTGACAGCTTCCCCGATTTCAGCCAGTTTAACATATTTTCATGGATGTTGCTGAATGAATGAAATGATGTTAGGTGCACAAGCTAGCTAGTGTGTACGTAAAAGACAGTCTGGCGGCCGGACCGGAAGTGCTATTTATTATCTATTTATAATCTATTTATTAAATTGTACGTTTTTAATTTTAAATTTAAATCTTACAAAGGGACATTTTATAATTAAAACATCCTACTTAATTTTTTTATTTCTATTATGTTTAATATTAATTATTACACCATTAGACCACCATTACATGTTTCCTCTCGCGCACCCCCTAGAGGCAGCTTGCGCACCCACAGGGGTGCGTGCAACACACTTTGGGAATCCCTGCTCTAAGCAATTCCTCTACGACACCAATTTCTTGCTTTGTCTTTCCATTTCACTCTTCCCCCCCCCCCCCCCCCCTAAGTTATTTCTTGAATCCCTCTCCATTTTAATATCACTCTCTGCTTTGGCTCGCAGTTTAGATTTTATAGTGATGAAAAGTAGGTTATTAGGCATAAATGTCTGATAAACACTTGGCATTTAGAACAGTGATACTATTATTTATTCCATCTCTACAAGACTCCAACCTAAGCTGCATATTTTGGCACCAGCATGAGGGCATTAGAGTAACAACTATATTCAGTCTGCACTGTCACACATACACACATAAAACAGTGTTTCAGACCCTCTGTTGTGTCCCAAATGTGTTCTTAATAAATCTGCATTCAGCCCAACCCATATGATTTCAGTCTTTATTAGTTGTAAGTTAGGGTAAGCCTTCTGGTTGCATGCTTTCTATATCGCTGTGTATGTGTGTGCATGAGAGCTACCTATCCTAATCACCGTCCACTTGATAAATGGTGGGAGAGGCAGATGTGGCTCCATCAATCATCCAGACCTTGGTCTATGGCAGGCAAATAAAATAAAACGTCCCAGTTGCATAGGCAGGAAAAATATGGAATGGACCGGACTGACAATGACGGAGACCTCCCGACATGAGACGCAGGATTCAACTAAAACTCGCTGGTGCATGCAAAAACTAACACACGCACACATACAGGAATCTATACTCTTACCTTCGGTGCTGTCTGATTCCACACAGTACTTGCTGACGTTGGCCCATTAAATACCTAACTACATTTTAGCTGCAAACTGCTATCTCTTCATATATTTGCATGGGTGTAGGCTGTTGTATGTTGTATGTTTTTTCCTATACAGAATGTGTCCTCTTGACACTCATAATAATGGGATGCTCCCTGATTCCATCTTTACAATTTGTCATAACATATGCGCTTCTAGAACTGCAAAATCAATTGTGACCAACTGATACTAGGTAAGCTGTGCATGAAGATTAACAAATGTGTACACATGATCTGCAAGAAAAAAAAAAAGCCTGTTTTTTATTCGCTTATTGCTTTGCAGTTTCACTGGTGCTCCAACTCCGCAGGTAAGGACTGATTTATACTCTCTTCAGGGAGGCTTCTTACACATTTTCAAGGTCAGAAAGGCCCTTTATTCTGTGAAGGAGTGGGAAGGTTGATGTGGAAATGTGGCGCCCAGGTTTATAGTGACAGGCCAAATGTAAAGGGCCATGATGAAAGTGGAGACCACTTTATATTTACTTGTTGGTTCTTCTCTGAACACCGCTCCAGAGAGATGCCATTAGCAGCAGATATTGACTGTTCAACCAAACTGGATGCATAGCACACATGAGATAAATTAATGAAATAAGTCTATTATTGGTTTGTGATAAACATACACAAGCCGAGATGAACAAAAACAAATAAGCGCACTGACAGTATATCTATTAATTTGGGTTTCCAGCCCACAACTTGACTGTTTTGGTTCAGTCCCAATGGTTTCTTTGGAGTTGTTTTCAGCTGCAGCAGATAGCGGTTTTCAGTGACAATGCAACAAAAAAAACACACACACACAATACACTACCTGACTTGCACTAAGCAGGAGATGGCCGAAGTTACCAACTAGGTGGTGATTGTTGAGTATTTTGCAGCTAAAGGTAAATATATATAAAATACTACTGGCAATACTGACCCTGTTGTTTTTAAGATTATTATTATTGTACATTAACACTGAGTTTAGATCTAAAAGTATCAACTTGATGGATAGGAATAGTCCCTTAGTAGTCACACAGTGGGGAAATGTATTATCTGCATTTTGACCCATCCTTAGTATTTTAAGGAGCAGTGGGCTGCCCCTAGTGAGGCAGCCGGGAAGCAATTTAGGGTTTAGTGTCTTGCTCAGGGACACTTCGACATGCAAACTATGGGGGAGACTGGGGATTGAACCGGCTACCTTGTGGTCGCAGGACAACCACTCAGCCCCATGAGCTACAGCTGCCGAAGGGCAAGAAATTAAGAGAAATGAGAATACTATCACAATTGTTGTGTAATTATGTGTCCTATCCAGGATGGTAAAAGAAGCACAGATGGCACACACATTGTGTTGTGGTAATGCATTTCCCACATCCGCTTCACTGTTGTAGGCTCTGGGCGCTGACATGCACAAATATTTACGCATTCATTATATAGTTACTTGGAATTCAATATGTCTGCTTGTTTGCAGGGCAGATTTAAGCGTGAATAAGAGTGCAAGTGTGTGTTTTTTCATCATTCAGGGAATTTTTAAACATACTTATTTCATGAGCTTGTAACATAAGCAGAATCTGATGGCACACTGGCAAATTGAAAGCATTAATAGTTGATACATTGCCTCCATTATATTCGGTGTATCTGAGTGTTGAGTGTCTCAGTGTACTGTGTGTACTGTATGTTAGGAAATATGGAGTTTATGTGAAGATTTGTGTCATTTCCTCATTTTGATTTACTATACATGTGACTTTGATATTGTTTTTCTTCAAGCAGGTATTTCTTTTCTAATCTATATATTACCAGTCACCCATCATTGTAGTTTCTACTTATTTTATATGCACAGAATACAACTTGCAACAAGCAATTTTTTTTAAGCCATACATATTCACTCACATACAAAGACACGTTTGTGCACACAACCTGATGCACGGTAAATCAATGGACGGGACAACTGTTATTGCATTAAGCTAAGTTAATTACAATGATGTAATAGGTTGAGTCCAAGGTAGGCTCCATGAAATGAAAGCAAAACAGGCATGGATAATAACACACACATGCGCACAGAGACAAGGACCTGTAGAGACCGCTTATTCATTGAATTACACTCAGTATAAATCTTTAAGACAGATGTGTGTGTGCGTTCAGTGTGTTCCGGTCAGATGTGTATGTGCTGGTGTCAGGGCCTTGCCTTCGTCTCTATTGGGAATATTTTATATGTGATGACATGCTGTCCTTGCCATGCCATGCAGCATAATTTATAACTATTTATATCCCCTTCATTGCGCTACACACAAACATGCATATCCTGTGCATGTATTTACAGAGACGCTGTAATATGGAATACATCCACACACATATATTTACTTAATATATGCTACATGCGTATTATACACGCACATTAAACCTACATATTTGCAGTCTTAGCTTAGCTTACACTCTGAAAGGCATCTTTGATAACTTCAAAACAATGAATTTTAACCTCCTAAAAGAGAGGAGACCTGGTAAATCTCTGCAGTAATTTTTGAATTGCGGCAGGAAGTAATATTGGTCAAAAAAGGCTATGAAATGCAGCTGGTTGCAGAAGAAAAGCCTGCTGACATTTTTCCATTGTCTGTAATAAGCAGACTTCGTTCATGCCTTCACACACTCACGAGTTATAGACTCTCACACACACACACACACACACACACACACACACACATACAAGTGTAAAAGCCTATCCCACCAATACAGCACAAATACATTATGCATACTAAAAACTCCCAGGATGCTATGTTGACTTTTATGAATTATGAATTGTAAACAGCACTTGCATACCAGTGTTAATTTTGGCGCCAGATTTTGTTATTTGATTCGTTTTAGTCAAGTTTTTTATTATTTCACTTTTCTTAGTTAGTCATAGAGTCAATATACACTATAGTCAACAAAAACTAAAGGCATTTTAGTCTATATTAGACTAAATCTATTTAGTCTAGTTTTTGTCAGTACAAATCTATTTTGTCTATTGCCTAGTCCAGTAATAATTTACAATCTATTGGAAATGGCTTTTTGAACAGAACGACTCTCTTGGTTTGTTCCCTACTCTGGTGTCACTCACAGCTCTCTTTACGCTGTTGTTCTCTCGCAAACTGTCTTCACAAGGTAAATAATCGATTTGATTGGCTCAATTGAGTGACGCTTTTGCCATAGTAACTGGATTAGCTGCATCCCTGGTCTATAGCCACAGCCATTGAGATTACTGTTTATTCTCATTAGTTTATCAGAAATTGTTCATGGGACTAGATAGAACCATCACTCCTGGTCCGCCATTTGGTGATGCCCAATTTAGAGAAAGAATTCAGTCTTTTCATGGTGCCGGTGTAGCGAAACCAAGCTGTTTGCATGTTCCCTAACAGGGAAGAATGGCGACGCAAAACAGGGTATGCACATTTTCATTGTGTGATTGCATGCTCGTGATTGCAGAGGGTATTGCGTAAAGAGGGTATTACGTAAAGAGCCCAACAGAGGCTCTGCTTGTGCTTAAAGTACCAGCATTTCAATATCTTAACCTTCATTTATTTCCTTGTTTTTGTTTTGAAAAAAGAAAAAAATACCTAAATATGTATACACACACACACACACACACATATATATATATATATATATATATATATATATATATATATATATATATATATATATATGTATATATAAAAAAAACAGTCTCCATGGAGGCTTTTATGTGCCAAGACAATCTGTGCTGAGTGGTAACTGGTAGAATCATGTTTGGTCAACTGTGTCAACTTTTGACATGTAAAGTTTATGGCTTCACTATTAAGTAGTTTGTGACCTGTTCACCGCTGTCACGGCTTGTGTCACTTTGGGGACCTTTGTGAGATTTGTGATGACGCCAAGAACTAGAGACGATATGCTAATTCCAGGGTGCATCTTTTAACACAAATGAAACATTTTAATTGCTTCTCAACTGAAACTGGGTTGTTTCTTTGAGCATTCATTTGTCCCCAAATGACAACAAGACCTTTGCCCTCATGTCTGAAGAATTGCTATTTTTGGCTGATTTCTTTCTCCTTTTCCTTTCTGTCTGCACATCTCTCTCTCTCTCTCTCTCTCTCTCTCTCTCTCTCTCTCTCTCTCTCTCTCTCTCTCTCTCTCTCTCTCTCTCCCCTCTCTCTCTCTCTCTTCTCTCTCTCTCTCTCTCTCTCTCTCTCTCTCTCTCACCATCTTTTCTTAGAGACACTTCTCGTCAAGTGAATAATGTATGAACTGGGCTGTGCTGTAGTCTTTGGGGAGAAGAGTAAAACATGCATCCACATCCTCATTCATAAGCTTTGACCCAGATTATGCTAATATTTCCGCCCTGCAGACGCAAAAAAAGAAAAATCCAGTATAACCCCAAAAGCCGACAAAACCAATACCACGAATTTACAATATAGTGATGAGGCATACAATGTACTGTGTGTGTGTGTGTGTGTGTGTGTGTGTGTGTGTGTGTGTGTGTGTGTGTGTGTGTGAGTGTGTGTGTGTGTGTGTGTGTGTGTGTGTGTGTCCACAAACAATATATATATCTGCTTTGGTCAGAGAGCAACTCCCGCTGCACTGGCACACACACACACACACACACACACACACACACACACACACACACACACACACACATATACACACACACACACACACACACACACACACACACACACACTCACAGCTGGGCATATTTGTGTGGGTCCATGACGTCCAGTAACTCATCCCGGTCTGATTGGCCTTAGTGGAGGGGCATTGTGGTCAGCAGAAAAAAAATCTGCTGACTCAATACTTTGTTGAGGTTTCTTCTTTGTTTGTTGCAGATATGAGTGACAGGAGGGTTAGCGAAGAACCCCATGGGTCACGGACCAAGTGGAATGATATTGCTTCTGTAGGGTGTGTTTTGTCTGTGAATTGTAGAAAAGAGAGACAAAAAGAGAAAAAAGGGACAGGTGAACAGAAAGACAAGAAGTGCTCATAACTTTGAGTTGTTGTGTAAAAGGTGGAATTTATGGCAAATTATGTGAAAACGTAAGTGTAAAATGTTAGCTGTCCTGACCTGAGTGAAGTACTGTTTATTAAACAAATTTGATGGCAGGTGTGTGAGTAATTGTACAGTGTAGGTTTTAAGCTGTTAATTGTTTTAGCAGTTAATCAGAAACATCACGTCAACATTAAACCGAAGAGGAATGAATAATGAGGAAGCAATTGCAGAAAATCCATCATTTCTGTGTTGAACTGACCTCTGAGCGATTGACTGTTAATAATCCAGTGCTCATGTTTTTTATTGATTGCATGAATGTTAACATTTTAATCTCCAACAGCTGTAACACCACAAGGGAAATTTAGTGAAAAGAGAGCGCTAGATAACAAAAAATAATGAAAAATAAAGTATTCCACCCCCTTCGTTGGTGCACAAAGTTCAGACAAATCAACGGAGAAAGTTGGAAGGACAATTAACGTGGTGTGTATTAGAGGCGTTTACCTCAGACACGTGCCACTTGTTTGGCACTGCTCATCATGTCTTTCACAGCTCCTGCATATTTTAGCTTAGTTGAAGTACACTCCGTCTCATTTAGAGTCATGTAATTGCCCTAAAAGTTAAAATATTCATCAGACTCACAAAAACATCTCCATTTTACTGCAGGGAGAGGATGAGCTATGCAAACGCCTTCTGCTCACCCCTGAAATTGTACATCTTTAATAGGGGATAACAAACTTAGTGCCTTTTCGTGTTTTTGGGGAAATTGTTTTGTCACATTGCTAAACTCTCCAAGCGACTTAAGCAGCTTTTTCAAGATAAGTAAAGTGGAATTGTAGACAAAACAAAAAAAGTGAAATCAAATTAAAAACTTTATGCACACGTTTTGTACGCAAAAAAATATGTGTATATTGATAGTATATACTGGCTGAATAATTGATGCTGAAGACCCTTTAGCAGCAACTTGGTTTTGAGTAATAAATCAGTCCATCAACCATCAGTTACTAATTTTTAGCACAGGTCAATCTTAGGTTACAGTTTAAATTCAGGTAAGAGAAGAGGAAGAACAATGAGGAATACTATACTATAATAATAATAATAATAATAATAATAATAATAATAATAATAATATAAATCCACTCATTAACTGACAGCAATGATGATATAATAATCTACAGTGTGAGTATTGATAGACATGTATGAACAAGTGAATAAGTATGACAAGAGAAGCAACTTGTGGCAACAACAATATTGCACCCGCAAAGAAAAAAAACAATCAGTGATAGGATTATATTTAAGAAAATGATGGCAGAGATGATGAGGACATACGGCAGTAACAGAAAAGTTGAACTGTAGTCGCCACTGCCAAGCATTACTCATCCTATAATGTAATGAGAACGCCTGGTTCTAATGCTCAGTGCTTAACCTCGCCATGAGGCAAGGGCAGCAGCACAGGCAAGAACTGAAAAGCCAGAGCCAAAGTCAGCAGTAATGTCATGCCTGCAATGGCTTACAAACACACTAACTTACACGTAGGCATGCTCGGTAAATATTAATAATGTATGCATGCATGTCTTAGGCACGAAATATTATGATCACCCTCTTCTCCTCTCTTTTTCTACTCCGTTTTTTTCAGTATATACATCCACATGCATTAAACATTTCAAACTAATCTATTTTTGGTTGGGGCACGCAAGGTTAAAAGATGCACAGCAGATGGGAAACCACTGTGGTTTCCATAAGGGACAAATTCTCTCTTTTGCTTTCTCACTCACCATTTCCCCTCTTCCCATCCTCAATTCTGACCATCTCATTCTTTCATTAATGTATCCAGTCCATTCACAGAGTTTCCAGTAATCCCTCTACCCCTCCACTAGGGCCCTCATTTCCTCTTTTCTCATCTTGATTATCCTACAAGCTAGTTTGGGTAAACTAAAACCACAGAATCGAGAATATAAAGATCATAAAGATATTTTTACAGCAAATCTTTACTGTCCAAATGGCACTAGAGAAAGAATTCAGTCTTTTCATGGTGCTGGTGTAGCGAAACCAAACTGTTTGCATGTTCCCTAACACAGTTTTAGGAAGAATGGCGACGCAAAACAGGGCATGCACATTTTCATTGTGTGATTGCATGCTCGTGATTGCAGAGGGTATTGCGTAAAGAGCCCAACAGAGGCTCTGCTTGTGCTTAAAGTACCAGCATTTCAATATCTTAACCTTCATTTATTTCCTTGTTTTTGTTGTGAAAAAAGAAAAAAAAATACCTAAATATGCATACACACACACACACACATATATATATATATATATATATATATATATATATATATATATATATATATATATATATATACATTGCCTTCTGGATATACAGCAAAATGCTTTTATGTGGCTTGAGAACCTACATAATTCACTCTCAAGTAAACATTTGATGTTGGAAATGTAGATCAGAGGGATTTGATCTTGTGATCTCCTGAGTGCCTTGTTAAAATGTCATGATGGTGATCTACTTTATCATAATTAAAAGGAAATTTAACAAGGCTTGACCATTATAGATTTTGATAATGTTTAACCTGGGAATGGAAGCACAGACTGTTGATGATAGCAATTTGACATAAGAAAATATTGTTAATTTCTCAGACAAAGAAAATAATCTGCATCTTCCTTCCTATAGAGAAGGATAAATAGTTCAAGCAGATAATACTAATGCATTTGAGGTGTTCTTGAATGTAGCTATTATACAATATTGAGCCTGGACGAGCACTGTAATTTAGTTATACCCAAGCTATCATCCAAAAATAAACATCAAAGTCAATTTTGGTTAGCGTTCTTTTCTTATTTAGACCTCCCACCATAAATTACACGTCAACCCTTATTCCCATGTAACAGTAGTCAGCACATCAGTTACCCATTTTGCACCTTAATTGATCATTCTCCTAACTATCCTGGGACCTGTAAGTGATAAATAAAATCAATAATCAATCAAGTCTCTGCAGCAATGTTTCTGTCATAAATTGGACTTTAGATTGCTCCATCTGCAGCCAATATGTGTGGCTGTGGGATCTGTTCCCAGACCATTTGTGCCATCGGCCTCTTTAGGGACCAATTTTGGAACTTGCAAAGCTACTGCCTGCATCTGGGCCTGCCGCCCGAACCCCAAAAGAGGACCTGGCCTATTTTCCTTTAAATACTGTGACACATATATTTAAGCACACAGTAAGAGATGAAGCCATGTTTTAAATGTCCCTGTTAAGATAAAAGCTCTACTCTACTCGCATCCTTGTCCATGAGCCATTATGGATTTAATTATAGGCTTTAAGCTGCAGGGTTACGGCATACAGTATATGAATGCTCCCGCCAGCCATTGTATATAGAGCATCCACAGTCACACATTATGCTTCATTGAACTTTGTCTTCTGATGAGCTTTTTCTCGAGGGAACATCTGACCCCATATGCTGTATCCTTCTTGGCCCCTTGAGCCTAAGGAATGGTGGGATGCTAATGCTAGTCTCTTTGATGTGCCTTACTTTCTAGAACAGTGCTGGTCTGTTTCCTAGAGGTAAAATGAGAGGGAGATAGAAAATCCCTCGTTGTCCTCTGACAGTAAATAGTTGTCGAGGATTCTGCGCCAGTCAATCTAAAATTAAATCCAATAACTAAGGATCTGCATGCATAGAAGAAGGGCAAACTGAGGAAACATTACAGATGACATTACACCATTGCAATTTGTTATCCAGACCACGTACAAGTCACATTTTAGCCTATTAATTGAACTTCAGAGAGAAGAAATGATACACATAGATAGCTTATCATTTAAACAAAGAAAAAAAATGCATTCACAAACAACAGAGCAACTCCAAACTGGACTAAATTACAGATGAACCAATAGTTTTATATTTGTTGAAACTAAATCGTCTCTCCGTGACCTTATATATTCAGACCATTATAATTTCACTCGCTGTTAGCTAGACTTTATTTGTGACCTTACACCCTTAGGCTGGTTGGCTAGTGGAACAGTCCGTCTGTCTGTCTAAGCACAGATAGAAAGACGGACAGATAACTCGAGCACAGGCTTGACGTTATGGATCGGCAACGCTCCCAGAGTTCATATCTCTCCTTTCTGTTGAGGCCAGGCTCTTCATCCTCAGAGCCTTGAGATAGCCGTTGCATCTGAGTCACTCCTCGGGGACCGCTGGATAGCATACTGGGGGAGTGCGTGTTTGTATGCATTTAGGTGTGTGTGTGTGTGTGTGTCTGTGTGTGCGTGTGCGTGTGTGTGTGTGTGTGTGCGTGTATGCCCACCCTTGCCTGGTTTTGGGCCTTCTGGCTAGCTGCAGCTCAATCTGCGACTGTCACTCTGCATGGAGTGCGGTGGATGATTGACAACTTTTTGTGCGTGTGTGTGCGCGCACATTGTTATTTGGGAACATCCAGTGTGAGCACACTTTGGGTTGCAGGCAGAAGTGGAAAAAGGTGTGTGTGTAGGCGAGAGAGAGAAAGAGAATCTGCTGCAGGACAGTAGTGAGCAGATGGAATGTTTGGTCCAGAACATGGCTGAAGGCGGGTCGGGTGGGCCACACACGCTCAGTCACCCTCTCTCCTCTCATGCAAACACACTCAGGCACACATACCGATACATACACAGTGGCATAAAGATGAATGAAACGAAAAGCTAATTTCTTCTCACTCTGAACATTACACACAGAGAGACAAATACACACAAATACATGCAAATCTACAATCAAGATATTTTTTTGTCAAAATACCAATTTTCATGTACTACAGTATACAAATGGTAAATTATTTAATAAAGTATCTACTAAATATATTCAATGCAATTCACTGATCTTATATTGCCATACATCTCATGTGATTTAAACATTTTCAGTGTTATGGAGTTTAAAGGTAAAAAAATATAGATTAGTTATTCATGAATGTATTTCAAGATTTTAACTTTTTTCCTCATGCTGCCCACACAGGCAGGCCTCATTGACTTTTGATTTAATAAAAGAAAATTTAAAAACTATCAATTTGATCAGATATTCACTGTGTGACACACATACTTACTTGCGTCTTATTCTTTGCATACTTTACCACCCCCCATATCCCCCCCCCCCTGCACACACACTCACACTATGTCCATGCACATCACATGGGCAGATATTCTGCGGAACGCAAAGATATGTTTGGTGCAGATAAGAGAGGAGTTATCAGTTGCTCAGTGTGCCCTCCCTTTACAGTAAACACTCATCTTTCATAAACCCTTCGCCCATTGCCATTAAGTATTCATTCCATTTCCACAGTTTACCAACAGGGCAGGAGGAAAGAGGGCAGATTAGCATCTGCAGTAGATCCACACAGACCAGACAGATGGTTTGCAGCCCTACTATTGTGAGATATTACCAAACTTTTACACCAGGCGAAATAACCAGTATAATAAAACAAAGAAAACATATATAAACTCAAGAATAGTGTAAGGCTTACTTGGCACATCAAATTCAATAGGCATAACAATATATATAAAGCATGTACATATATAATCAAGACAGCATGTGAAGTTGCACAGTGCCGGCCATGTTACTGTATTATGATGAGATGAGAAATGATTCGGAGAGCTTCCTGAAGTTTCTGATGAAAAAGTGGCTGTTGCTGACATTTTGAGTATTGGTTTTGAAGGTGAGTTTAATGACTTGATGTTCTGGTTATCAACTAACAATGCTGGGATGTAGGGCTGAACAACAGAAGTCCTAGACCATTGTTCTGTGGTTGAAGCCCCACTCAGTCAAGATTAGGCTTTTTAAAACTTGTCATAATAGTTATTTAGTTTCTATGCCATGGCATTCATTTGACTTAAAGCGTGTGCTAGTTTTGTCGGATTTGACTTCAAGTTCTGTCAGCCCACCAGGCGTTCCTGGTTTTACCTTCATGAGACAGCTCCTTTAAGCTAAAGTATACCACTTTAGCTTCCTTATCAGTTTCTTCAACTTTATTCATGTTTTAGACAAGTTGTTCTGCAACCTTATCACCTGAGGAAAAAAAATCAATGTTCTTTTCATCAAGGTTGCCGCCAAGTCCTTTTGTGATCCAAGACGTGTCATTCAGATATACTCTATTCTTATATCAGGATCGTCGCGTCTGTACAGGTTATATAGATAGCAGCCAATGTCAGTCTTCCAGTCATCTTTTATTGCGGGTGTCAGTGAAGATGGATCATTGTGATCTGCAGCGTAAACAGATGGGTCAATGTAACAGGATGACAACACATACATTCATGGGCAACTGAATTAAAGAATTGATGTTTTCATTAATTGTTTAGATCTATATATATGGTCATTTTTTTATGGATCCACCCACGTTGCTGCACCATTTGTGTTTTTCGCATCGCCAGTGTCGTTCTCTTACATGCTTGGTACACGGGAGAAGTTTGCAACCTGCAACCCGAACGCAAAAGTATGGTGAAAGGCGGAGAGGGCACATCGTTGTCTCACAGAGTTGCTGGGGAAATGGAGACAGTGAGAGACTAGCTGTTGTTCAGAAAAACAATATACTGAAATTGCATCATCGTTCTTACATAATACATGATCGGTGTCTGTTTTTAGGGGGATACAATCCACGACTATGGCACATTCCCAATTCAAGAAAAATATGTCTAATTTGTAAAGATGAAGTGACTCTATGGTATTCTGATTTCCAACATAATATGTGTTGTTGTATGTAACCTATTTGTCAAGTATGAAGCGAATACATGACAGGGAAGGCAAAGTAATTTTACCATTTGATATAATGAGAGGGTCAGAAAAAGTAGCTGGCTTTTATCCTGCCGTGTGTGATCAATAATGAATAAGACTTCCTGGAAGACACCATGTGAGAAACGACAGGAGAAAAACATTTGTACAATGGTAACAATTTTACACCTGAACAAATTTGACTGTAACATATCTGACATTTTTTTGGTCAATAATAGAGATATGCTATTCATGTAGAACAATGGTTATCAACCCATGCAACATGAACTACCGTGTTGTCCGTGACAAAAGGCATGTTGTCGCTACTCATAAGGGATCTTGTTGTTGCAACAGTATCATTATTTGTAATGACAACACTGTCACTACTCCAGCTGCATCGACCTCACTAGTGTGTGATCATGTGTGTTTTCCACCTATTTAAGTACCTTATACCTAGCAAGGTTAATTAAGGTTAACCGTATGTCTAATACCCATAAAACCATCAATACAATATAATAAATGCAGGGCCACTATGAAGGATAAAAAAAAAGGAATCACTTTTTTTTCTGTCAAGGTCATTGTGTGATACTGGGCCACCGTCCAACGTGTTTGAACATTTACATCGACAAACTTGCTAACATGATTGACCAGGGCCACTTGGCTCAACTTACAACACGGTGACATTAAATGACATTATTGCTCTTTGCAGATGATTTGGTTTTGCTGTCTCCATCAGAATTAAGATGGAGGCAGCAACATGGAGGTTAAAAAGGACATCATAAAACTCACGCCAAGAGACATCTCTGCGGCTCTGTTCGCGCTGCAAGCAAAATAGAAAGGGAGAGAGGGTATATCTCCTGTTGCACTGCTATTTGGAGGCAGGCACAATCACGTTGTCAAAGATAGACGTATTACCAGTGAGAGTGTTCAGTTTGTACCACTGTGAATTGGTGGTTAAAAGTTAAAAGGCTGTTGCATGCAGTGCTAAATACTGTATGTGTGACCGACCGACTGAAAGATTGAGGAGCCAAATTGATTAATCTTTCTTTGCAACCCTTCCAGAAGCCCCACAATGTTGTCTTGTAAGTTGTAAGAGTGGGCTAACACAAATGCTAGCTAGTGTGCATTGGAAGAGAACGGTAAGTACCCCACCCCGTCACTTTTAGGAACCAAAACATAAGCTGCACTGGAGGATGCTGTGATAATGATTACCAGTCCTATACTATTGACCTGGGCAGAGTCAGCAACAGCTGTGCTTGCCTGCTGTGGTGGGGGCAGTCATGAGGAAGCAGCAATCCGTTTTGAGAGTTCCACAAATCCATTTCCCCTTGAAAGGACGGGATGACACCACAACTGTTGTGAAGGATCACTTAACAAGTCTAAAACTAAAACACTGCACTTTACAAGATTGTTCTATCCAGCAATGGACCCCAAAACAGCGGCAGTCAGTCAACTGTTGTGACAAAAGAATGAAAGTGATAGTAGATTTTGACAAATAATTCTTGACTTTAAAGGTGTCTTTTGTCGTAGATCTTTCTGAGGTGTAGATGAAGATATGTGAAGCTAGTTGCTAGGGGATATAGCTAGTATGAAGATTGCATATGTACTCAATGCATTTGTGCTGTGTTTTTTAAGCTTTCCCATAAATGTTTCATCCCATTAATACATCTCTTTTTGTCTTTTCCAGTCACTGCCAAGACATGACAGGCCAGTTAAAACAAATGTATACATAAGCGGTCTTACATTGCTTTGTATAAGCAACTTATATATTTATGCAAATCAGGGATTTTCCCTGGGCGAAAAGCAGTTCAAACGGTGGTGTGTTGTGCTTGTAGCCTACACCCGCTACATTCGCAATTCATTTATTCATTAGAAAAATACAATTTCACATAATTATTTATCTTTGGTCCAGACCAAATGAAATAAGCTACTATTATAAAAGCATCCACTAAATGTACAAGGGTGCGAGAGAAAGAGACAGAAAAGTCAAATGATAGACAGCAGTTAGGAAAGTGCTTGAGCCAAAAAAAACTTGAGAACGGAGGGAAAGAAAACATCACAAACACATTTGGGAAGCAAGAAATATAAGACATTTAAGTTTTGAAGAAAGTTAACTGGATATTTAACTGGTTCAAATCAAATCACATGAATGCATGTATGTCTGCTAATGAACATTATTCTACAGCTCATCAAAAGATGACAGTCCCATCAACACATTTATTAGACCATAAAATAACAGTGCAATCCTAAGAGGGAACCTCCCTGAGCGTTGGTGCAGCGGCTAACTGCCAGCTGAGACCTCTGTGAAGCCAACTCCAGCCAGTGCCCCCTTTCAACCTCACCATGTGCTGCCAGAGGCCCAGCTGGTCCAGCCAGACAGACACCTGAGAGCTGCGAGAAGCTGCCAACAGGCTGCAGGATTTGGGTACTGGACCCCTGCACGCACTGGACCCTTCACATAGCTGAGAAAGGGACATCACACAAGTAGGTAGACCTAAATGGCTGCGACTGGTGGAGCGCCTCCTATGCGAGCTCCTGTTACCCCTTCTCCACATGGCACCAAAACAATGTCAGTAATGCCTTTGACAATTACAGCCTGGAGCCAGGTTCTGAAGACAGGTCAGTGACTCTCCCATGCTGTTGCTCTAATGCTGTATCAATGCTGTGGGGCATGTTCGGCATATCCGGTCATGTAGAGCAGCGGTCCCCAACCTTTTTTGCGACACGGACCGGTTTTGTGCAAGACAATATTTTCACGCCGATAAATATGACATGATAAATTTGACGTAATAAAATGGTACAACGTTACGTTGGAGTAACGTATCACGTACCCTCTTGACATGTGTCAAGAGGCTCAGATGCACAGACGGATATATCCGGTCATTTTTCAAAATATAACTTTTTCATAAATTCTTTCTGTGCGGCCCGGTACCAAGGGACCCACGGACCGGTACCGGGCCGCAGCCCGGTGGTTGGAGACCGCTGATGTTGAGCACACATATCCTCATTGTCAGGGAAGTAGGATTGTAATGTTTATTCAAGTGCTAAAGCTAAGGGAAAGTACTGACACCCCCTGATTCACACCAGAGGTCAGTTTTCCTCATGGATGCTGAAATGTGTTGCACATCTGTGGAACAGTTTTGTCAAGAAGTTGCAATTCTGCGTTGGTCAGATGTGCCAAACACGTGTGGTGGCAGCTAGAGGTGTGCTCTGAGAGAAAATTCCTCACCTGCTCTCAGAATTTAAATAGTCTCCGTAGCACTTTCCCCAGGAGCCAATGAACATGTACATACATTGTATGTTACGGACGCTGATGGCCCGTGCACCGCACAGCTTTGTATTAAGAGGCTGTGACCCTTTGAGAGCCACCTTACTGGTATCATATAAAATTAGGGGCACTGAATAACGCTCCAAAGTTTAGCAAAACCGTGGCAAGGGAAAACTGGTGTGGTGATTTAAAAAAAGGGTCCGTTGCCTTCTGACCTCAAGATTTCTGAATGAAAATGGTTTATTTGTGTACCCTAGGATTCTCCCCTTAACATACATGCCTACTTTATTCTAATTCCATGCAGTTTTGCATAAAAAACATCTATTTTTTATATATCGGTCAGCTTTGAGCCTAAATTTGTATTCGATGGTTCACATTTATTACAATGTATTATTAATGTATACTTTATTATCTCACAAACCGCTGACAATTAAAACAAGGACCACTCGGGGTTCTCGAACCTCTGGTTGAGAACCTCTGGTTGAGAACCACTGCTCTCATCCCTAATCTAACTAGGACACTACAATTTTTAAGTCATTCTTTATTCAATTAAACGCCTTTCTTGCTTTTTTTTTTTTTGTCATTTTGCATGCCATGTACTCTGTACTGACTGCAATGTAAACGCATCCATGTGATCCAATCACAGATCACAGAACAGGACAATCAAAACCTTTTCTGTTCTCACATCTTTGAATTTCATCGTTTGGTATTGCTTTATCCCTTAGCTTTAAGGGTTCAAAGGACAATATAGTTTGAGAAGAGAAAGAGACAGAAAGGTGGAGAGACTGAAACATTGCGGCATCTGTCATATCCTCTTACAGTAACTGACAGTGTTGGCTGTTTTACTAAACACACCCGAAAGGCATGACACATTATTAAGATAACAAATAGAATATGACTGGGTGCATATTTGAGTGAATTTACTTCTCTTGGTTTTTGTGACTAAATCAATATTGACTCCTCAAAGGGTATAAGGGTACTAGCAAGATATGAAATCATACCTGCCACCCTTGACATTTTTAATCAATGCAAACATCAGCCGTTATACAGTGCCAAATGCAGTTCTTGGGGAAGCATATTTGTGATTTTGATTGTAAAAATGTCAATGCAAACTAGCAGGTTGTAAACCACAGGGTACCACCATACCCTGAAGGAACATAGCTACATAATCTTGAATGAATATTACAACTGCAAGGAAACAATGGAGTTAGCAAAGGAACAATACTGGGCAGCGGGGGAGTTCAATGTGATAGAAAGTAGTCTAAGCTACACTTTATTTGCATCTCTGGCACATTGCAGTCCTCGGGGTCATGCCGATACTAAATGTCATCTAAATTTCAGAAGGCAAACAAAAAGAGAACCGTGCTAAAATAAATACATCTCCAAAACGTGATTATATTGCCATAATGTGCCGTAAAGAGGGAAAAGGGACCCGGGAAAAGACATGCTGGCGCGCAATGTTCAAATCTGCCAGCACAGACTGCTAAATGTGGACAAAGGCAGCAGCGTGGCCAGAAACATTGAGAACAAACTTTGTTTGAGGTATTTTGTTAAATGATTTTACAAGAACATTTGTAAATAATCTCGAACAATAATGTATTGTTATGATGATGTAATCTTGAAGGCAAATGTAGTACAGACTCAGAGCCTTTCCCTCATAAAGTGTCAAAGACGCTAAAGTGACGATGCTATTGACATGATTATATGAGGTAACCAGCAGACTGTTATTGTTGTGTATAGTAGATAGCACTGCAAAAGGGTATAATAGCTCTTAAACAAAAAGGTCATAGGAATAAAACCTATTTGAAGTGGGTTAGAGAAAAGCAAAATAAAATCCCTGGCACGGTCTGAAATGAGCCATAAACACTGACATGTGGTGCTTAGATTTCACATTTCAAGATGTGTCCATGTTGCCTGTAAATTCATACAGTATATATGTATTTGTGCATGTGTGTAAACGTGTGTGTATGTGTGTGTGAATACACGTGTGTGTTGGATTTCTGAGGTGTGTAAATGTCAGCCTGTCAGAGCAGACGCATCAGTGAGAGCAGGTGTGTTGTGACAGACAGGTGTGACATTTAACTTTAGTTTTTATTCCAGAAACTCCATCCATCTCTGTCTCACACACACACACACACACACACACACACACACACACACACACACACACACACACACACACACACACACACACACACACACACACATTAAACTCTTCTCTGAATTATTAGTCTTGTACTAACTGCATGATACAGTTATATTTCATATATACAGCTTGATTTTTCATGTCACAAATCATCAACACATACATCCTTTTAATCATTAATTTGCTGAAGAATTGCATAATCAAGCTCATAAAAAGATGCATCTAAATTAAAACATGTTATCTTTTTTCACTCCTGCTAAAACTACAAGTATGATGTTGTTAGCAATGTTAATAGACTATACCTTTAGTTTTGAGATCACTAGATGTGTTTAATAAAAGCATTAGTCGAAGTTCAATCATCTCAAAGCAAAATGTCCATCTGGCTGATATGGAACAGTAACAGTGCATCCCACACAGTGAATCTTTTTCTCCCACTTCCTTTCACCAGCCCTAAGTGCAGACTCAGAGGAAGACTAAATTGCCAGGCAGGTCAGCTAGAGTTATATGCCTGTACTCCCAGACCACACAGCACTGCACATTGCAGTGTGTAAAGTCAAAGGATAGGATAAGTTACTGACAGCAATCTGTTCTATCTCCACACCGGGGCTGCAAACGTTCAGACAGAAACTGGAAATACAGACCATCTGTCTTTCATTCTTCTCACGTTGCCTCACTAAAATGGGTGTTGAGGTGACTGAGGTACATGATGTCTCAGCAAAAAAGAGTGAGAAAATATATTTCTGGTGGAAGCGTTCTCTTCAAGGTGCAAACTGCAGCAGCAACACATCCTGGACGGTGGGAGCGCTGGGCCTGAGAATGCTCTCGGCACACAATATACTGACTTAGACTGGTGCTCTGTGAGGTTGGAAGGAGTTGTTGTGTTCCTAAGGGCAGAGCCTTGCAGTCTATTTAATATATCTGGTCATTAGGGTCAGTTACCATACAAGAGGAGCAAGGGCAGTAACTAATGAAAGCTTAAGTCATCACTGACACGCTTTACAAACAATCTCACCACAAGACCAAATGAGTAGCTGCTCTGGAGTTAATCAGATGGTGCTGCCCAGTCACCATGGAAATGTAGATGTTGAAATATTCATTATTCTGCTCACTTAAAGAGATTTTCTGACATGTTGCCCTAAAAATATAGATTGAAAGTTCATTCTTGACCTTGAACAGCAGTAGTCAAAACATTCACACCACAAGGTCCACTCAGAAACTGTTCTGGAGTCTGCTGATGCAGCCCGGTATCATGCCAGCTCATGAAATAATGATGAAAAGTAATTTATTGGCATGAGAGGGGAGGTGGATGGGTCAAACAAAGATAGTACTTTTACCCGTGTCCAAACTGTTCTTATGGTTTTGTTGCCTTAATCTAAAGTTTGCTTTGGTTTACCAAAACCTAACTGAGTCGTTTTGTGACCTAACCCTAATGTTCATTTTGTTACTTAGAAACCTCACTGTACTAGTTATTACAAAACACAATTTCATATTGTAGCATATTGTTGTTCCGAAAAAGAAGACATGCCAAGTGACACAAAAAAATTGACAATATGTGTCCTTGTACACAAAACCAATAGATTGCATTTCACAAACTGATGTGAGACTGCGTCAAAAGCTGTAGAAGAGCTACTAATGTACCCTATTAATTAATGAATAAACATTACAGTCAAATAATGGTGAGTAAATGTGCAATGTTTATTCAAAAAATTATCAAGTTGTCAAATTCTAAAAGAAATTGAACATCCTTGTGCATTATTTTACCCCTTTTTATGGGCTAAAAGACAAGTTATGTGTACAGCACCTTTCAGCAACAAGGTCATACAACGTTATTTACTTAAGTCATAACAGCCAGTAAACAACATACACAACAAGCACCAGGTAATATAAGAACACACTGTTAAAAAAACACGGTGTAGAAAAAGTAAAATAGAAGATACAGGTAAGGTAAAAGACACAAATTGTAGTTCCACTACAATGCAATGCAACACCTGAAGATGCAGTGGCTAACAGACATTTTAAACCCTGATTTCTATGAAGCTCAAGTTATTTGGTTATTTGTTCCAGATAAGTCCCTGACTACAACAATATTTCACCCCCATGTCATTTTTGTACGCTTACCCACCCAGGAAGTCCCACACAGTTTCCCAGTTAGTTTTGTTATGGTCAACCGTGTCAAATACAACACTGAGATCAAAACATTTAGCAATTAAAACAATACGCTTCTATCATGTAAATTGATCATATCGCAATGTATTTCCAAACCCAACTTCCTCAGTTATAGCTGAAAGGCTGGTGTTGAACTGTGGGTGGTACTACCAGTGGTGTACAAGACAAAGTCTCGGTTTGGAATGGGACGGCCCTAGGAGAGGAACAGTAAAGCTGGGTTGGAATGCTGCCGCTAAGACAGCTAAGCCACTCAGATGCTTCAGCACCAAACCTGACACCACCATAATGGGAATTATAGAGGGATACCACACAAATCTGGGCTGTAGGGAGGAGGAAGTGGGCTAAGAAGGATGGAGGTTTAACGTGTGCATTTGTGTGAAGGGTAAACACAATACATATCCGTGAGAGAAATACATGTCGAAAGAGGAATACAGTATGTTTGTTTAATGCTACTGATGTCTGATATCTCTTATCAAACCATCTTTTGTGTGTAATCCTAGGACTCCACATGCTGGACCTTAATCTTCCACGCTATGTGTTGTATTTGTGTGATGAACATGTATTCACGGACACAGTTTGTGTATGCATTCGTCTGTGCACTCGCATTTAGTATGTGTGTTGTAGAGACAGAGTTATCTATGTTTAAGGGCAGTACACACGTGATATGTATCAGGACTTTTGGTTGGCTCACAAGTCTGATACATTGGGTGCTAAAAGGCTGAAGAAGTGACTCAAAAAAGTAATTAGCTGTACTTGTAATTGTAAAAATCACAAGATAAGATACATCTGCACCAAGACAGCCCTGCACTCAGTGGACACTAAAGAATACAATGGATCCATTCCTGTCAAATTCCAACAAGATGGGACTATGATGAGCACGCCACCAAGTGACAGGAAACATCTGATCGCAGGGTCATATTGAAGCAAAAATCACGATCACCATGGTATGTTGTGATTATATCACAACTAAGGAGCCTTGTTCGGCCTGACACAAAGCTTTATAAAATGGTCAAAAAGTATGGCAATGTAAAAGTTATAGACACATTCCAATTAATACCTATCTTTATTGATAAATAATTAACATCCACTATAACATTGGCCCTCCTAGACTGGCTGGCTTCACATACCAAGATAGAATGCTATGGAACGTACACCAGCTGCTGGCATATTTCTCTTTATATCAGAGGCTAGTTTTAGGCTATGTTCATTTAATCATTTGGCTATTTATTTACATAATTTGCTTATTGTCATGTAACCAATAACTTACGAGTGTCGGTAGGATGCTTATCCTAGGCTTGTCTATTCCCATCCCAAGCCAACATATGCTTAAGATGAGTGAAACATGATGTAAAAAGCAGTTCATGATAGAGGTAACATACTAACATTCTACAAATATGTCTCTGTCATATGTCATGCAATGAAGCTCAGCATACTGGTAAAGTAGCCAATTTTCACATCTGTTTCAATGAGAAGTATCAAGGATAAATAAATGATCAGCTTGCTGCTGTATGAGGTATGAGGTACGGGGAAATCTATCATGCCTTCATCATTTTAATTGGCCTTAACTGTAAAGGTCGTGAGATATAACTCCCCAGGTTGATTAATTGATGGAAACTCTTTAAAAAAGGTGACATTTTGGAAAATAGTTTTCTTATCTGCAGATGTAGAGTTCTGCTACAGCGATGCTCCCACAAAAAGACTGATTACAAAGAAAATGATGCAGTTTAATAAACATCAATTCTAAAAGGACTGCCACTGTATATTTTCTGTTGTATTGCACCCTAAGCAGTGTAGGCAGGCAGCTAGAGGTGCATGAGAATTCCCTTCAGTCAAACAAACCACATAACCAAGTCTCCAAAAGTGTGCTGTCAGATCAAATTCAAGTAATTTCCATCTGACTCCATCCTGGGTATGCTGCATGCACACAGACACACACACAGACTTTTAAAGTACTAAGAGCTTCCACTGTTGAGCATCATTTATTAAACTTCACCCCACAGGGAAAGGAAGCAGACATCCCACTTAACCCAGGGTAGGTCTCGCAAATCTCAATCAACAGCTTCATGAAACTGATTCGTGCCTCCAGCGAATAATTTTAACAAGCATTATTTTGCGGTGCAAATTAAATGAATACTAGGAACATACAATTGTCAGTGCAATTTCTATTCAGCCAAACCTAAATCAATCCCTTTTCAGCCCTCCTTTAAGAAAACCCCAGCTATCTGACGAGGAAAAAGTAGTTTTTTTGCCTAAACATCACAGGGGCTTGGGCAAACTGATTGAATGACTGACTCTCACGAGAGTATCAGTTTGTGTTTGCTTATGAAAGTCAGATTATGAAGACTGGACAGCCCTTCTTCAAGCATTATGCATTACGTATTAGTAAATCTGAATCAAATGCAGGCACTAATGGACTGTTTAGATAAAACACCAGACCTGTTATTTCCATAAACAAAGGTATTCTGCTCACCACTGCTCGCCTATGCTGCTGGGTGTATTGTGTGAATCGCACGTGTTTGGATAGGCATGTCCTGATTGACCGTCTGCACAAATACACATTTTCTGTAGGTGAATGCATGCTTGTGATAGGAGGAGAGAATAGCCCACAGAGTCCACCAGAGGGCTTCACCTGTGCCATAGAAGTGGTGTAACAATATAAGATGACAGACAATTCAGGGTCATCAGAATGTTTGTGATATTTAAGGTACCAAACGTTTCATTGTGTGAAACAATTGTACATACAACTCTGATCCAGAGCACTTCTCTACATCTCCTGACTATTTTCTGCAAACATTATCCTTCGTGGAATAATTTTGTTTTTGTTTTGACACGACCTTTTCTGTTAAGTACTACAAAATGTCTACTTGTCTGTGAATGCCTATGAAATTAAATTGGTTTTGAACACATTGATGCTTCCCAATGGTGAATGAACCCTTTCCATTTTAAACACTTCAAGACATTGCTGTACTGGCATTAAATGTCAATCACACCGGGTTACTTTGACTGAAATAGACGAAAGGAAGTACAAACACGCCTGAGATGCCTTCAATGCGCCCATATAAAGCCCCAAGTCATAAGTAAATAAATACAAAAAATATTGCAATTTATCATCACTCTACCACATTTGCCAAATGCCTCTGATACTGACATTTATAGTCTATATTTGTACTTAATACAAAAATGGAAGAGATTCATGTAAAGATATTTGAATGCAAAGAAGGATATGGAAGAAAAGAAGTAGAAGTGAGGAGTGAAAGAGAGCATAATGTATGTGGATATTTTGCAGGGAGAATGTGGAGGTTACGAGTGAATTCTCATTGGAGCTCTATAATTACTTCATGCCATTAGACCTGCAGTCTATAATTAACTACCTATTTGGATTAGCATGGACAAAGTCACTGGGAGAGGAAAGTGATAGAGACAGAAAAAAAGAAAGAGCAGAAGAGACATAGCACACATAAAACGAGGGGAATGTGGTGAGATGTAGGAGAGAAAGAGACAAGAAGAGGAATATAAAGATAATTATAAGTGAAAGTCAGAGATTTAAAGCTATTTTTGCATTCAGGGAGTGCAGAAATAACACACCAACTGGCCAGCACTAACTATCGATGCTACTGCCTGTGTATCAAATAAAGACAGAGAAGATGATTCAAGTTATATTACTTATTTGTTTATTTGCTATTTAGTAATTTGGCACAGCCTCAAATATTTCATGTTAAGTGATTGAGTATTGCTATTAGTAAGCTCTTGAAGGTGAGACAGTACGCTTGGGGATAGGCAATGAAACCTGTGATGCTGGTAATGGTGCATAGAGGAATGGGGGAACATTGAAGCATAATGAAAGGCAATATTATAATAATCATAAACGGTGCACCTGTATACAGTTTATGTCGAGAATGCTATGATTGATTTGGATCTGTCTTTGATGAAAGAGAGAAATTAACTTGGTTTAATGATGGGGGGGGGGACCCTATGACAAAGACACGTTTGGCTAATGGAGAGAATGGTTAGGTGAAACCATAGAGAAATGCATTATGCTGATAGAGAATAATCATATGTGCATTAGACCATGGATCATGGGGTATGGAGGAATGATGCAATTGCATCGTTCAAGGCCCCTATTGAAAGAGACAGCGTGGGTTAATTGAATTTTAAGTCCTGTATGAGTAGTTACATAAATCCAGTACTTTCAGTTTCCATCTCATTTGAGTATTACTTAATGGTTGCAATGCATTACTTATGCTTGATAAACAAACTTCATCTGTTTAAAAATTGTGAGAGCCTTCATTGGTGTGTGAGTGTGTGTGTGTGAGAGAGAGAGAGAGAGAGAGAGAGAGAGGGAGAGAGAGAGAGAGAGAAAGAGAGAGAGAGAGAGAGAGTCACAAGCAGACATGGTAAGACAGACAGGGAGCGAGGGGCAGGGAAAGAGACAGAAGGAATTAGTGAGTGTGTTGAGGTGTGACTGCCCTGCTCTACTTGACTAATGAGCTGGTGTTAACTCAGAGGAAGTCAGGGCTCATTCTGGCTATGCTTGACCCCGGTGCTAACACTTAACGCTGTGTGACAGCTACACATACACTGACTGCCACCATCAACCCCAACTCTATTCATTAACTACCTTGACCTGAGTGTGGGTATGAGTTTGTGTGCTTCCGCGTGTGAACCTTGCAAGTCTTAAAAACTGCATTGTCAAGTTATTGCGTTCACCGTTGAGATTGAAGCAAATAGTTTTATTAATTTGACTATTGAGTCAAATGATGTGTTTATTTCGTCACTGTGATTGCATGTAAACACTGAAGATGTGTACTTCTAACCTGAAAGACAACACATTATTTAAGTTGCAAAGTAGCTTGTGGACGTAGAGACAAAATAGAGGAAATACTTACGTTTGTCAGGTGGTTAGAAGTCCAAATAAATGCTCATGTTGCTCTGTTTCTAGAGCCCTTTCCGTCCCTTGCTGGTAAACACATGTGTAAGAAATCCTCTTTGATAATTATAATGTGCAAAATTATTTAAACCTGTTTCTTCTGGGTTTTGTTTTGTAATTTTGCAGCACACATCCTAAGGCATTCAGAGATATAGTCTTCAATTTGTAAACATATTTGAAAGTGTGTGACATACTGTGAGATAGAGTTTGAATATCACAAAGTAAGGGACCACACAGGCGTTCCCCTCTGTTAGCTGAAGAGACACTTTATGTCTACCACATAAATGTTGTGAACGTTCAGATAGCTGGCAGGAGAGCCTGGGGCTAGAGGCAACATGCCATTCACTGTGTGTTCCTTCGACCTCCCCCATCGAGCAACTGTGGGATGAACAGAGCAGGAAGCCCTCAACTGAACAACTGTCAAAGAAAACTTAATAAAATAGGCTTGTGTTGGTGTTTATCGCATTATGCTGATAGGAATGTTTTATATTTCCTCATTCCCATTGACATAAATGATGGCAAAGTATTAAACAATTCAGCAAACTTTCTAATTTACTATGATAATAAATCAATAAAGGGAAGATTAGTAAAAATGATTGGTAAAAATGAAAAGTAATGCCAATCCAGGGCCTTGTTATTCATTTCTATACGGAGCAGCCCAGAGGTGAAAGTGGTTGTGCAGAGAGGACACGAATGGTAAATTGTGAATTTGTAGTCCAGACTCCCCTGATGTTGAAGTAGGTGATCTTCTGTAAAAGCTCTGACAAGGGATTGCTGTTGGCTGCGTGACCTGATAAGCTGCTAGTCATGACAGTTGCTTTTTTCTCTCGTGTGCCATGAGCCTTTGGTTTGAGTGTGCCTTGTGCTTGGTGCTGCAGTAGTAACGCAGGCACATCGATGGTACTGTGCTGTGCAAGGCATCACTGTCACAACACATACATACATACCGTACATACAAACAGACAGCTTAACTAAATGACTCCGAGCGAGAGAGAGACAAAGAAGAAGACAGATAGAAAAACCGTGACAGATATATACGGACAGGCATTCATACAGCCAGTCAGTTGCTTGATGATGACTTGTGTCATAACTTTTCCCATATGGCTTGTCTTGTCTCTCTCATCTGTACCATGGGACAGCTGTATCGAAGCTGGGGATACATAACTATCAGGCTATGCATATGGGAGCTGTCTGTTCTGGATACCCCTTGGCACATCAAAGCTACAGAATATACTGAATCATGTTCCCAATGCTGAAGCAGCAAAGAAGAGAAGTAAAGACTTACTGTATATGTACTGGCGGATGCATATGTGGGTATGGATAAAAAATCATGGCAATGAAAGTGCTTATGGAGGCACATAACCAGGACTTTTACTTCTAATGAGCACAGATACATTTAATTATTTAATTACAATGTTGCACTTTGAACAAATAAGACTGATGAACCGTTGGCTGGGCTGTAACTTAAATGAAAAATACAAATAACGATCAGCACAAAAAAATGTTAAACTGACAACATAGCAACAGAAATTATCACATTACGTGTCTTATAGTACTTAGCAATACATTTCCTGCGTCCCTGCCTTCTACTTTCCTTTCCTCTCTTTATTCCCTTCAATGTTTTTTTCTGCCCATTTATCTCACTACCTTAATTTGTTTTGTGCACATCGATTCATAACTGACCTGCCAATCAAAGACCTGCCATGCAAAGTGTGAAATACTGCTAATAGCCAAACATTACCGGGCTGCATTTGCATATAGCCAGAAATAATATCTGCTGTCAACACATAGCTGATTGGTGACATCTCACTCAATTTTGGAAATAACATGGAGTTTATGTAAGACTTTTGATACTATTCCAAAGAACAGTGCGCATACTTTAAAACTATTTAGGTTTGTATACTTCAGGAGTTAGGATGAATTGAATACATTTGGAAATACATAGATGTATAGGATACAATAGCACCTTACATTAAGTTTGGAAGGTTAACTTCTCACAGTAGACATTGCATGCTCTGCTGATATAGCTTTTCAAAATGTTTCAATGTAATATCAATTGACTACTATCATCCCAGTATATCTAGAGTAAAGGGAACATGCATGGCCTACATTTTGAGTTATTTATATATTAAGTGCTTCAATGTGATTGGTACTGTATCATATATGCAAACTATGGGCTGGATCACACATCCTTGTAGTATGTGTGCATATTTCTGTATGTGTCTGTGAAAGAATGAAAATCTAATTAAAATTATTGGAGAAATTCTGCACTAGTGTGCTCACCAGTCAAAGCACAATGGCTAATTGAGCTTTTTAAAACTCATTTTATTTCATAACTCCTCACTGATGCATATCTTTGTGGCAGTTTTTTCACTCCCCTATCTTACAATGAGATGTATTTAACTGGGTCAACTGTGTCTAGTTAAGGAACCCTTATCCCCAATTACTGAAGGATTGTGACAGTAACATGGTAGTCTGACTTTGCACACATTCAACCACAAATGCAGATATTCACAGGCACATACTGTGTTAATACATTCAGCACATCAATGCATGCAAATCCACACAAGCCAAAAGGACACTTTGCTGAGGCCAGTGTATTTTTCAAAATAAATGATTTACAAATGGAGCGCTGTGTCCTTATGCTATGCTACAAATGGCAGAAGCGTGTGCTGAGCGTAGCATTTTTGGCAGTTTTCTCTGGTCGCCAAGAAGTTGATCTGACTCTGTACAAAATGATGTTACTAGCCGAGATATTTCCTCACCCACAAAATCTCATTAGCCACATACAGTGCTTCATCCAGAGCAGATATATATTGTAGCAACCAGACACAACCAAAGCACCCTGCTGAAAGAAATGCTCAATCTTTAGCTCCTTTCAGTCTACTGTAGGCTGCTCTATTTATTGCCATACTCTTTACCTGCTGCACCTAATAGAGTGTCATATCAACGACTAGCCTTCATCAGTGGCTGTAAGCCATTATTAATATGTTAATATAGTGGATTTGCTACAGTTTTAGGGGCATGCTGGTATGTCAATAAACTGCAGATTAAAGATTTCAAGCAGGCTTTCCTTACACATGATCTTATTTATTGATGACTTTGTGGGACAGGACTTGATTAAGATAGGTTTGTCTTGGTGTGTATTTTTCACTGAGAAGTCACTAGTAGATTAGGCAACAAACGTTTCTGTCTTTTCAGACACCAGCAGGGACATTTTATTATCTTCTTTTCAAGGCTGGACAATTGGGACGTTTCTGGCCTGATTTATTTTCTCATTGCCATCAGTCAAGTTGCAGAACTGGTGGAGCAAGTGGGCCTATAAAGCCCATCAGACAATGTAGCCGTTAGGAGTATAGGTTTCTGACCAGCTAACCTCTAACCAGCAAAATGAGTTCCCAATCCTGATTGTGTGAATGAAAACAATAGTGCTCTTCCTGTTCATAGAACTACGATTACAATATGTAACCTTATAGTAACAGTATTTATGAATATAAGTTGTCTGTTCTGTCAATACCTTTGTTTTTTTTTCTATCTCATTATTCCTTGATTGTCACAGAAGCAGGTACACAGCCACACAGCCACACAGCCACAGACACACACACACACACACACACACACACACACACACACACACACACACACACACACACACACACACACACCACACACACACACACATGTCCACACGTACTGATCAGACAACTCTCGAAGTAACTCAACACCTCTTTTATCTCTATCTCATATTCTCTCCTCTATCCTCGCCCCATCCTCCACTCCCTCCCATTGCCCCTGTGCCTGCTGTTCATCCATGTGTGATTGATGGAGGAGTGCATCCTTCCCTTCCTCCACCACTCAGCACTACTCTGTCCCCAAAGCCCCTCCATCTTTCTCTCTTACCTGCCGTCACCAGATGGCCCACCACCTGCCTCCAACAGTCAACAAAAGCTGCAATTACCCTTCATGTCCAACAAAGGGAAAATCACAGACACACACACATGCACGATGAGACATCCAAATAAGTAACATTAGCATAAAAGTAAACTCTGTGAACATACACACAAATATACACTTTTATAATTACACTATTATTTATATGAATTATTACTCATTGTGATCTGTTCCAGTATTTGTAAACATGTTCAACCGGGCTCATCATATTCTTGTGTGATATGATAATGTTCTTTTTCCACTACTTGATTAATAATCAGAGGGAATTGACCAGGCTTGAGTTCTATTGAGCAGAAACCAACACAGGACACAAGCACAGTAGGAAGCAACTAATACATGCTCCTGCTAGTTCCCAGAGGAATCCACATGAACATGGACCAAGATCATGGAATCTCAAAGTCTAACTTTCAAGCTTATATGCACTCAAACAAGTGCACAGACACACATATATATGCACATTACTATCCACACCTACACAGTTGAGTTGACGATGGAAGATTTGTTAGAACTACAAACCTATCTTTATACCTTAATGATGGTTATTCTTTTTGTCATAGTGTGACTCTCACTATGCAGAAATGTTACTGACTGCAAGTTATTTTTCTCGATACACCATAATTACACATGATTGATTATGCGTGTGTGTCATGTTGTGTGTAGGCAGTTCCCTATTGCTGCTGATAATTACAGTGATGACTGACAGCTGTACACAACAGAATCACTACTACACCTACCGTATTATGTTGCTCTTGGCTGCCATGAATCAAGATTAAAACTGAATAAGCTCTGAAGTAGTCTAAGCTTTATGACTGATGTTTTTTTCTTTTGTTATTGAAGTGTTACAGAACCGTTGTTCAATATGAAATGCATAATCACCTTTTATACAGATCAGCTTCTTTCATTTCCCCGCAGTGTCTGAAAGGATTTATGTTCCCTGACAAAAGCTTAATGCTCACTGTGCTATTTTCACAGTACAAACCTGCTATATTCAATAATAATAATATTGTTTTTATTAGTTGTGTTCGTGTCATAGTTCTGGGCCCTATTCCTTGTACCTGGCTTACTGAGTTAGCTGGATACTTTTCAGGATAAGATGACGTAGGTCAGGCTTTTCGGGTTCCACAAAGCAAGTTTGGAAAAATCACCATAGCAACACATCCAAATCCCTAACCTGCTCCAGCGCAGGCTTACTTCAATTCACTGGATAAATTGGCCACTCCCACCGGACAAAAAAGGCAGCTCCCTTCCTCATTGATGAAGGAGTGATATTAGTTCGATTAGTTTAATAGGAAGAGAGTTCTTCGAGATCGCCAAGATCCGTTCTCACGTCATGATGACTTCCTGTATGCGGCGCAATCGATTCTGCCGACAAGTAATCATTTATTAACGAGACCTCCTTGAGCCGTACATTGAACACCACACGCCCAGCCGAGCATTGGCCGTCTCACATACTGTTTGCATAGCCTGTATCACAGACTGGATCGCAGTCTTTTTTTTAAAAACTTTTTATTTATTTATTTTTTCAGTTAACAAAAAACGCGACAAAACATTGTAAATGACAAAACAGTGGACAAAATAAATGAATAAGTAAATAAAGTAAATTAAATTAATTAAATTAATAGGGGGTCACCAATCATTCATTATAATGTTTGGTCCATTCTTTACAGGTCAGCTGAGAACATTACTCATCTTTTCCCTGAATGATGTCCATGTTACCCAGCGTTGTTCATAGGTCCCTGCTTTCATCCTTAAAAAATAAGTCAGTTTTACCATGTAGTATATCTCCTGTACAATGTCCAGCCACTGTCTTGTGCTTGGAGGATCACTTTTCAGCCAGCTCCTTGTGATGGCCTTTTTACATGAGTGTCAGAATTTTAAAGAGGTAGATGTCCTTCTTCTAAATTATATCGACAGTTATCATCCCAGATAAACAGTCCGTGGGTCCCTGGGGATCTTGTAGCATAAGATCTTCTCCAGAGTCTGAATAACTCTGTCCCAGAATGTTTGAATTTGTATACATGTCCCAAAAATGAGTGAGTGCTTGGCATTCATCTGCCCACACTCTCTCCAGCATGGCTGTTCTTTACCTAAATGTTTATATTTTGTGTGGGGTGTAATGAAAAAGCGGATTAAATTCATCCAACCAAATTCCCTCCATCTTCTAGAACTAGTCGAAGTTTGTTGTGTTCTACACATGGAATGCCAATCACTCTTCAACAGTTTAATGTTCAGTTCTACTTCCCATTTCAGTTTTACATTTGTCCATGTCCATACTCCATGTTGAAATTCTGTGAACCAGTAATAACATTTTGAACAAAACAAAAGTCCTGGTGAAATCTCTTACAATTCAAAATGTTTTTGTCCAACATTTCTCTTAACCTTTTTTATTACCAGAAGATCTTCTAAGCTAATTAAGACATACTGTATGCTATTTGAAATAGAATGAATTGTGCAACGTTTTTGTTTGTCAATGATCACATTGTTTCAATCACATGGTCACACTTTATATCATATATCACTTTAATGTTCCTGCTTTCAAACAAACAAACATACAGGACTGAAACAGAACCTCTTTGAAGAAGCTAATATGGTGAATACATGCACAGTGATTGAATTGTGTAAATGTAGGTAGCATCTGTAAAAGAGAATAGGCAAGCCTTCTGTAAATAAGACAAATATAAAAAGACCAGTTCAAAGCTAATACTCCTAGAGCTCTTCTGTTGTGTTTCATTGCCTACACTGTAAACACATTGTAATGTTTGTACAGTATATTAGTTTAGTGGTAAGTTTTTCCAACTTTTTCTCATGGGCAAAACATGTCCTTACAAATATAAAGCTATGAACAAGCTTATCAAAAGGTACAGTCCATGGTCATAACGCAATTGCAGCACTGCTTTCACAAGGTGGCCACACATATTGTATTATCCAATGAAGAATAAACTGAGTTGTGTTTAGAAGAGGCAGCATAAATTAAGTGTGTTTGTTTGTTGTGTTTTTCACTTGTTGTCAAGTCAACACAGTGCTGTATCCTTCCAGATAGACCTGATCCCTATCAGCCTATTTCTCTGACCCCCCCAATGAAACACTGTGTTTTCACACTTCACTACATAAAAAGCACATTAATTTCTGAATGTTGAACATGGGCATTGGTCTCACATCCATTATAAATGTAATTGTCAGGGATACAGGACTGAATGTTTTATGACAATCAAAGGATGTGCATCAAAGTCGTTCCACTAAACTATTATTTCACTTATACTCTGCATATAACATAATCCAAACATCAATACAGTGCTTTTTCACTGACTTTTTTCTCAGGCTTACATAATCTGCTAAGTATGTCTTAAAAGCTTAAGAATATAAAAGTGCCCAATGAGTAAAGTGTGCAGCTCCAAAATCCCTTACTTTGCCCATTGTGGTACTTTATTGGCCCATTTTATTTTGCACTATGCATGAGAACCTTCCTGTATGCGCTATTGCTTTTCAATAAACTCACTTCTTTGAATTCATACCCAAGTGAACATTGATTTGGCTTTATTGAAAAGTGGATCCCTTATTTGATGCATGGCCTCACGATGGCTTGCACCGTCAGTGAAATGTCCATAAAGAATGTAGAGCAATGAAAATTACAGCACGGAAAATAAAATGAAAAAGTCCTTGCTCATCCATGCATCACACTGCCTTCCTTCTCACTTATTTAGTCAATTCCTGGTTATGATGGATATATCAAATATCATTTATTTCACTCTCATATTTCACATTGCTCCTGAATTTATATTACTCAGAAGTGATGTTATTTCTGCTTGCAGATGTGAACGTACGCATACATAGCAAGGCGATTTTCCTCTCACAGGGTGGGCAATCAAACGTAACTTCTGGTGTAGCAATCAACAATGACAGGCAGCAATTACATCAGTAAATCATGCAATATCAATTACTCCACTCAACAGATCATATGCTAGCACATATGATACGTTGTACAACAGATACACATGCATGTGCCCAGTAAAACATAGTTGCATTTAGACTTTCCCAGGAAAGTGAGGTGATAACATAATTCTTTTTTTTTGTCAATATACATCATTCTGGTTGACTATTATTGGAATGTTTTGATTACTCCCCCTTTAGTCATTAACCCCCTTAGCAGTGAACCTGTGAATGCAGCACCGGCACACATTCACTTCCTCATTACTTTATCGCAGCAAACATCATGTGAATGCAGAAAACTTCAGAACTTTACCCAAATCCTCCCAAGCAATCAGCACACACTGTTAGAAACTTTCTGTGTTCAACACCTGGTCAACACAACTCTTATTCTCAATGTTTTGATACTGACAATAACATTGATATTCACTCACTTAAACTTGTTAAAAATCCCTAGCCTAAATCTCACTCATCCAAAATACCCCTAATGGATATTAACCAAACTTAACCCTGCCTTCCTCTCCGACTTATACAATTTTAAAATGCAAATAACAAATATAATTTATGGACCTGCTTAATTGCTTTAACTTCAACCAACACATCAACTTCCCGACCCAAAAACTATGGGCACATCCTTGACTTTGTCTGTTCCATCAACAACCTCTCTGACTCTGACCTTACCATCTCCGACAACCAAGCCATCATCATTGACATCAAAATTGCCATCTCAGAACCCAAACACACACGTACCATCACTCTCTTTAATATTAAGTCCATCTGTCCTTCATCCCTGTCAGCCTGTCTAACTGAAAAATGTATGATGAATGAAAACCCTCTACCCCTCCTTGAGCCCCTGGTCAACCTCTAAAATACTTATGTACTTATGTCTGGATCAGCTTGTCCCTCCAAAAACCAGAAGTGTCTCTTTCACCCCTGAACTCAGTCTAATGAAATCCTGGAAACGCCAACTAGAGCGACTCTCCAATAAAACTGGCCTCACAGGACCGACCCTGGCATATGAGAATACATGCAGCAATACAAAGATTATCTCAATAATGCATGCTCAACTGGCCTCCTCTACTCTGGGTATGCTAAACCCAAGGTCCACTTCTCCAAAATAAATAAAATTCTCAAACCTATGGACAATCTCTCCCATTCTTTCATAAACTATGATACATTTGATAAAAAATTATGACAAACATCTTTGATAAATGTAACTCGTTCTAAAAAAAGCAAAAATTGACACCATCTACATCCATTGGCTACTGGCTAGCCACTTCCAACCCATTTTCTCTCAACCCTTAATCTGTCACTCCTTAACTAACTAACTGGTCACTCTCCCAATCCTCCCTAATCTCCCCTTTAGAACTCAATAAATAACTGTCGGGCTTGAAGACTTCGACCTGCACCCTGGACCCCATCCCCATGTCATCAACTCCTCCCTGTACACGGACTCGGGTCCTTCCGCCCTCAAACTGGCCCCTGTCACACCTATCCTGAAAAAGCCTGGCATCCTTGACAACTCCAATCTCCCCTTTCTGTCTAAAATATTGCCTCCCAACTCAAAACCCACTTGGACTACAGCCAAATGCGCCCACACCCCTGCATCAATGGCTCCAATGTTGCTGCTTCCAAACACATCTGTATACTTGGTTTCATCTTTGATCAAACTCGCTCCTTCGAACGCCACGTCAACCACATTACAAAAAACATTGTCTTTCATCTCAAAAACATTGATCATCTTTTCCCTTCCCTAGCCGACCCAGCCGCTGAAACACTTTATCACCTTACGACTCATCTACTGCAATAGCATCCTGTACAGCACATCCACCAAAATCATCAACAAATTACAATTAATCCAAAACTCAGTGCTCAACCACGGCCACACCATAGATCACCCCAGTCCTTAAAATCCCTTTGGGAATCTTGTAAAGCACTTTACAAAAAATGTGTATTTTTATTAGCATTATATCATTGTTTTATGCTTATTTTTGAGTTAAGGAATCCTCTTTATTTATTTCCATTTTTATCACAATTGGTTGGCACCTTGTTGCTCCTTTTCAGTATGTTGGTCAATGACCATAATAATGATCATATTATGAAAATACAAGAACTGATGAGCATAATGGTATGGACAAATCGTAAGAATTATGCAACATGGAGGCAACCTTTAAATCTCTCAGGGCTCTTTACAATTTGGTAATATTTATCACAGTCTATCCAGCGTTCTTTTTTATTCCCCCAAAATGGGAAAGCAATGTTAAAAAGTATCACCACATATTTACAATTCCCAAGTTTACCAGACAGTAGAACAGTGTGTACGTAGGACGCTGCCACCAAACCCCACTCTCCCCTTTGACAACTCTATTACAACACAATGGGGAGGGGGTCTCATGGCAAGAATCCCACCCAGCTGAGATGGCAAACAGTAATTTTACAGAGCAAATTGAACTTAGAATCCAATTCCATGGACCGATTTGATGTGTTTCTCAGACCTGCTGCAGAAATTAACTAGTAAAGCGCAGCATCGCAAATGAGGAAACACATCAGTTGTATTTCTTTCAGAAAATACTTCACAAATGTATATGGGTTTTATTTGTATATACGGTACATGTATATATTGTATTTCACTGTAGAATACTAAGCTCAGCCATGTGTGTCACAAGCAGAATCCAGAATGGGAGTGTAATTATTTCTAAAATGTTTACAGGATGTCGCCATCTCCAACACTTCTGTTCAGTCGCATCAATTAAGAAGCCATAACCAACATGTGTGATGTGCTTCAACATGTATGTGTTTATTATATAACCACATGTGGTTAATCAACATGACCAGTGGATCGAGTGTGAATCTGATGTGGTTTGTAATGATGCTTTGACTATGGACATTTATCAAAGTGTCTGCTTCTTTGGAATTTTTTTTATTATGTATGAGTTATATATGTTATATGGGTGATGTTGTAGTGCACTGTTGACCTGGACCAGGGAGGAAGATGGCCAGAATTCCCCCTACGGTACCCTATTGCACCTCTTCTCTCATTGTAGAGCAAGTAACAAGGTCTGGAGAAAACCTTTGTATTCCTTGGCAGAGAATTATACCATAACTGTTGACTTGCATTTGGACAGAGTCCAACAATATTCTTAGAAAGTAACAAGCAGTGAAAGAAATATACATTAGGAACTAAGATGGGAAAGAGAGTTCTTTTGTTCATTAAACGTGAATTTAGTGTTCAATGAACTGTGTAATCATTACTCACATTCACATTTTTTTGTTAAGACATTCATTTTGTGCATTTGGCTGCTTTTGCTTTATTTAATAGTGAGAAATGAGCTGTATCAACACCATCTATCCTCTAACTACTGCAGAACCCACGCTGCTCTGCCTTGGACAGCTCTGTCTGACTCATTCTCAGCTTTCTCATCCAGTGTGGTGACTTCAATGCAGTTTTTCAGTCGATTAATTGTTTTCTGCATCTTGTTAGTTGTCTTTCATTGTCTCTAACTTTTTTTTAGTTTAGATTAACCTTGTCTCAGTAATAATACCAGTACATTACACAGATTTTGATTCTCCAGAGGAGCTGAGGTTTTAGACGTTTTTTTTTTTTTTTTTTAATTAATGAGTACTTCTTTGGAGCATTGGGACATTCAATTATTATTTGGTTATATCAAACAAATTCCACCACCACTGATCTGTACCCTACTGGCCCCTGCTTTTTTTCAGAATATGCCTGAAAGAAGTATCCAGTTGTTATTTGAATGGCAAAGTACATGCAGATCGTGAGGGGAAATGGGCATGACAAATTTGACTTGTGATTTTCTGTACATATACAACCCCCCATGACTATTCCAATCAATTTGTGTGTGTTTATGTGTGTGTGCAAAGTTTACAGAGTACGGATACTTATTGCTTTTTCACCTATTTGCATTTAGGGCTCAAATTCAATTAGTTGTCCATTGTTTTTGCCTAATGAATCAGTTGAAAGTAAAGTGCCCTCTCCACAAGTCAATTAAATCCATTCAAAGGCTCAGTAATTGTTTAACACTGCCTCAGGTAATTATGCCATATGAAATACAGTCAATGTCATCTGAAGTGACTGTGTGTCAGGTGGGTCGGAGATGTCAGAACCTGTTTGACGGGGAATGGCTGCTTGCAGGTGGGCTACTTTACTACTCAATAATAATATAAATCTTCTCAAGCTATGTGTTTGTGTGCTTTTTTGGTATCCAATGATGACTGCATATGTGTGTTTCTAAAGTCTCCTGTGTGCTAGCTGTGTGCCGAGTGCCAAGAAGAACAGACGCCATGGAAAACCAGGGCTCACTGCAGGAGATAGCGATGTTTAATGAACCATTTGGCTGGCATGTGTACGCAAGCTAGCACACACACACGCACACACAGAGTTTAGGGTGTGTTCATTTTCCAGGATGGGTTTTGGCTTGGTGGCAAAGCAGAATTACTTTGCCTCCTGGTGAGTACACACACTTTGCCCCTGGGAGGGCAGCATAGAAATGTGGTAGAAAATGGTTTGATTAAATCGGAGCGAAGGTAGGACTTGGTAGTACTCGGGGTTTTGTGCTGTTGTGCCATATGAAGCTAATGGTACAGGATGACAGGCTTTTGACTTGGCATTTTGGAGCAACAACCTGAGAGCCTACTGCAAACATCAACAAGACTTCCTGACTTAATTAAATGATGACATGAAACTTTTGCTATCCTTTTGTGTTTACTTTTGACTATGGGTTTTTTTGGCAGCAAGTTAAGTTAGTTAGACCGGAACCAAGAGAGAAACTTGTTGATGAAACTTTATGCAAACCTTCACGTTAACCTCTTCACTGTTGTTGTCAGTTTAAGCAATACACCTTTCCTGCAAGGACATCAAGCTGTCTCTGTTTTATAAGTGGAGGATTACATTATTTTTAAAGTTTGACAGCAACAATGTGATGGGTTTAAGGAAACTGCAGAATCTGGTTGGTTAATTTAAAGTGAACGCCCACAATCAGCTGATAGTCACTATTTCTCCCTGTGATTACTCTGAGAGATTATTAATGAAAATGAGTGCAAAGAGAGTCTTCCTGACTGAACTTCTGCTGAAGCCTTATAAAGTGGTTCACAAAGAATGTTTGGTTGCATGTAGTGATTGGCCACTGCAACGAGACATCATGGTGGATGAGCCAGGTTCAACTTATTTGCCAGGCTTTATTGTGCTGCAGCCCTATGCAGTGACACAACTAATGATGGGGGCCGTAGCTTAAATCAGACGGAATGTGCCCCAAATGTCGTTTTTTGTTTGTGACCATTGGTGAGGTTGTTGAAATGATGGTCTGACTAGCACATTGACAATTTTGCTTCAAAGCTAAGCTCTCTCTTTAAATGAATTACCACAAAAAAAAAGATAATATATGCTCTTTGTATTTGATTACTAAGACTAATGTGTTCTGATGCAAGTCTAATGTGAGAGAAAGTTCCCTTTAATCCAATTTAACTAGAGCATGTGATCTTATCAGCCTTCATTTAGCCACGTTAAACATCTGTTACCAAAATACTTGGACAAACACACACTTACATTTGACTGAGGGAAAAAAATCAGAGTTTACGCTACACAACTTTCAAAGTTGTCAGATCCCTCCTGTCTTGTAATTGGGAATCTTGAAGTCACTGTGGTTTCCACAATACATGACCAACCGGCAGGGTTTCACACAGTTCAAGATCTTTCACCAGAAGGAATCCCAGATAACTATGTCTGGTCTTGAAAACACCAGGATAGGATCAGTGGCAGGCCGTGGATTTTCTAACTGGGCCTGTCACTATGTAATTTAACCGGCTTCTCTACCATAGAGAGAAACAGAGGTGGTGCCACGCTGCACCACCAGCTGGCTGGCCAGAAGCAGACAGACAGGCAAGAGGCACATACAAGACAGGAGCTGTGCAATGAGAAAATAAGCTAATAGGGAAAAATAATTATAATACATGTCGTGTATTTGTGAAAAACAATTACGGTACATTATAAAATGGATATAACTTTGTGGTTCTGTTTCGGCCAGCAGAGAAGGCTTAGCCCCTGACGGCCCGCCACTGGATAGGATACATGGTACATTTTAAATACCTTGCAAGTTATCATGTTTATGGATGTTGCTGTTGGCACATAAAATAGCCTGTTTCTACATGCCTTTTTGTCTATCACCCTATTTTCCTCTTGGCCGACAACAACTTCGGTCCATGTAAATGCAATACACAGAACAGAGGAGCTGCGTTCCAAATTCCATACTTGTTTCTTTTTTACTTTCTCATAACGTTGCATCTTGAACTTTGGCCCTCTTGCTCATAGGATTGTGGGTAAGAATAGCCAGAAAAGCATGTTGACTTGCATACAGCCAAATACAACCTGATGCAGATGGACATCCCAGATGGAGTATGGGTAATGGCATGCATAGACAGATACAGGGGACCCTCCCCCTTTCACTCTCATTGGCTGTAGCTCCGTGACAGACTCCCAGACGGGCCCATATATTTATACTAGAGATATTTAGACTACTACGGGAGAGCTGCTGGCTGTAACAAGTGACTGACGGATGTTTTATGTGATGAATTGACTGCCTTGCCAGGATTTGGAGAAGACCTAGTGGATATACTACAAACAGCCCCATCCCAGTGGCCAAGACCTTAATGATCTGAGCCAACCACAAGACTTCCACAGAAAACAATAATAATTAGGCGTGGACAGCAGATTGATACCGGGTCTCTGTGTGTAAGTGTGTGTTGTGCTTGCTTTTGTGGTGTGTTAGCCTCAGGGGATATAAATCAATGTGTCACGTAATTGCTTGAGTGACCTTTGCTGATAAAAGATGGTAGCCTTTTGAAATCTCTATCTGTCTCTGTCTCTTTGGCCATCTTCACCCCTCAACCATTGCTTTCTCTCTGACACATGCTTTCACATCATTATACTCACATACTCAAACTGTTAAGGAATCACTTGGCTAGTGAAGGCGTTGTATCAATTTGCTTATCGTTAACCTATGCACAACGTAAATCTAATTCTGACCACTGATTCAATCACATATACACAATGTGCCTGTTTTTTCAATAACAGGGCCGGTGGAAAGGTCAATTGAAGAGATTACCATGACCTTTAATAATCCAACCATCTGTGCCATTTATCAAGAAGAGCTCATAAAGCATTGAGCCTTTACGGGGTAGGTAGGACAGTGTTCACTTATATGTTCAATTATGTGAGAAAAACTTGTAACCATTACCTATAATCAATTTGATATTCCAAAATCTAGATGGGAAGCACCTTCTTCCTGAATTGTTGTCCAGGGGACATTTTATATAGAGTAAAACCTTGAGTTTCTGTGACATTAAGTAAAGTTTAGATCGTTGTAATCATTTGATTTTTTTAAAAATTATTATTGTTCATTATTTCTGGCTTGAGCAACTCATACTGTATCAAATCATATCATATCATAGACTTTTAATCATATCACAAGGAGTGTCTAAGCTTTTGAAGGGGTTTGGTTGACTTTGCATGCAGTTCTCTTTGAAGGCCACACATAGCACATACAGACGGCACCGTTACAGTCATTTCTGACTGAATACTGCTGAATTTGACTGCCACCAGCCCTCCTTTTGATGCAGTGACTTCATAGAAATGAAAATGCTGCTTTTTAACCTTTATTTTTTAAATGGAAGCTTCCCAGAGACCAATGCTTTCTTTTTTCAGGATGGACCTTTTCACACTCACACGTTGCTGTTGCAAAACCCCAAGTATACCATATGTTATCAGTTGCAGGCATTAGGATAATCATTATTTTAATTTTTTTACCTCTCCCTTCTTTTTCCATGTTTTCCATTCCTTTTTTTATATTTTCTTCCCTGGTTCTTTCCGCTATCTTGTGCTTTTATTAATTTTCAAAAGCTGCGCCCGAGCCTTTTCACATAATGCACACACTGTACTTATCTTTGGTTTGACGTCTTACTCTCGCTTTCACTCACTTTCTATTTTCCCTCTGTCTGCCTCATCTGCCAATATATCTGAAGCCCTCCACAGTTCCCTCTTCCCCATCCGCTTGCCTCCAGTTTATTTTCTTCTCATGTGCCTGACGGTTTTGTCATTTACAGCGGTGTGTCGCGTTAAATCTCTCCCCTGCTGTTGCAGGAGCCTGTGGAGAAGGAAGGAAAAAGGGAAAGAGGAGAAATGAACAGAGGAGTGATTTGTCGTTCCAGGTAGTTGCTCCTTTGGGAAGTGTAATGGCCAATGGCTCTTCAAAGTGTCTCTTATCTGTCATAAATGTTCACTGCAGATGGACACATACAACAGCGTGCGGCCTGGCTGGGGTGCAGCTGTATGTCAAAGATCGAGGCAGCATTTGAGGAAGTGAATAAGTATCTGCGTCTGCTGCTGTGTGTAAGCACTTGTAAGCTTGTGTGTGTGTGTGTGTGTGTGTGTGTGTGTGTGTGTGTGTGTGTGTGTGTGTGTGTGTGTGTGTCCAGAAAACTATCATTATATAAATCAGTGTGCCTGCAGTGTAATATTATGTGTGTGCAAAAGTAACTCTGTGGCATTTAAGATGTGTACTTATACATGGCTGAATGGATGAGATTGGAAACAGGCAACAGTGAGCTCTATTACAATAAATAGAAACAAAGGGTTTTTAATAACATTATCATCTTGCTCTGTACTCAAACTCAAGTAACTGATATCACTGTTGCCGCTTACACTGCTCTCTCTGCGTGTAATGGCGCCAGTCTTGCCTCGCACATACTCAATTCCACTCTTTTTCTCTTTCTTCCCTCTGACTTTCTCACTTTTTCTGTCTTTTTGTCTGCTGTGCCACCTTATTTCACTCTTCATTTCAGACCGTATCTGTTTGTCTTTTACTGCCTATGGCCCAGTTTTCATCGTAGCTTTAAAAGACACCACTGCTGTAGTTGTCGAATAATTTGTATAATTTTGCCAAAAGGAACATATGAAACTCCCTGACTCTTTGGAAAAGAGCACAGAAGTCTGAAAGTCTTTGAAGGAGCTGAAAATGACTTGGATTGTTTTTTGCTCAATCCAGCCAACCGAAATGAGTACCTAAGAAAATTATTTCTTTGCCTTTTTTTCAACAATTCCATCTTATGTTATATTGTATTCAACCACTATAAGTCTACTTTTCTTCAACAGCGTTGTGGAAGGGGAACCTATCCCTGCATGTGAGAGGTAAAGTACACCCTGGACCAGTTAGCCATTGCATCACCGGGTTGACACACACACACACACACACACACACACACACACACACACACACACACACACACACACACACACACACACACATACAAATACCGACAGATCCCAGATAGGGGTCAAATGTAAGATTTTGTTTCAAAACAGCCTTTCGGCAGTTCATTGAGAATTCCTTGAGGACACGCAGGGCGGGAGGATGCTTGCAGTCACAGTTGCTTGAATTCCAGGCCCTCGAGTTGAAGAAAGTAATGACATAGCAATAGTTTCAAAAGCATTACTGTAGCACAAAATATGTTTTCAACAGCACACTTTGAAACTCACTTGAGCAGCAGGGGGTCTGGTTGTCTCAGAAGCATTTCGAATAATGAAGGTATAAAGACTGTGTACTACCTTAAGGACACTTTCTTGACATATTCTGAATGGAAATTATTATTACCACTTGACATTACATCCTTCCTGCATTGTTAAATACAAAATGTCACCAACTGCATTATTGATATTCTAAAAAAATATGTTACAGTATTCCTTTACGTATTAATTTAACATCACACGTCTCAGTACTCTGAGGTGTGCGCAGGTTTTCTGTAAATAGTTGATGAAGTTTCATTGTAATTGGTGTGAATATTTCATGAATGGTAAAAAGGACTGACAGCCAGGAAGACAACCTGCTTTCTGCTCCTTCCAGGGTTGCACACATATATACACTCTTTCAAAAATACCGTACAGTAATGATATTTACTCACACACACACCTGCAGATACACAGAGATTCACACAAATAGAGTCACCCCTAGGATGTGCTCTAAACGCAGCCTATTAATGTAGTTTTTGGGACAGTACTGTGTAATGTTGGTAATGCAGTGGCGGGCCGTGAATTTTCTACCTGCGCTTTCAGTGTCGTCGGAGTCATAGTTGCGATCAGCTGTTTAACAGCTGGGCGCGGCTATTATAAAATAGCTATAACTTTGTGATTCTGTTTAGGCCAGCAGAGAAGGCTTAGCAGGCTCTGATGGCCCGCCACTCTGATAATGTGTCATGAGACTTAAGTGCACAGATGAGTTCAGGAAATGAACTAAAACTCTTATGCAGTGTTCCCTCTAAGCTGCGCGCGTGCGCAGCCGCGCAGGCCAGTCGAAGTGGCCGCGCAATAGATTTTTCAGACCGCGCACATTTTTCAGACCGCACAAACGATTTTTTTTCAGGGGTTAAAAATGGCGCCTTTTTTGCGCCAGTGTTTCTGAGATAGGAGTGAGCCATGTCCACAATAATACGATTTTTGATGTGCCGTGTCGAGTCTTCTTGGCCAATCAGCGTCCCGTTTCTCGACATGCGCTCTCTGTACCTCTGCTAGCGCTCTGACTCCGTTAGCGCCCCCCACCCCCGCTGTCCTCCTCCGGGCGCCAAGAGCGAAGCTCGCCCAGAGCGCCACATGAGCTCGGGCCGGCGCTGTTTAGGCTCCTCTCGGCGGGCCTTGCTCCAGCAGTTATAGGCTACCATGGCGAAAAGAAAGGCAGAGCAGGTGCCCCAGAAAAAGGTCTGCCTAACGTTCAAACATGAGTGGCTAGATGAAATAGTCCAAACTGACACAGGTAGGATGAAACTTTCAGACATATTTAAATATGAAGAATATGAAGTTATTAAATTGTTTATATAGGCTACCTTTAGGAAAAATGACACCATGTCAATTTAATCGGCCTATAATTATTGTTAAGCACTGCATTAGCATTTTTGTTTCAATGAAGTTCCACTTAAATGTTGTACCTGCTGAGAAATGACTAAACATCTTTGATACTTTTATTGTTTATATATATATCATTATCAGTCATAACCAGTGAAGCAGTCATAACCTCCCCTTATTGAAGTTCAACAAAGATCCTTTAAGTTCAACTAAACTGACTGGTAAAACACCATCATTAAAATGTTCCCAAAGTCCAGCCATTATAAAGGATATTGAATAAATATCAACCTTGTATACATATTGATGCATTTGCTGTCATCTCTTTTTATCCCCTCTGGCTAACGCAGGCTTGTGGTCATTTTCGGCAGGTCGCGTGGTTGCAAATTGCTCACAGTGCTGAAATGTGCGCTCAGAAAAAAAAAAAATTGCTCAGTGCTGAAAAAAATTAGAGGGAACATTGCTCTTATGTCATATATTTTTCACTTACGTTTATGTGACTCAAGATTCTCATCTTGTGGTTGTCTGTGATCAAATAGGTCTTTAATGATTTGTAAGGATGTTTAAGCCTGGCATGTGGAGGTTAATAGCACATTTTGGCCCATATAAAATACATCTTAACAAAGCGTTTATCATACTAAACTCTCAGGCAAATGTTGAACACTTTAATACATACAATATGTCAAAATACGTCAACAAGTTACTTTAGTCCCGAGGGTTTTGAATCAAACAATTAAAAACAAAGGATAGATCTCCATTGATTTTTTTCCTTGTGTGTGTTTCAAATGCCAATCAATGCAGTATAAGTGTTTCTGAAGTACAATTACTTTTGTTGCATTATTTGGGCTTGTGCTTTTCATTTTGTAAACTGCATCTAAGATGTTAAACTGAATCATGTGTCTTATGTATGAGTCCATCTATCTATGTATCCTTCATGTCGTTCACACATTCCAACACATCCGCCTCATTCAAAATCAGCCTCATCCTGCTTTTGTCCAAAAATAGTGTGAATATAACCCCTCGTTATCATGTCGAGGGACATGGGAGACTGCTTCTTTTTCCAGTTTAAATATTCTGTGTATTTGAAGAAATACAAATATTCTGCTTTCCTCTCCAGACTGCAAATGAGCAGTTGTCTCGCCCTCTGTCCATCAGCACCATCAGCATGTTAGCTAACCACTTGCAATTAAAGTGATTTTATAGGGGCCGCATTTAAATTTGTACTCAGAGTGAATATTTGACATGCTTCTTAAGGATATTACTAAGTTTGGCATACCTCGGTTTTGTTTTCAAATAAAGAATTGTGCGTCTTCAAAGAGGAAAAAAAGCAGTGGAGAAGGTAAGAAAGAGGAAAAAATCTAAAGAAAAGAGGGAAATCGATGGGGATGGGAGTAAAAACAAACATGCCACTAGATATTTGATACAACCAATACATGCAAGCACACACTATCTCCAACCACCCACCATGTACACACACATATGCACACATGCCCTAAACACACATATGCAGACCACCTGTATGGGTGTTTGGGGAACTATTTAGGCAAGTTGAGCAACGATCTATCGTATCATCTCCAGCGTAAACAAGAGCAGTTGCCCACGATCTGCTGGCATAGAGCTCCGGAGACTTTGTGTGTGTGTGAACAGTTTTGCGTTTGTTTGCACGTGTGCGTGTATGTGTGTGTTTGTGTGTGCAGGAATCAGGAAGTGTGGGACTGAGAGAGAATAGGAAAGAGCATAGACACTCAGACGTGCATCTCAAGGACATGAACACACACCCAGCAGCTATTAAATATGGAATATCTGAGTTTTTTATATGGATTTGCAGACGTTTTTCACACAGAGGCATTTTAAACAAAGACACACAAATCAATCCCCTGCATTCATATAGAAATCAATTTTCTGAGCTCGCCATTTCTTCCTCTCCCACAATCACAAAGACTGACAAACACATGGACACACACACCTGTCTGAAGTTCGGTAGAAGAAGCCCTGAAGCCAAACCGCAGCCAAGCATGAACAGTCAATATGGTGCAAGCTTATCCAAACAAAACTTGCCTGCCCGTAACAGCTAATACAAATATGTTTAATTTTGTTTTCAGTTTACATTGATGAGAGCATTTGTACTGCTAATATGTTGTTTGTTTAACAAGAGACAACCTGGCCAAGAATATTATCTACATATTGCAACTTTATGTTCGATGAGTATCAGTGGCGGGCCGTGCATTTTTTACCTAGCCCTGCTTGTCTGACATCGTATACATACATATGGGAATAAACGGGATGCTGTTCGGCGCGCTCCCCACCTCTCGCCCTCTAAGAGGGGTCACTATTTGGTAAAGGGTGAAGTTGATGTCATCTATATCCCTCTGTGACACCAAGTTCTACAAGAAGACAATATACACCAGTTTACAACCATTAAAGCAATGCGTAATATTGCAGGTAGGCGTCAACCTGAAAAATGTTTCACTTTACACACTGTTGAACTGTTGCTGCAGAGGAAAGGGAGAAAGATTGTCTATGATAACAGTCCCCACACAGCCCACTAATCAGTGATGACCAGATAATATGCAGACCGTTAGACGCGTGAGTAAAGGTGCAAGATTGTGCATCTGCTGTCTGGCTCATTTATAACTGAATGAGTCAGGAAGGCTAAGGTCTCGTAGAAAAAGGTGAAAGGGGTACGGAGAAGCCCAGGATGCTGCTGCACATATGTCTGCATCTTGCTCCTTCTGCGGAGGGCCACAGAAGAGAGTTATCTAAGAGTGGGGAGTGTGTCTGGGCAGAGGTTTGAATGTTGCTTCACTTTCAGCTTCACACTGCCAGTGAGACAAATGCTGTTATGACAGAAACACTTCTTTGTTATTAATTATCAGCAGCTGTGTCTGCCTATTGCTGTGCGTACAACTAACTACTAAAATAAAAGCACGCACCGGCTAGGTACTTATTCTGTGGAAGGTGGAAGCGAGAACCGTTCAGGATAAATTATTCTCGAACAAAAGGAGGAGAGAAAGACTTTGTGCAAATAAGAGATCTGGCTGTAAAGTTACTGTGCATCCCTCTTCTCAAATAGAACAGCAGGGCACTAAGACAGACAGTGTGTACAGGTCCCTCGTGGGCCTCTTATGATGGACACAGTTTGCATTGCGCTTGCTGCTGGATTCAGTACATAATGCTGCCTGGTTTCAACTGGTTGAAAGACAATCTCTGGTGCTGTGCGAGCCATTGGAAATAATGGGTTTCAGAGCAATGCTACTATTGATGTTTCTGTCATCAAACTCACTTCAACAGTTGCTTCACCAAGGTATGCTCATATAACAACCTCACTCCATACCCTCTGTGACGGAACAAACTGGCTGCAGCTTATTTTTTAGCTGATGGATCCAAGTTGTTTTCTACCAACGGCTGAAGATAACAGTTAAGTTAACAGGAGAAGCAATGGGACATGACTTGGGAACTAAGCCTCTCTCCACACACTAACGCTGAAAAGCAGATCACCTACTTGCATAACACTCCTTAGCAGATGGGGCTGTAGCGCCCTGGATAATGTTCCCCACTGCACGGGACAGCCCTAACCTTTCTAAACGCTCCCATTCAAAACCAGGCCCTCATTTACCGGCCTATCTCCAGGAAGTGGGGGATTGCACTGTCCAGCTGTGACAGTGCATGTCAGCACCATGGGAGCTGTCATAGGTTGTCCACCAGCAGCTGTACCATGGTCAGGAACCATGACACACTTGGGGAAATGCATCAAGGAGAGCTCTGGGCTACGGTTAGTTAGATAACACATTCACTCCTACTGGAAGGTGGTCCTGTGTGCTAACAGTGTGCATTGCGTATTCACTGGTGAGGAAAATAAATCCATCTTTGATTTCCCAAAACTGTCCCACAACATCTGAAAGAGTGAGGGACTCAGTTTCCGCTCATTTTGGGATGGATTGTACTGCCCTTCGAAATAAGCTTTGACAACATGCATTTCTGGATAGCAGGCTTTGCTGCACTGAGCTGTGATCTGTTAGCAGGCACACACATGTCTGTTCTTTTGCCACAGTATTTGCAGCCAGCTTGTGGCCTTCTCTGCCACCGTCAGTGTTCCAAGCGATGTGTACAAAACCTGACTGCAGACATGCTGGGATATCACCAGTAACTTCCCCCAATGGGTGGGATGTGTTTGATAATTCTTTATGTTCAGCAAATTTTAGACAAGGATTTGTTACTGGTAAAAACTTGAGGAAGTGACTGGGCTGTCGGCGCCTGCTGCATTGTGACTTGTGAGAAGCATCAAGCCTTTAATTTGTGGGGTGAGCGTGTATCAGTGCGGACAAGACTGAATAATGGCAGCAGCAGCCGGAGGGCCTCAACTTCGAGTGAGTGTCTTGGCATCTGTAGTCCTGCGGCTGAGGTGCAGCTTTATTTCCTGACCCTATCCGCTCCCTCGGCTGCTTTGTGCAGATGAGACATGGCCTGCTGCAGGAGTGGTCCAAAGAGCCTATTGGGGATTATGGGATCACAGCAGCTGCTCCCCTCTGATCTGATCCATCCTCGTAGCCGTCAGAAGGGTCAGGACGGCAGTCCTAGCCTTCCCAATGTTCACGGCCTGCTCTGTGGACAGAGCTCCAGGCTAAAGTGGCCATGGTGAAGAAAGCATAAGACAGTGAGATGTTGTCATGTGCTGCAGCCACCTTAGTGGCACACTGGTTCGAGTGGTCAGCGAGGACAGTATGAACATGGTCCTGATTAGACGGAGGTGTAGTTTTCCAGGGTCTGAAAATGCCGTCTCTGTGAAGGACAGGCCACTGGGAAGGACGTCTGGCCAGCGGCTATTGCTGATAGACGTCTAAGAGGCTACGAGCAGGTGCAGGTTGTTTTCAGCATCACGATGCCTTTTAGTCCAGCGCCTAGCCACTAGCTAACCCGGTGTGGAGGGCGTCAATACAGCTTTTTGGATGTAATGAATTTCAATGCTTGACTCTGAAGAGTAAGAATGGGAACAGAACTATGGTTGCACGATTATATATTACAAGTGTGTACAGAGCACCAGAGCGCTAATTAAATCTTACAGACTGCATGTTCGTGGAGATTAACCTAATAGCGAATTCAAACCTGATAAATGGACCCAGGAAACCTCCCGTTCAATTTTCTCTTCAATTATTTTAATACGATAACTCGCAGCTCTTACGCCATCTTTTTTTTTGCAAAGTGTAGTTCACCTAGAATATTTTATTAATAACTTTCACAAATCTATAACTGTAGCACACATCCTAACACACACACACACACACACACACACACACTCACACACACACGCACACACACACACACACACACACACACACACACACACACACACACACACACACACACAGAGAGCAGGATAGGCAGTCAGTACATAATAAAAGAGGTTGCAAGGCAGACCGACACTGTAGGAAGAGGTCTGGGAATTTTAAAGTAATATTGTAAGTATAGGTGGATGAACTTGCAGACAAATTATTTGTATTGATCAGTGTGCCTCTGGTTGCTAAAGGTGACGACTACCTCTCTGAATCATTTAACCTACATGCATCCCTCTTTTCATCTCCCTGCATTCATTATGATCTACTGCCGCTTTTCCCTCCAACCTAACCTCATATATACAGTATATATATATATATATATATATATATATATATATATATATATATTGCCGCTTTTCCCTCCAACCTAACCTCATATATACAGTATATATATATATATATATATATATATATATATATATATATATATATATATATATATATATATATATGTATATATATATATATACTGTATATATGAGGTTAGGTTGGAGGGAAAAGCGGCAGTAGATCACAGTCTGCCTCAAGATAAATCACTGCAGATAGACATTTTGGAACATATAAATCTTCAAGATTTCACCATACCTCACCATACCTCATACTCACTTCTCTCCTCCCTCTAACCTCTCATCCTCCCATCAACTTTATTAAGTTGTAACGGATTCTAACATCACACTAATGGGGCTTTGGATGGGAAGAGAGGGAACAGCAAATAGATGAGTTATATATATATATATATATATATATATATATATATATATATATATATATATATATATATATATATATATATATATATATATATATATAACTCATCTATTTGCTGTAACTCATAACCTCATATATACAGTATATATATACAGTATATATATATGTATATATATATATATATATATATATATATATATATATATATATATATATATATATATATATATATATACAGTATATATATACAGTATATATATATATATATATATATATATATATATATATATATATATGTATATATATATATATATATATATATATATATACATATATATATATATATATATATATATATATATATATATATATATATATATATATATATATATATATATATATATATATATATATATATACTGTATATATGAGGTTATGAGTTACCCTCTCTTCCCATCCAAAGCCCCATTAGTGTGATGTTAGAATCCGTTACAACTTAATACAGTTGATGGGAGGATGAGAGGTTAGAGGGAGGAGAGAAGTGAGTATGAGGTATGGTGAGGTATGGTGAAATCTTGAAGATTTATATGTTCCAAAATGTCTATCTGCAGTGATTTATCTTGAGGCAGACTGCCCCTTTTCAAAACAAAAGTTGGTCTGAAGAGGACAAGTTGAGCAGAATAACAACTACTACATGATACTGCATGATAGACGGCAATGCATAATAGATTATTCATCAAAAGAAAATAACAATATATGTATAGCATTCATGTAATTTCCTGTCAAGCTAATATCATATTGAATCCAAAATGAAGATGTAACACTTGATCATGAAAATATTAACTATTTACTACATGCTTTATTTTTGTTATATTTAAGGTCAGTATTAAAAGGGGGATTATTTTATTCTATGCCTAAGTGAGTTAGCTGTAATTGAGTCATTCAGTATTCCCTCCCATGTCTTTAGTTACAGGTACATCTGGCCAGTTCTGTTCCTTTATCTGTTTTGATTGCCCTTGCAGTCTCTTTGACATTCTGTCTGTTTCTTATCTTATTATACTCCACTTGCTTCAGTCTTTCCCTTTTTCTCTTCCCCTGTCACTCACATCACATTTTGGCCCTCCTTGTTTTACTTTCAAGTTGACTTTGACTTTTTTCTCAAAAGGAGACATTGCCTTCTGTCACATTATGCAACTACAATACAGAAACTTAGATATGCACTCACAGATCATGGCCAACAGCACACACATTCAACAGACACATATACATGTGCTATTAAATTAAATCTTAACAAGCAAGACCACAAGGTTGTTTTAGTCACCTTTCCTCTGAAGATGTTGTTAACAAGGGGACATATTCTAAGTTAACAAGGAGGTGTTATCTGCCTGCAACCCTGCCAATGTCCTCTCCTCCCTGATTTACACACACATATACACACACTCCTCATCAGTTATTGTGGCCATCATAATGTCTCTAACTGAAGAATGTATCAGGTATAACAGAACAGTATGTAGGGTACATTTTCGAAGCATACCACACTGTCTAGACTCTAGAACACTGAATGTTTCCATCTGAATAACAACATAGACACACACACACACACACACACACACACACACACACACACACACACACACACACACACACACACACCAGGCTTTTTATAAGTAGCTCTCAAAGTGGCCACCATGGATTCAGCAACAATCAGAAATATCCACAGTAACAAACACAGTGACTCAGATTCCTAAATACACAAACACGCAGAGCCTCAACGGAACCGACGACACACACAAAGTCCGCTTTTAACAAACCACACACCAGTGGCTTTGTTCTGAGCGACTGCCTTCATCTTTAATGTGTTTTGGTTGCTGGTGGTTGCTGATGTTTGGGCCTTTAGATTGCTTCAGACTCTACTGTTGTCACACTACAGAGGTCATTCCAATAACTTGCCTCCCCTGGGCTGAAATACACAAACCACGTCAGGCCAATTACACACACCGACACACAAATACATGGCATGGACACACACTTTGACAATCACAGAGTTGCACACCGACACACTCACACACAATCTCCATCCTGTTTAGTATCTCTAATGCCTTTTTATAGTTTACATCAATTAGCGATGCTTTGTGTAAGTGTTTGCTTTGACCTTTCATAGTGAAATTGAACGTTATGAAGAAAACTCTGCGAGGCATGTCACTCTGACCTGTCTCACAGCTTTAGATGAATATCATTATCATAATTTTTTTAAGTGTTCTGCACATTCCAGCTCTCACAAAGCACATATATTTTCCTCACTTCCATTAAGAATCTAATTGAACACAGCTATGTATTCAGACAAAGGGACTCATATAACCACTGAACCAGTGTTAAATGTTATTATAAATTCATAATTGAGAAATTTACAAAAAAAAGAACACACACACGCATTAACCTTGTTCTTACAGTAAGAAAACCAATAGATGTCAAAGTTGCAAGGCGTAAGTAGAGAAAAGAACAAACGAAATCACAAAAAGGAAAAAGACTTAGAAACAAAGTGCACTCCTTTGATAATAATTGGAAAAGGAAAAGAGGCCCGACAATTCAGATTTTGCTTTAATGTTACTGGTTGGTTGGTTTTAAGTCATTTTGCATACACATCCATTTAATATGTAATAATAAAATATGAAGTATAGGAAAGCAAGGCAAACATGTACATTAGAAATTGATTTTGATACATTACTGAGATACATTTATTCTTGGTTGCTTCAACACACATAGGCGCCTATACATATAGCGCCGAGTCAATAGGCCAAGAGAGACTGCTGTCTCCCAGTCCTACTATGGGCGTCAATACACACACACTTGTAAAACAGAAGGAATATGCTTGTTTGGTGAAGGTACAATGTTGTCACAATGACGCAGGTATGACAATCACATTCCAGAGGAGTACGTAGTGTGGGCCTAAAGCAGCGGCATGCACACTGCAATTTGTGGAGATTACTGGAAAAAGACCCACCGCTGCTAACAAGTACAGTTTCGACGGTCCTAAGACGCTAAGGTTGCTAAGCACTGACGCACATAAAAGAACAACCATTTTCAGTTATATTGTCATTTGCTGTTACTGAAGGAAAGTGAATGAGGAATGGGTTGACCTTTTCCATTTTGTACGGACAACTCCCATAGGCTCTGATTGGTTGGTCATATACATACACATTTTCACAGTTTTGATTCACAGTGTAAAGGCCTCTAAGAGGGACTAGCCTGTATGGAATAGAAAAAGAGAGGCATATAGACCCCAATCTGTAGAGTCTTCTATGCGTGCATGCAAGAATATTTTCATATTCTTAGCTTAACTTTCTCGCACTTGGGCTCGTCAGAGATCAGCTTAGAGATCGGCTTTCCGAGGTTCAATACGGATAGTTTATCATTTTGAACAGTAAATTGAAGTGACCTGCTAAAGTTAATGAATGAGGGAAATCAACGAGTGTTGTTAATGCCGCGTCAACCAAGGGTCGTAGTGTTACTGAAATAAAGAAGAAATGGTTTAGTATAAAAAACGTCCAACCATAGAGAGGAGATCAATGCCTCAAATGGGAGGGAGTCAAATGATTTTAAGTAGTTGTGCCGTTTGAGATGGTCACATTGATATTGTAGTTTTATACAATAGCACCAAAAGTCAATTTAAATGAATGATGATATTATTAGGCTATGTGAATACATTTAGAATTACATTATCATTTTAATTGCAGAGTCAAACAAGTTATGTGAACATAAAGAATTGTAATACGTGTAAGTCTGTTTTGTATATTATATAGAATTTTGCATTGTATTGGAATGATTGACTGAATAAAACACACAAACAAACAAAAATAAGTTATCAAAAGTTCTCGTAAATCACTCCTTCAAGCCATTTAAGAATGTATCTGTTCGTATGAGTGGCTTTTGCATGGAGCCCATTGTTTCTTATGCCTCTGGAATGAAAGGAATATACTCTCTGCCATTTATGTATTGCAGTTCTTGGTCTGACTTAATGTACGATCATTAACTGTATGTATACGCTTTTGCGAATCAATTGAAACAAGTTCACAGACAATAAAATACAGGTACTGCAGTGGGCACCACCAATCTGTACTCTTAGTTCATTAAGGATCACACGATCATGAGAGAGAGCAGCAGTTGGATTATGATCAAAGGCTTTGCTAAAAGAGCACCTTCTCAAGTGCTCAAGTGCACTAGCAAACAAAGGGAAATATACATTTCACATGGCAGGCAGGCCATCACAAACATAGGTCTTCTCCCCATCCACTCCCCCCCCCCCCCCCCCCCCCCCCCCCCCCCAAACACACACACACACATAAGATAATACAGTCGGATCATATAATGTGCGCATCTGCTCAAGCAACACGTCCTCTCTCCCAAGTCTTTAACTACCTCAGCTTGGTCAGTGCGCCGTGATATCTCATTCTGCCGAGGCACCCTTTAGCGTCTGGATAAGACACTTTAGGCTTTCGACTAACTCCAATATAAACCCACCCGAGTTAGTATTACAGGGGCAGCATGACTGACATAGTATGAAGGGTCAGGAAGTCTGCAGAGGGCAGGTGGGAGGCGATATTGGAAGTAACAAACTAACACAGGGCTTTCATCCAGGAGAGAAATGTTCGTGTCTCATGTGAAAGCACGTTGACGTAGACTTATTTTTTAAGAGGTTTGTCACTTAACACCAGTTATGTAATAAAAACATACTTCTTTTAATCAAACACAACCTTTGTTGCTCGATGGTTACCTAGAGCGTCATAGTTTAAAGCGTAGGGCCGCTGACCAGGCTGCATTATTTGATTGTTGGGAGTAAGAATGTGTTGGCTCAGGGAATATGTCATATATTTCTCAGATCAGGTCTCTCAGCCTATCATCAGCTAGCCTGCAGTGGAGAGAGTAAAACAAAATGCAGAAAGAAACAGATAGAAGGTACAAGGCTGAGCAATTAACTAACATTACTTCAACTTGATAAATGCCACCTTGAGGCTAACAAATGGCCAACCAGCTGAGTGCATTGACCCGACTGGATATTCATTTATGAGCATGGCCCTTTGCTACTAGTTGGGCGTTCCTAAGCAATGCAGTCAGAAATTTCACAAATGAATAATTGCAACATCACTGACTTTGCCAGTGACGCTGTAAGTGACAAAAATGAAGCCAGCATTAAGACCTTATCTTCACACAAAAAAAAGAAGATTATTTGGCCTTTAATTGTAGCCATTACTATATTATTACTACATTCATGAAATGGGTTTCTGATCTGCCATTGCTAAAATGGCAGATCTATCAATTGCAAGATAAATTGTCAGGTAGATTAAAAACAAAGTGTAAAATGCATTCTTTATTTTAAAACAATGTTTTAGAAATGTCAATCAATATATTTGTGTTTGAGCTGCACTTCAGTTGCCATTGTATTTGACTGTCTATCTTCTTAACAATTGATTGATTAAATAAACCTGCATGCAATCAACTCAGCGGGCAGCCAGTTCACCAAACCTATTCATATGATCGATTAATGTGTTATGTTTTACAATTTGCAATCTTATGCATTAACCACATCCGCACAGACACAAACACATACACAGAAAAACTCAAAGACGTGGAAAACGTTTTCTCAAAAGGTTTGGAAACAACTTCTTACCCGTTAACTTTGGGAAACGGTAAACAGGCATCAATACTCTAACCTGACCCACCAGATGGTTTGTTATACAGAACCATCTTTGGAAAGTGTTTGGAAAAGGCCGGGCACTTTCAGAAAATCCTTGGCAAGATGAACTAACTGTCAATTAAACTCTGGACAAAGTCAGTCGGGAGAAGAGTGAAAACATATTTTCCATTTAGAAAATCCTTCAGTGATGTTCTTTGCTGCGTTTTCAATAACAACACATTCTCCAGTTCTGACATAACTGATGCCATTGCAGCATCTAGGCTCTCCCCTTTAGGAGCCGCAATTGTTGTTTGGTACAAACTGTGCAATCTCTGTGTCGTCTTGCACCCACCCGAGGCACGCTTGCATCCGCGAGTAGCTCCTCACAGGGGGCGGATTGGTCCACGATCCGGCTTCCTGGATGCAAACACTTTACTTGAGGCCTCACAAGATGGATTTTTGTTTAATATACGATTCTGAGATTCTTGCATGATCTTGTGACTTTGTGAGAATCCAGCTGCCATGCAAGGCAATAAAACTCTGAATTACAGATCACCTATTCTTTTTAGAATTATACTGCACTGACAACTTATTATAGTGTAATAATGTAAATATGTTCTTCATAACCACATGAGAATGTAGTGCCCTGCCGGTTCATTGGTTGTGTGTCTCTTGATTCATTCCCTTCACCTGCCCTCAGCCATCCCCCTGTGTGTCCCCTGATTGTGATTCCCTACACCTGTGTTTCCCCTCTCCTATATATACTCCCCCGCTTTCCCTTGTTCCCTGGTGTGGTCCACGTCATGTGCCACCTTTTTTCAAGTATCTAGTTTTGTTTAGTTTTTTCGAAGTTTTACCAATTAAAGAGCGTTTTGGATTTTTCCCCGAAAGTGCCTCCCGTATTTGTCCTCTGCGCCTGAGTCTCTGCGCACCACCCCCGGTCTTGACAGAAAATGAAATTCAGTTGGATGACTGGATGGTTCAAATATGTATCCCTACCCATGACAGGCCAGATGATGAAGTCAGTCGAGCAATCATCCTCCAAATAATCATCATGCAAGGTTAGGAATTCCCGATAAACATACTAATATATTCATCATACTATTGCACTGCTGTTTGAAACATTGAGTCAGGTACCACACATTACAAATGTATTGTTAGTGCTCTTGAATGTGTTTATTCAATATCAATTCCAGTGCTAAAACAAAAAAAAGAAGAAAAAAAGCATTAACAGTTTGGAGAGTGCTGTAGAAAGATAGTATAATCCTGAAAATACACTGAAGGCAGTCCAGAGAACACGATCACAACAGCTTAGTATTTTATAGCCCTTTTTCTCTGATTTCATGCCTTGTCAACTACTCCTGGGGTTGCCCAAAACATAACAATCTGTTCTTTTGGTTGCACTTGGACTGTTTCCTACTTAATGGCACACTGCCAGTCCACTTCAATATAAGGCTGTTTTATCTGCAATATATCGTAAACCTTAAATAAATGCATGTTGTAATCTCAACTGCTTTTGTTGTGCACATCTCTTCATTCTTCTCCACTTTGAAGAACTCCTGACCCCTATGTTTGCTATTGGCTCTGAGGCTTTGACAAATATCCCTAAAGAAAACCAAGAAAATCTCAGTCATCTATTGGTGTGAGTGACTTCTGTAGAAACTGGTTTAGGGGGATTTGGGATTTTGGCCCTTGAACTGTAGTGTGCTAACTGTACCTTTTTAACTATCGCTTCTTTTTTATTCTTTACAAAAGCAATAGTATGGAGCAAAAATGAAACTTTAGGCACAAAGATCTAAACCTAGGTTGCACCAAATCATGTGAAATGACACACAGTGTACAAACAGACTCAACAGTCCAGTTCAGCTCCTTCATGGCGAATAGCAAATATTCAGTGTTGAACATCTCCCATTGATCTGTCTCCCTTGCTTTCTTTTCAGAGACGCATATAACTAAGATGTACATAATGATTGCTACAGCATCAAATGTCAAAGTTGTGTCCACTGGATTTTCATGCTATGCTCAAGTATACAGTCACTAATTCCTTAAATTCCTTTTTTTTTTTTTTTTTTACTGTGCAAACATAATGTAAGACTTGCAGTACACTAGGCCTGTATTCAGACACGTTTGCACGTATTAAATGTGATACAAAATTACATGAAATATAATTGGCAACATACTGGAGCTGTTACCCATGAGTTAACTTTTAATTTTGTTTTTATCTCTCTAGCAGATAATGTCAAATTCAAAAACATCCATGAGAGACTTGAAAAGAAGGACTCTTATCACAGTCAGTCCTTCAAGGTATAAGGAATTCCTCAGACTACAGTTGCTGATAATATCACTGCCTATCATGAATCACAAAACTATGGTGATTTATGACTTCCTACTTTTTAATCATTGAGGTGGTGTTGCTCCATATGAATTAAGAGTGAATGTTTTTGTTATCTCTTTCCTTCAAACTTTCCTCTCCTATTTTTTCCATATGAATTTGCCCTAAACAAGGAATTTCCATCTGTTTGATGTGTGTGCTTCCCTCTATCTCCCTCCCACTTCTTGCATCTCACTTCCATATTACCAGAGACTCCCTTCTCCAGTCTACCTATCTGTGTAGTGAGCTATTCCTGTGGGAAAGCATGGCGCTTCAACACCTTGCGCTTTCTAAGTTAAAAATAGTGCTCTTCTGCAATTGAAAAGGTTATCCAATTAAAAGTAATTGCCTGAGAAGAGGAATGGATGAACTGCTCTTCCAGAGAATAAATAAATAAATAATGACAACAAGTTGCTAACGGCTTGTTATTGCATTATTCAACGTGGTGTCCCCCCAATCCACATCCCCTCTGGTCCTTCTCAGTCTCTCTTTTCTCATATTTTAGCATAAAACATCAAAGATTGTTAACTCTTAATTTAGAGTGAGGCGTGGTGATTTGAAACAGGATAGTGAGGAGACTGGCAGACTTCCAGAAATTATTCTCCAGAAGACACGGAACATAAAACAAAGCAGAAAAAAAGAGAGCTGACGGTTGTGTTACAGGCTCAGAACAAAACACTCGGTCCAGACGCAACTTACATTACAGGGGTCACTTGTGTAAAACATCTTCATGACAGTAGACACTTCATCGTCTGTTGTTCAGGCAACATAGACATAGAAGTACTAACACCAGTGTATAATAGAGAATACAATATAAGTAATATCAAGCATGATATTGAGAGTGATGATACAACCACTCTTAACCAGCCTCATGAGGAGTCAGCAGTATAAAAGCATGTGTGGCACACATCATATTTATGTGTATGCAATTCACTTGTAGCTATCCCATTATTTTATATACGATATGCACTTTATTTTTTATTTGTACAGACACTGACATTTCATTTCCCCATTTAATTGATGATTTAAGAATCACAGGAGCAATTGTGGCTATGCTAAATCGTCACTGAAGACGAGCTGACTATTTTTTATTTATTATTAATTCTTGAACATTACAACTTAATGGTTTCTTAAAATAAATCCATCCTCAGTCTGCTGTGGTTTGTTGGTGCAGCACATGCAGCTATAACTGGGCACCAAAGAAAGCAGAATGCAAGATTAACCGTGGACCACCACAGAGGTGCACACTCACTCAGTCCCGGACACACACACACACACACACATGACAGAACACGTAACCTCTTCCGCGGCTTCCGTCTGGCGGAGATAAAAAAGAGGCATATATATGCTCTTACATGTAAAAGAAAATTTCTGACACAGTCATGCTCTCTTATTTTCTGACCCTCTTTGATACACACACACACACACACACACACACACACACACACACACACACACACACACACACACTTCATCAAAACAGTTCTTAAACAGTGTACCGACACACTGTATCAATAGATATCTAGCATTTGTGTCATCGCTGTGCATCTGCCAGACAAAACAGTGCATGTGAGGAGTAGGAATGCACTGCAGGATGACGATGGAGAAGGGGCACTTAGACAGAGACAAGAGATGTGGAGTCAGCGAGGTCCAAAGGCAGCTCGCAGGATAATAAATGCAAAAAGAGAGCAGGGTATTGAAATAGGTGTGATTGAAACTCCACAAACAATAGAAAAACCACAAAAAAGCAGGGCACATCAAGAATGACAACAAGCTACAATGAGAAAAGAAGAGAACGTGGCAGACAGAAGAAGGGAATATCAATGTTGTCTTCTTTTCGTTCTCTGCTCGGCAGTCTTGTTGCCAAAAGTGGAACAGAATTGTTGCCTCTTAGATTCTCTGCCTGCACCTCTGTTTTCCACTTCCACCATTAGTCTTACTTTCTCCCGCTTGCTCTTATTCCTTCCATTTATCTTGCTTCTTTACACCCCATTTTCAACTCTGTGTTCCTCCTTTCCCGTATCTGCCACATATCCTCCCTTTTCCTCTCCCACTTTCCTTATTATCTCTATTTCCATCCTCTGTTCTTCCTTTCATTTGTCTCTATCCCGCTCCAACCCTGCTTTCAACGTATTCTGCCTTCTGCTCTGTTTCTATCGTTCCCCTCCCTCTGTCAATCATCTCCCTATATGTCTCCAGATTTACTCCCAACTCTTTCTTGCCCTCCCTCTCTAGCCTGTTGCATTATTCAGATGTGCAGCTTTCATTTTTCTCCTCCCTCTACCAGCTTGAGATTACTATTGAAGGCCACTGGAAAGTGGATGAACAGTCTAAGTCTGTTATTTATCCTGATTTGCTGTCAAACACCTGAATGAAGCCAAAGATGATGGAGTGTGGTTGATGGGATGGGGGAAGGGCAGATGAAAGGAAAGAAATGCCAAGGGTCAGGGAGCTAGGGCATCTTGTGTAGTTTTCTCTCTCCACCAGATGCCTGTCTTGTGGCGTGTGTGCCATTTTAAACAGGTGACTGGCAGTACAGTTGAGGCCCAGATAAGGCAGCATATGACGTTTATATATGGCTCTTATTTTTGCACATCAAGTGGCTTTGTGTAACTGTTGGAAAAGTCCTTGTTTCTTTCTAGTCCGAGCCTCTTTGAGAGGGAACCCGTTTGGGATTGGCAATGCTAAAAACAGCCAGTAGAGACCTGAAATCTCCACCTCACTGGAACGGCACATACCTACAAAAGCTGTTGTCAGAACACACAACATACACACACACACACACACACACACACACACACACACGCACGATCGAACAAGCGCACCTTGCCACTTCAGCGCCATGGCCAGTGGCAGCCTCAGTGATACAGCCAACGCCAAGAGGAGCTTAACTCTCAGCACCTTGGACAGCACTCATTCAAAAGCTTACAGGGCAAGTGCATGTTTGTGTATCTGTGTGTGAGAGACCAAACCAATTTTTCTATACGCTGCTGTGATGGGCTTGTATCAAAACAAGTGATTTTTCAACAACACATATTACACTGCAAGAGCATTGTGCCTCGCTCTATGAGGTTCCTGCGTGATGTAAAATTACATTTTGGATACTGCAAATATAACACATGACCAAGGGTTAATATCAGTCCAGTATGATAGGTTTTGATTTATAGTTCAATGTTTTCACCCATTGGTCGCACCACTGCAACACAAGACAAACATATTGTACATGATCAGGCGGTATCGTGCTTCGATTATGTTATCCTGAATAATTGTGTTTGCATTCTACATTCATACTATTATTCACTGTGATGGAGGGCAACAGCCGTTTCCTGAAAAGGAAAACATTACTGAGCCTTTCCTCAACTTGATTAAAGTTAAATATGTTAAGATTTTCAAGAAGGCTATCTCCATTTTTCAAATGATTTATGGTCTGCCTTTTTGCGTTATTATACCCTTATTAAGTATGTTTTATTAATGTGGGTGGAGTTCATCTTTCCTGCTCTGGATCCAGATTCAAAAATGGTATTTTCTTTAACTGTTCACCTTCTCTTTAAAAATGTAATAACACTGAACACATTAGTTCCTCTCTCACCTAAACAACAGTTGCATGCACAGCTAAATTTCACATAAGATTGCTCGTGACACATTAATTTTTATTCCCCAGTTTGCCACCCTGTTGGCACTGAGGTTTCCATTAGTTCACACACAAGTGTTTCTCATTTAGATTCTAAGTGCAGTAACATATGCTCAAACTTTTTGTCACATCAACAATAATATGGAAGCCTCCACCACCAGTTCTTCACCCTGCAGCTAATTAATGCTCCATAAAGCAAAACACTGTTCACTCAGTCTAAAACATATGAAAAGAGTTCACTGAATTTCCATGCCTCATTTGCACTAACAAACATCAAGGATGTTGGGCAGATGGTAAAACCCATGATGAGTAATATTAACACCAGAAAAGTAAACAATGGAAAATAGGCTTTGATATTGTAAATATGACAGTTGTGCCAAATTGTAAGACACTAAATAGTCATTATACTTCCATTATAACAATGTGCCATGGTGTGTGTGCACACAAGCACATAAGAGGGAGAATGAAGAAAGTTTTCTAACTGTTCAGCAATTGTTGTCAGATTTCCATTAAACAAATACATTTCCATTATTTATATATATATATATATATATGTATATATATATATATATATATATATATATATATATATATATATATATATATATATATATATATATATATACATATATATATATATATATATATATGTATATATATATATATATATGTATACATATATATATATATATATATATATATATATATATATATATATATATATATATATATATATATATATCTTGTCCCCTATGGTTAACAAACTAATTGCAGAGGCATAACATACCTTAACCAATGAGTCATTTTTAAAACATAAAAAATAATTGTGTTTTAGGTCAAACTACTTTTTTTGTGTGCATATTATCAAAGTAATAACCCTTGGAAACAAAGTGAAGAGTATTCTATGAAGACGATTAGGAGGACTTAAAAGAGCACATGAATAAACCTTGCATGTAATTTTCTCCTTAAGGTAATTGTGAGAGAATTATAGGCTAATGCTTTATTGTTTAGACAAGAGCTCTGAAGAAGGCTCTTACAATTACGACCCAAATTACTTTTTTTTGTATTTGTCTAATATGGCGTAATGTATGACCTTGTCCCCATATGGACAAGATTATATTTTGTATCATTACATTTTGTGGACTTTTTTTGTCAATCTCACTCCCCTTTTCCCTCTCTCTGGTTCTTTGTCTGTGCTTCTCTGGTCTTCTTTCGGCTTCTCCTCTCTCCCTGGCTGTCTCCAGCATTATGCTAAGACATTTAAAGGCCGGGTCCGGCTGTGCAGAGTAATCCTTCAGTGAAGCTGCACTCCCTTAATGTGTCTGCGGGGCCTGCAATTCCTCCCAAACAGATCTATCTCTTGGATGACACCAGCCCCAAGGTTAAACCAGGGTCACACACAGGCCACACACACACTTACATTTACATGCAAGAGCACACTCACACTAAACAGATCTGCACACACATTAAAGTGTATGAATTGTACAATGTTTTGGGATTTGAAAACTCAAGATATCATTGGGTTGAACAAAACTCTATGCTATGTATTTTCCTATAAACACTGTCATATTGTTAAATTGTTAACTTAATAACTAATGACACACGTACACACAGCCATATATAGAAGCATAGCCCACTTCCACTAGCATTATAAACCATGCATGAAATCGCATAAACATGCAGACAGCTTCCCATAAACATACAAGGATGTCCTTTGTCATATAGTAAAAACCCATATAACACTATACACTCAAACCAATATTTTAATGGCCAGTCAAACATCAACATTCTATAGTACTGTCTAATCGGATGATTCATTTACTTTCTCCATCGCCTTTTCATGATTTAATATTTAGGTGTTTTTGAAATTACAATTAGCTGCTGGCTTTACCATTGTAATAATAATAATAACAACATCCCCTTACACTGTTGCACATTGTATGATCAAGGACAGCAATTCAAGGTCAGCAGAAACAAATTGACAAAAATATTCCCTTTTGCTGAACGTGTGACCTCTTTAACAAGGTCTGGAAAGTCTGTGTTCTTAATCCACAACAAGCACTTGTTCTAATTGTCTGTCCTGTGACGTCACGGTGACATTTAGGAAGGATTTGGTTATCATCCCCACCTTTGTTACTGCGGCTATTACTTTCATCAGGATCCGAGGCAGAGGAGGTTTATTTGATGAGAATGTTATTAGACTGCCCGTTGGAGGGTATGGCGGTATAGGACAACAGATCCTGCTGGGGTTCAATTCCAAGAATAGCACTGAAGGCAAAGCTCTCTTATGTAATGTACACACACAGGCGATAAGGAGGAAGGGCCACCATGTGCTTGCTGGCGGTGATGATTTGTGTGATATGAATGTCCTCTTGGCTCTGCTATTCTGCTGTTGGTAAGAGCAGCAGAGAGCCACATACCTCCATGACTTATGGTAAGTCACAATCCGCTTCTAGCCAAGCATGAGATTTACAAGGAGGGCTTGATGCTTGAAGTTTCCGGTTCATTTTTCCCCCATGTGCCACCCTCCATTGTGTAGGTGCCCCTGCCATCTGGTTAGAGTCCCTCGTATGGTGACAAGGATGAGAACCCTTGATGGCCTCAATCCCCGAACAAGGGCCACATGCAACCCTGTGTTTCTGCAGGGGTCAATGATGACGTTGCTGCCCGAGTAATGTTTCATTCATTAGACTTTGCAGTTAGACTTTTAGGCTGCAGCTGGTGCACCTGATAAGGAGCAGAGGCAGACTTTGCAAACATTCAGGGCTCAACCTAAACCTAGGGGTGTCTAGGGGCAGATGTTGTTTCCTATTTACGAGCGCTATATGGACTATTTTTAAAGCAATTGAATATAGCTGACAAATCTTTACATCATTCAGGGAAAACAGGATATTTGCAGAGGACAAAAAAAACATCCTGGAGAGCATTCATCCTACTTTGTCTTTAGTGATTGACAAATATTTACTCCTATTTCCTATATTGTTACTATGTTCATAGTTACGTAACATACAAAGGTTAAAAAAACTATTAAAAAGACACCAATGAACCACACTGTAGTTTTAGACTGTGTAGTTTATATCAAAGCGATCCTACATACGCCATCCTTCTGCCGAAATAACTCACTTGGGCAGCAAATGCGCCTTTTACGAAACATTTGTAAAAAGAAACAGTGCCTAACTATTTTTGAAATTACACGGCCTTTTGTTCAAAATGAGAGCTGCCTGTTAAAGCACAGTGTGTATTTTTGAATTAAAGCTAAGTAGGTGTCACTCTGGCTGCAGACAGATGGGAGACCCCATGCTGCAACCAGAATCTTCTCATCTATTTCTCTCTTATCTCTCTCTGTTTGCCTATTTCCATTTTTATCCTTGCCTCAGTGCAGGCTGTCTCTTCACTCAGTGGGCTTTTACTCTGTCAATTTTGGACGAATGCAGTGGGGGTTCCCTACACCTAAAATACCTAAAAACGTAATTAGATGGAATGAATACTTTTTCCAGAGCAGAAAGAAATCCACCAATCTTCAATGAAGCTGTCTGAGATTGGTTACAGTCACATTGAAGTGCAGTTTATGTGCATTTAGAACACAATTTGTACCATTATGCGTTGTGTGCTGATACCATGATAACATTCATAGTGGCATTCTTTGCTTTACTTAGTAACTAAAAAGGGGAGATAACCATTTCTTTACGTGAGCGCAATTAGGCCTCTCTAAATACATTGCATATCAATAAAGTGTGCTCTGCTTTGCTTATAATTTGCTTATAATTATTATAATAAGGTGCGAGAGGCAGAACTGTATCGTCAATAATGTACTGTTCAAGGGTGTTGTTAGACCCGACACGCAGCAGAGAGCCGGCAAACCCTTGAACTGTACATTATTGTAGATACAGTACTGCCTCAAGTACCTGTACTCGAGGCAGTACTGTATCTACAGTAAAGTACAGTACTTTATGGCTGAATAAAGTACACCCCGTGACTCACTCTCAATCAATCAGAATGCTTGATTTGATCTACCCGTATTATAATGCACTTTATATACTTCTATTTCACTGTATGGTATATACTTTATATATACTGTATATACTTTGCATTTTCTTAAATGCAATTTGTTCCCCTCTACTATTTTATTGTATTGTGTATATTGAGTATTTTCCATACATAACACTGCTACGTTTACTCTGTACATTTGCTTGCTGCTGCTACAAACACATTTTCCCCTGGGGATGAAAAAAGTATATATCTATCTAATGTCTCACTGTGGATCATTAGAGAATAACATGACATATTAAAGTAATATAAAATACATATACTTACAGTAAGTAAGTACAACTAGCTTAAAATAAGTATAATTCCTAGTACTTTTCAGTCCTAGCATCACTTCCTAGCAATGGTAGTACACAGCTGCAATTTGAGAAGGAAAGTTATCTGCAAACATATTATGTATCACATAAACCTATCATCATCAGAACAACAGTAATAATGTGTGAAAGCCGGCCAGCAGGGTTATGGGGGTAGCAGACTAATGCACTTGGGTTTGAATTCAAACAGTCTCTGCTTCTCAGTATTCCTTCCAGCTAGTCTCTCTTTTTCTCCTTCTCTTAATCTTTTTCCTCTTGATACACAAACTATTAATCTTTTCCTTGTGTATCACTGGCTTTATTCATGTCTTTATTTTTCATTCAGTTGGATTGAAATGCATGAATTTTTTTTATTTCTTTGTCACTTTGTCCTTTGCTTCTCATTTCTCTCATCGTAGATCTGCCGCCCTTACTCTCTTATTGAGCATACCCCACTCGCATTTTGCATGTGCCTCTCTCGTCGTAATTTTACTTCTCTTGTCGATATGTCTCCCTCTCTCCCCTAGCACTGACTCTCCTCTCTCCCTGATGAGGCCAGCCCTTCCATGCCGATGAGAATGACAGAGGGTGATTAAAGTGGAGTCTCATCTGGTGGGAAAACTGACCTCAATCAGAACTATTCTACCAAGAGGACGCTCTCCTGCTCTCTGTTTCCGTCCATCCATCCCTGCTGCTCAGTATATTCCTGACTCTTATCCACCATCCTTTATTCTCCCTGACCTGCTCCCTCAGCATGTCAGTGTCTCCCCCTCTCTCATCGTGCCTCTCTCTACTCTAATTTCTCATCTCCCCATCCACTCACAGTGATCACTCCCAATTTGTCATCATCGGCTCTATTGTTCTGGGATGGTAATCTGTCCTTCCGGAGGCTTCTCAAATGCAGCTGTGTTCAAGGAAGTTCGCTACTTTTCAGGATATTCTTTTAAACACATATGTATGCAGAATTGCTGGAATTGTGGAATTAAAGTAATTGAATCAATTACAAAATAATATGTAAAAGTACAAGATGAGGGCCATGTAGTGTAAGAGTCAGACAGTAGCGTCCTATGGTTTCTTTCCATTATGCTTTCAGTTTAATGTGATGGAATTGCAGGTGTAAAGTGACTTTTTGTGAATATAAAACGTACAGTCTTGCTGTCAACGTATGGCCTACTGCACAACACTGGAAAATCCTCAACAAATATTGCCTGTTAGCTTGTTAAACTGTGACAAATGCTAATACCGTAGCACTGCAGCTCAAACCAAAAGCTAACGTGGACAAGCACTTGACAAACTTAACACTTTTCAGTTTGCTTGTTTTACTGTCAATGATTGAGGAACACTGCACACCGCTGGGAATCCCCAATGAGTCATCTACCAAACTCCTCAACTTAGCTAGCTTTGTTAGACTTGGATAGTGAGTCTCATGCTAACAACAGTGACAACCACTCAAATAAAACCCCAGAGCAGTTCAGAACCAAACCTATAGGGCAAGATAACGTTCAGGGAAAGTAAGATTACTGTTTTGATTTTTTTTTTTTATAGGTTACTTCTCTTCTCTTGTCATTGTTTTTTGCTGGAATGGAAATCAAAGTGTAATATTCTCTCTGCTGCCACAGTTGGTAAACAGTAGGCTCCCTGTGCATCCCAGGAGCGTGGTTGCTGTTACATTCAAAGGTCATGTTGTGTTTGCATTTCTATACATTTATAGTATAGACCAGTACAGTGTTGATGTTTCATCTATACCATTAGTACATTATTACTCTTTCACAGGTGCACTTATATTAAATACGTAACATTGACTTTTGGCATTAGAAAATGTGGCTATACATACAAGGAGTAACACGTCGAGCAAATACTAATCAATGTTCACACTTACATATTTACCCTGTAATTGCACTATAAATTCACGTATACGTCGCACGACTTAAAATAAAAGGAGAGCAATCTGAGCGTGTCCTTTATAAATGTCAGGCGTAATGTGTGTTGTCATAGCAACATTCATCCACAAACTAAATAAAACCCTTTCCAGTTTTAGCTTTGCAATTACTACAATACATCACGACTGTCAGCCTTTGCTCCACTTTCAGACTTGTGCTGAAAATACAACATGCATTTCCCACAAACGTACCCGAGCCCACACACAAGTGTGTGAAGTGTGTGAATGAATCATGTATGTGTCATTTTCTGGGGGTGATTGTAATCTGCAGTGAAGCAAGAGGTAGATGCTTCGGTCCCCTTGTTTCTATGGCGGTGCTGTGTGACCGAAAGGGGGAGAAAAAAAAAAGAAATAAACGGAGGCAAACCCAAAATAAACAGAGAAATTTCCCCCCACTCTCTGCATATATAATTAGCAGGGATTATGCATTTATTTATTGGTCTTTTTTCTTGTCCCCGTTTTATCAGCTGACAGCTACTGGGAGCAGCTGTCACATGTTGTCTCTCATATTCAGATGAGGCAAGCTCAGACACCACATTTATTCAGGAGTTCAGGGCAGTACGTTTGACCTTTCATATAGTTCATATGTAATGAAGCTGGTGTTTTGGTACAGTCAAAACACTAAAGGGCAGAGTGCGTTTAGTATAATTGCATATGCCCTCGACGACACTATTGGGCTAGCTTGATCCGAATCTTCAGTTTGAAATTACACATGCTATCTGGAGTATTGGATTGCTTGGCCACCAGAGGCATTTAACTAGCTCTGCTGAACCGGAAGTGATGCAATCACACTGGCCCCATTTCCAGTGATATTTAAATCCTTTTCTGCGTGGACGGTCTGGCCAATTGGCAAATTGCTCTTCCTCCGTGCGTGCCCTGTTTTTGATTTGATTTGTAAGGAATGTTTGTGTGAGTGTGTAAGTGCGTGGGTGTGCCGTTGTGCCATTTGATGTGATTTTGTGTGGTAGATGTGTGCGTGTGGCCATCCTTCGGTGCTTAATCCACAATCTGTCGTCTGCCAGGAAGAAATTTATTTTTTTCCCCCTCAGTGCTTTATCCGGGAAAAAAAAATATATTTTATTTCTCAATTTGCAGACTCCTAAGTAGTCTTGCAGTTTCGCCATCCTTTGCCGTAAAGGAAAAAAAAACGTAAACAAAATGTTATCCATAATTGTGTTTATTTGACACCTAAAGCGTATTGTCAGCTTCTTGACTAATTGGTTTGCAAGTCATTTCAAAGCAAACAGAAACAGTTGGTCTCTTCTTGACCCACCAGTCAGTTCCAGCCAGAAATACGAACGTTCAGCAAGCCAGTCAGTTAAAAGCATGTATTTGGTCGGTAGATAGATAGAACAAGGTCAAAGACCAAACACAGCGCACAATGTCTGTTTAACCCCAGTGCCTATCAACATTTAATACAACTTTATTAAATAAATGTTCTTTTACTTTTGCTTTTTCCATGTGAGAGAAATGATGGTTCTATTCTTGACTGAGGCGTTTTAAGAGTGATGACAGTTATGATCATGATGATGATGATGGTGATTGTGGCAATTATGATTGCCATGCCACCTGAAGGGGTAGCGCTAGTGTCGACAGATGTGTTTTAATGGCATTTATTAATTATAGTCATTCACTCTAAAAAAAGAAGAAAAAAAAAACCTTCTGTCTAGTGCTCTCTGCAGATTTATCTGTTTATTTTGCTGATCTGAATGAACACTGTCATACTACCCTTCATCTTAAAAGTTATCCTTAGATGTTCACTGTCATGTTTTTAATTGACTACATCTGATGCACAATTGTCTCTGCATTGTTGCTCTCAGTTTATACAGTCAATCATGTTATCAGTGTGTTGGGTTGTTAATGTCAATAATTTATGTATGATACCATCCCAACCCGCTAGCAGCCTGCCCATGTGGAATATCATTAATCTCAATGTGCTTCAACTATAGCATCACATTCAGCAGTGGAGTGGAAAAGTGCAAACAAAAACAGATGCAGTAGTTGTTATCGTGTCATCAACTTAACATTTCTGTACACGATATTCACCTAGTATCTTTCAACAAAAGAGAAAAGTGGAGGTTCAAAAGGAAGAGGCAACACATACCCATCGTATTTACTTCAAGGGCATGCTGACAAATAAGGATGAAATGAAAGAATTGGATGACAATGTTAAAGAATGGCAGACATGAATCAGTAAAGAGGGTGAAATAAGTTCAAAAAATGTTAAGACTTCTTTGAAATGGTATTTTTTTTTCCGTTTCACCTTTTGCACCACCAGCTGTCAGGGGAGGGAGCATTTCTCTTTGCATTGCCTCTCCTGGGGTTTCTTCTTATTTCTGATCTATTTACCATCTGAGGAATATTTTCATTTTATTCTTGGTCAGGAACCACCTTTAATGCAGTGCGGCACAATTAGCATAGAAGGCTCGCAGCAGGCAGATATGTATGACTTGTCAGTGTGCATCACTGCCCCGTGAGCGGGAGATTAGTGAAGGTGAAAGGAAAATTGCATAGCGGAGGCATGGTGTCAACAGACATGAAACAGCTCATGACTAACAGGGGACATTTTTGCCCTGTGTCTCTTGTGTGAGTGATAGTGTGGGAGTGTGTCAACTGGTGAAAATTACTTGACTGTGAGGATGTGGTCAGGTATGGTGCTACCGGGGTGTCGGCACAGTTGCTATATGCTCACAAAATTGACGAAAAACGACGTGTGAGAAGGAGTATGTAAGAGTGCAAAGAAATGGAAAAAGTCAGACGAGATGTGTATATTCTGTAATCCCTTGATTTAATTCTGACCTGTATGTATTGTGTTTCAGGGATGGGAGCCGTTTGGAATTCACGACAGAAGAAACTGAATAATTTGGATTTATTGCCACACTCTAATGCACAAAGACAGCAAATACTGCATACACACTAATATGCACAAGCATATATAAGTATATCAACACATTAACAAATGTTAACACAAACACACACTCACTCACACAGACACACGCTCACACAGACCCGTCACATCTGATAGTCTTTGAAGTTGTCAAAGTGTTTTCCTACTTTCTTGCATGTTGTTTGATTTTTTTGTTTCCCCCTTCATCTGTGACACACTTGTATCTGTCAGTCACCCCGGTAACAAAGACACATTGTTACCGCAGCTCATTTAAAAGCATGTCGGCTGGTAAGACGTTTTCAAAAGTCAGTGAAAAACACATTGATCTGTGGACAATGGGATATAAATGAGTCTGTAAAAGTGTTGGGCCACATTATTTTATTGTGTTGGAAGAAGGGAACTTTTGTGTGTGTATGCATTGCAGAGAAGAAAATGATTTAATGCCATGAATACTTTCTGTAAACAATGTACATGTAAACATAGCATTTGCATCATAGGTATATATATATGCCCTGTGTTTTTCTAGATGCCATATACCAATTATAAAACTGAGGCGGGTTCATTTTGTGATACTCTACAGACACAAATAGATGTGAAATCCTCTTAGTGTCTAAGAAGTAAGCCAGATTTGACTCCCTCTTGGTGAGTCTGTCGAGGTAGTTTGTTTTTGGCAGGAAAGAAAAGAGAAATCAAATTCTGATGATGATAATAATGTCAGGGGGCATTCATTATTAAGTTTCTTTCTCCAGCAAAATCGGAGATGTAAGTTTTTTTTTTGTTGTGTCTAGTTTAGTTGTTTTTATAACAACTGATAAAAAACAGTTAACCACAAGTGTATGAATGTGAGGGGACAGATAAAAAGATTGTTTCAGAGTTGTTGTTTTTTCTCTCTGTTAAAACTTTGTCTGAATCCAGGAAGAATAAATAGACAGATCACCTGCTCAATTAGCCCTGCTGGCACTCGTGGGTGGCTGGCTTTGTTTTCAAAAGATAACCCCATGAAATGTTCTCTTCAAAATCACATTTGACCTGAGGAGAAGAACTGGAAATAATTCATCACAATATTTTTGGACAAGAAACCCACTGAGACACACACACACACACACACACACACACACACACACACACACACACACACACACACACACACACACACACACACACACACACTCATATCCAGCATTCAGCAGTGAACCCCTTTGTAGTGGCGATCAGAGTGGAAATCAATTTCTGGTGCCCATGGTTAAATTGATATCATTATGTTTACTGCAGGCTGAATAATGGATGACTGTATCATTATATGGGAAAGTAATGGGACGAGGCAAAGCACAGGTAGACAGCTCGCCACAGGTGAGAGCTATAATTAGTGTCTCGTTCCTGGCACGCCCATACATGTACATGATGCATTCATAATTACTACTATAGGATCACGCAGGTGCCCATGCATACCAAAACTTGGCAGTTCAAGCTGCATGTAATAATTCTACTTCAGTCATTGTCACTCTGTTGGTGACTGCAGTGCTGCAGGGAATCAATCACAGCAGTATCCATCTCTTGATCTAAGCATTTCCAATTAGGCCAATCTAAAGCAGACTTGTTGAGATGTTGCATTTCCTTCCACTGGTCATTAACTCTGTCTTTCATTTCATTTAATCGTAAACACCCGTTGACTTCTTTTGCCCAGCAGTTGGTTGCCTACTGATGTTTCTATGTGGTGAAATAACACAATTTCATAAAATGACTCCCTCTGCATGTGTTGGGGACACAAATCAGGTTAACGTGTCTTTCCTGCTCTATTAAATGAATAATGTGACAATAACTGAAATTAGATAATATGTCCTTGTGTCCATCATAACAAAAAGAACTGCATTTAGTCAAATAGAATAAGCACAACACGATTAAGTGCAACATGCAGGTTGGAATTTAAACGTTTTAGTTGATGAAGAGGATTTCCTTCCTCATAAAGTTTTTGTAAGTCGAACGTTTATAATCCTGTTTATGTGCATGCTAACTAGCTTGCAAGCGGCTTTCCTGATTTTGTTGGGCGCAGTCCAACTATTCTTGGCACATTAAATCACAGTGGATTACTGGATTATTGTGAAACCATTGGCAGGACTGTGTCTCACATCACCCATGTGTACCTCTTATTGCAGAGCTCCAAAGCGCTACTAGAGGCCAACGATTGAGGAACCTTTCATGTCATTTGTAAAAAGAAATCAACATTTATTTTGACATTACACTTGCACTTTAATAATTCATGGTTCTGTTTTGAGGGTAATGAGATACAAGACAGTTATTTATTGTAAAACAGTGTCATTTTTTAATGTTTTGTACAGTAATGTACAAAAGTCTCATCAATGAGTACATTTATGTGATTTCATGTTAAAAAAAAACCCACTGTATTTACTTTGCATCATAATTCATGACAATGGATCAGGTGTATTTATTATCGATTAAAACACAAACTGTACTTGTTGATTAGAAGCTCATCTTCCACGTGATGGTAAAATTCTGATCCACACGAACAAACGTTGAAGTAGCATCTATTATCACCTCCTATAGACACAATAAAAAAAAAATACTTCATTTTATGTTGTTGTTAAACCAAACAACAAATGACTCCATGATGTCTTCATTTATTATTCGTCTAATATATTCTCTTCTTTCTTTAACATATTTCTTTAACACATTATGATTGTTACGACCTTGTAAAGGACAAGCGCGTACAGCTATAGGATGTTATTCATTAGTGGATGTAGTTTTCCTGTCAAATAGTAATTTATTAATTTGTTATTTGTTTTCCGCTCCAGACACGCAGAAGTGACCCTCGATCATTATTGAACCACAACAGTGCTGCAGTCTAGGTTTAAACTGGGACGTGTCAGTCCATCGTATGTTCAGATGATATTCTGTGTTAGCTGATGTTATGCTGTTGTAAAGGCATGTTATAAGCAATGGATGTAAATAATGTACGTGCAAGAGAAGTATACAATATCCTGACATGAGAGTGAATAATTGCCTGTCTACACATTTGACCCGTTAGACTTGTGGCTTGTACAGGTTGTAGTCTGCCTCTCGCCCAATGCATTCTGCATAAGATAAGCTCCCTAGCAACCCTGCACAGCAAAAGAGAGTACAGATAATTGATAGATAAATGGAACTTGCCCTTGAGAAGTTAAGTCTGCTAAATGTGACACGTGTGAAAATGGACGCTACATTCCCCCTGTCCTGTAGCTTGTATCTGATTTAAAAGGAAAATAATCCCATTTGGTTCATGTCATATTAAAACAAAATAGGTCCCCTGTGGAGGTAAACAAGCCTGGGCTTGTACATGTAATCATATATTGTAAATGACAGTAGGAATAGGCCTAACATGATTCATAATAAAACGTCCTGTACCAGAATAGCTTTCCCACCTCACTGTATTTAAATGACACAGCGCCAGCTGCTTACTGTTTCTTTCAAGTTGTTACCCTATCAGACAATACTTAAGGAGATGAATGGATTGTCTTGCACTGAAAAAACACTTATTACCATACGCATACTGTGTCATCCTCATTCCCTCTCTCTCCATCCTCTCTGTCCTTCCTCCTTCCCTCGGCCCATCTTTCATTCTTCCTGTTTATCTCCTTCACCTCTCCTCTCTCCATCTGTTTATTGTGATGCATTCTCTCTCTCTTTCCAGCGCTGTCTGTCCTTCCTTCCCTCTCTCCTTTTTAAAGACGGACTGACTTTTCATCATTCTCTACCCATCCCTGCATCCCTCACACACACACACAGACAGACAGACACGCACAAAATCCCTCTGTCATTCTGACTTTCTTCATTTGCAATTCTTGCCGTCTCTTCTCGCTCTTTGCTGTCCGTCTTCTCCAAGAACAGTATAAATCAAAGGCTTCCGGGCTTTTTCCATCTACGATTATTTATGGAGCTGCTGTAGCTATCATTTCCATCGTCCGATAAGTGCACTGAGTACAGTACACAACCTCGACAGGAATATTTTATCACGGACCAAATGACGAGAGGAAACACATGCCATCTTCTCAAACTTGGCCTTGGTTTTCGTTTTCTACTGCTTCACACTCTTGGAGCAGTAAATGTCTACATCACCCATCCTCCACCTCAAATGACACTGTAATGTGGCCCTATACTCTCCCTCCCCTCCTTTACAGTGTCTCCTCTAAACTCTTCTCGTGATTAAAGACGGTGTCCTTTAGTTGAATAACCTTGATTAAAGTGACACCTTGTAGCTCCAGCTGAATGTTGTAATCGACCTTCACCCTCTGATCTCTCTATTGAGGACTACAGAGGAGATTCACACACAAAACACTGAAGGAATTTCCTTTGATGTAAAACAACTGACAAAATGCAAGTGTTCTCACAGTGCCCACTAAAGATGTGACTCATTCATCACCACATTTGAAGTACTGTAACTGGCTCTACGGCCTGATTCTTTATCACAGTTCTTTCCGCTCAACCATTGGAGTAGATGATGGAGTGGGCGAGAGGAAGTGACAATCATTTTACACGAGCGGCTTTAACATTGCTGTCCTCAGTCAAATTTTGAGCTCTGTATTCATTACAAAACAACAGTGTCAGGTGGGGAATGCAGCGTTGATTATAGCTATCAGGTCACATGGTGCGGCACAGCAGGGGGTTGTGCACCTGACGGTTGTTTCCTATTTGCTGTCGTGACAGCTTTTGACTGGCAGGGGAAAATGATCAATCAACTTGAAGGCTTGTGCACGTAATGATGAAGGAGGCTCACTGAGCCCAGTGTAGTAATGCTCAAAGTGAACTATGAAATGCAATGACACTGATTGTTTGCATGTTGGACAGTGATTAATATGTTTATTTTGAGGTTAATAGAGCATTAGTGAGGGTGAACGCATTTGTGGGATGCAATGGAATATGTGTGCTTGTATACACATCCGTTAATAGTGTTCCATTAACAACAAAGTTTCCAATCGCTGCTAGGGGGTGCCTCAGTCTAATAGTTATGTTCCTAATGATCAGTGAATGAGACTTTGTAAAAAAAAAATAAAACAAACAGGTGATTTCAAGCTAATGCTGCGAGGCAATTCACGGTGAATTGGAAACTAAAAACATTTTTCTGTCTTCTTAAATGGTTTTCCTGCGGCTTTGAAGCTGCAGTATAATGTGGTTTGTCCATTAAATGAAAAATATCAACAAAACAAATAAACAGGATATACCATTCAGTTTCTGTCTGCAACGATGTCCACAGAAATAACCATAAATTGCACTTGCAGGTCACAGCACCATGTCCTATGTTGATGATGTTAATCATGATGAAGCTGCACAATGGCAGAACACATCATTTTAAGCCTTTTTTAAAACCTGGGCAAAAGAAGGCACTATGTGTTATAACTGATCCCACTTGCACTATACCACCGTACCTTGCAATGTAATACAGATAGCTATTTCGATAGATATTTCATGAAATGTACTCTGACTACATTTACTGACCAGAGTGTCGGGGTCGATCTCCGGGATCAGCGGGTATGTCGTTCCAGCCGCATTTGTCAGGGCTACGTTTGTCATCGTACCACTTCCTGTTCCCCAAAGCTTCACCTCACCCAGGGTCAGGAAGTCAGCAGGGCTCAGACCGCTGTGGACGACCTGACTTGACAAGGTTTCCTGTAAGTGAAAGTGTCGGAGACGGGAGGAACAAAGACACAGGGTTATTACAAATAGATAAAAAGAAAATCATGCACTTGATTCATATTAAGTGAAATATATTCTCCGCCATGCTTCATCTCTTTACCGAGAGTGATTTAATATTTGGGTATCTTTCTCCACGTCATTGGTTTTATATCCACCATATTATAATGTGTACTCTCTGCTTTGCTTTGAGTAGATAATCTTCGGATTGTTTTACATGTGTGCCTTTATTATGCTCACACTGTGAGGGACACATGTGTTTGGGCACACACACGTTGAATGTCCCGGGTTAAGTGTGGCTACTTCAAATTAAAGAAGGCTAAGATGTTCTTACTTTGTAAATAATGGCCTCACACTAAAGGTCCAGAACTCATAGGGACACACACACACACACACACACACACACACACACACACACACACACACACACACACACACATCCAAAATGGCATACGATCTACTAATCTGCCAGGCAGCACTGGCCTCATTGCCCAACTTATCCTCATCTTCTCACATCTGCCTCTTTACAGACACACACACACACACACGCACATTCAAATACAAAAACACACGCACATACACACGCACACACTTACTCCCTCTCTCCCCCCTTTGGCTGTCAGACAGTGTGGCTGTTTTATCGCTGTGTGAAATTGCTTTGGAATGAGCCTGATGGTAGGCAGAGGACAGCCACAGATGTTTGGCCATGGTAGCTCCATGTGGGTATGTGTATACTGTAGATGTGTGCGTATATGTATATTTGTGCGTTTGTGGTTAAGCGTGTGCTCGTTAATGTGTGTCTGTGTGTGATTGTGTGCCTTTGCCTAGCTTGGTTAGCCCCATTAGTCCCAGTGATTAGGGGGTTTCTGTCATGTCTGACTCTAAATGTGATCAAACTGCGGCCACTCTCCTCTTGCAGAAATTAGCCTTGACTTGTGCACATACAAAACAAACTCTTTGGTGCAAACAAAGACATACTTTCATATTTATTGTCCATCTATAAATATGCATTTGTTCAACTGATTGGTAATGTCATGGCTCCACTTAAGGCGCATATGGGAAGCATCTGTTGAAAACAATCACTCATTAATATGAACAGAACCGAGTCTGCTTTCATCACACTGAAAGTTGTACTTTGATACACCCATCAATCTGTATAAAGTGAAAAAAAGGCAAGTGCAACATACAAGACAAGATTATTATATATATATATATATTTTTTTTTTTCTTACTTTGAAACTGAAGCCACACAATTACTCTTTGTGTTTGTGATAAGAGGTTTCCTGTGCAGGCAGACATGTAAGTGCAATTTCATGCCAAAACAAGGACCAGAAACACACTGTGATCTGCATAAACACAACCACAGCTGCTCCACTCCAACCAGCTCTGCACAAACACGCATCTTTTTGAAAAATCCAGGTGTGTGCACAACAAAAGCCTTTCATCTGATGAAGATGACATTGTGACTTCATTAAGGATGTCAGCTTGCTGATGGGGCAACACTCTTACCTATTACCTTTGAAACATCAACCTTCCGTATAAAATTTTCAAAAATGGACTCTGTATACTATGTTCATTTAACAGTATCTATTTTTTTATTCCACCTTCTAAGAATTTATTCCACCTTCTAAGAATTGTAAAATTATTGTAATTTCAGCCTGACATGCTAAATTGTACATCAAAAGCAACACGGAGAACACGACAATACAATTATAGTATTCCTCTCCCCTACCTCATCATTTGAGTTATATTAAAGACTGTAGAATCTTCATTGTTAAAGTTTGTATATATTGTGACTAAAGTTGAAATGAAATTGAATCTACTGTATACTTTTAGATGATTATATGCTGGTATGAAGTGATTCATTGACTAAAGTATATGTATGCTATTACATAGTTAGATGTGTCAAAAGAACTTTTACAATGAGAACTTTTTCTCAAAGGCTACATTTAAATCACCACCTTTGAGTTCGACATGAATTCTGCACTAATGGTTTCCAACAGTTAACCTTTGACATCCAGCTACCACGGCCCTGTTGCATGGCGAAGCATGGGCTCATTGTCCAGTCTCTCTGTATAAATAGCTAAACTGATGAAGACAAAAAGAGACGTGACATGCAGTTGGCCCTTGAACTCACCGATTCTGCTGTGATGGAGGTCAGCAGATATTGTTTTTTCTGAACTGTGTCTGAAGAGAGAGAGAATAAGAGTGAGTTACACACAGAACCACATGGCGACGATGGAGGGACAGAGAAAGTAGAAGTGCGGCTACCTGAATGAATGATAGGAGAGAGAGATGAGAAACTGTGTGGAAAGGGGAGCATTTATAATGACCACAAGACTGAGTTTGTATTCATCTGACTAACTGGATGGACAAATACTACGTATAATCACCTTGAATGAGTGTGTCTTGTAGTGAAGGGTTGCATTCAGGAGTGAATAAAACACTTAGCAGCATCATGAATGGATAAAATAAAATAAATAAAAAAACTGGCCAAGTGACTGGATGGATGAGTTAACATGGAGTACTTACTCATTAATATACTCATCACAAAGCATTACTGGTTGATTAAATGAGGAAATAATATAATTAGGGCAGTAGAAGCTATGCTGCTTAGCTGTATAAGAGGCTGAATAATTCATTGGTTGGATGAATGAGTAAACGTTGGACTGTTTGGACGAAGCTGCTGCTGTAACTAATGCAGACGAGTCAGCCTGAATTGACAGTGGAGTGAATAGCTCATCCCTCGGAAGTGAAACTAACATGCAGGATTCAAGAAGAGCAGAGATAACACAGGTAAGCAGACGCTACAGCGAGAAGCAGAGAAAACTAGAAAGACATCGGCGGGCTACACTGCAGACAGACAGGGAGACACAGAAGAGAGGAGCGAGGGAGCAGATACACGAGGAATGATGGAGAGCATATCTGCAGGCAGCGACACGGGGAATTACTGTAATAGTTTCTGTCAGTCCCCTTCTCTGTCATCCCTCGTTCTCTTTATCTCTCCCTCTTTTCTTTGTCCCAACACAAACACGCCCTTCACAGAGGAGTGAACTTCTCCCAGTGTATGTGTGTGTGTGTGTGTGTGTGTGTGTGTGTGTGTGTGTGTGTGTGTGTGTGTGTGTGTGTGTGTGTGTGTGCGTGCGTGCGTGTGTGTGTGTGTGTGTGTGTGTGTGTGTGTGAAGACAAGAGAGAAAGTGGAGGGAGAATATGTTGTAGTTGTTTGTGTGTATTCACATTCAGTAAAAATAACTCCATGTGCTTTCGCAAACTGTATATGCGTTTTAGAAACATAAATGCAATTACTAACTGAACAATTTAAACATGATTTTTTTTTTTTTTGTGTTATTGCTTTTGCTGAATTAACTTCTACAGGGTTTGTGTGATATGTTACCAGCTACTTTTCAAGGTCAACTAAATCATGGTACTTAGTCAAATCTTTCCTCACATGAGCATTCACCATTTTCAGTAATTAAGTCTATCACAATGGGCTCCTGAAAACATTCAATTAAAATTCTATGTAAACTGGAATCAGCTAATACAATGTGACTATCCTTATTTTTTTATTTAATTACCCAACAGGCCTACTGGGCAGAGGCCGAGGGGCCCGAGTGTCAGGCCCCCCTCTAGCCTTGACCTACAAACGTTACTTAAAGAGACACGTACCAACAACACGAGACTCAAAACACACACAAAAACAACAAAGACATGCATAACATATGCAAACAGACTGACAAATGGCTCTGAAACGGGGCAAAAAACAAACAGACACAAAACAACCACAAAGAGACTTCAAATGACAGAAGAGACACAAAAGGTCAACAGAAAGACACATAAAACACAGTAACTATCACGAATAATCAGTCCATTAATACATATCTATGAACATAAAACATGCTATTCGCTCTGTTTCTATCTCTCTCTCTGTATGGGTGCTCGAGGGTGACCTTTCACTTACTTATCCCTTCTCCATCATCCCAGAAGAACGATCCTTTAGCAGTCCCGTTGTCGCTCAGGGCAACAATCAGTCCTAAAGGATTCTTCCGACTGACACAAAATGGGCAGAGAGGGTGAGAGCAGATTGCTACAGGACGGCATCTATTTATACCTGCTGCTGAGGACAAACACATTAACATTTCTGCTGGGAGATCCACCTGATCTCACCTCTGCCGGAGCATTCATCACCCACTAACTTTCGCTCACTCTCATTCCCACCTCCCTTTTTCAACACATGCTACCAATCACAGATGGCATTCAATTTGATGATTGTTGGTCATACAAAAACACACACACACACACACACGTGTATTACCCTTCCCCAGGCCCCCTAAAGCTCTGTACAGGCATTTACACGCAAACAGATGGAAGACACACTTCACACTAGCCATGATGTGTCCACGCTTACCTGTAATATGTATTGTTCTCTGGTTTCTGCCAGGGTACAATGTATCCACCTCGGATATGAAGGTTAATATGGTCCATGGGTGTGACCATGTTATGCATTTGGCCGCGCACTTCAAGTTCTTTGCCCTGATGAAAGCAGCAATAATTCCATGCCATTAAAATACTATAAATAGGATTAGTAATTTAACTTTGATTCATTTTATTCAACAGTTCCTTTGTGGGAAATTGGCATTTGTGCGCCGGTAAATCACAAAGCACGCAGTAAAATATGTGACATCTATAAAGGCTACATCTGAAACATTTCAGTAATTTATTACATGCCAAAATAATTCTTTGCAAACTTCTTTCTTCCAGTATTTTCCTCCTGGTCCCCAGTCCCTTCTCTTACAGCGTGTTTAATGTGCTTAATGGACAAGTTTAATGGAGGTAATCACTCCTCCCCACCATCCCATGCCCCAGTTTAAATTGTTTCTCAAGTTTCGTGTGGCTTTATGATGCCGTCTAACAGATGGGGAGTCCCCTTGCTACAAAGAGACGAAGTGACTGGATGTTGTTTTTGTCATCAAGGCGCCTTCTGCCGTTGTTGAGCTGCACGTCTGTAATAATGTTGTCAAAGATGTCATTTGGGTTTTTGTGCTCTCGGTATCTTCTTCTGACTTGGTTTGCCGACATATTTGTTTTTGTAAAAATAGTTTTTTAGACATAAAGCATTGATGCAGTGCTGAGCATCTTCCAGCTAGACAAACGATATTATGCACGCGCCAATTGTCACATGGTATGCATTGTTATTGCATCTACACTAATCAGCCAGTCAGATCTATTTCCATAATACACGCTGTAATTACTGTTCAGCATTATGCTGTATTGTTGCAGCAAGTGTAACAGGAGTGCTTCATTTTCATCTGCAGGATTGTTGCAATGCATTAGACAATAGACTTTGTTTTCTGGCTGCTACTGGGACTCACCGTGTGGAAGTCATACCAGCGTGCATTGGGAAAGTAGCCATCCACACTCCTGGCTCCCTGTCAATCACAAAGTTAGTCAATCAAAAGAACAAATCCCACCAAATCATAGAGAAACACAGGCAGAGGAAATAGACTGATTATATCCCTGAAATTATTAAAAAGTTGCATGTGTGATATATGTATTAATGCAAAGCGATAAAAACAAAAGAGAAGGGAACAAAAGAAGAAACTGTGTGCGTATGTGTGTTTACCGGATCGAGAGCAGGGGTGATGAGCAGGGCAGGTCCCCAGAGGAACTGCTTGTAGATGTCCCATGTGGTATTATCATTCACAAACCTGTGACACACCAGCACAGATGCCAATGAGCTTGACTTGGAAAAAATATTACGAGCACTTTCTCCTGTGCCGTCAGCCCAGACGACTGCTCAAGTACTCATTCAAATTTCAATGGTTTGAAGAATTAAGCCAAATATCCCTGCCAGACTCACCCTGCCAGCTCCTTAAATACCATCTGTGACTGTATAAGAGTCTCTTAAAATGAATAAATATGTTTTTCTTGTCATACAGTTCCACACATTCACACACACAGGAGCTGCAAAGTATAGCCACACTCTATGGTTAACTGTCTCACGAGAATTGAAATAGAAAGTGCCTTGCTCAAGGGCCGTTTAATGGCAGCTTATGTGGCAGGAAAGATACTTCCTGGTTGAAAATTAATTGAGAATTTAAACAGTTCTTCTGAAAACGTGTTGGCACTGTTTTTTTTTGTGACTTCATGATTTGGTGAAGTGATTACATGCTTGAGCCCCGATGTAAGAAGAAAAGATAAGACCCATGTGGGCCATGAGTCCGTGCTTACTCGTGCAAGAGCGGTCTGACTACTGTGTTTCCGTTGGCATGAGCCTCATACATCAGTGTGTACAGGTAAGGCAGGAGGGTGTAACGGATGTTCAAGACGTCCCGGGATGCCTCAGCAAATGTGGAATTCCAGGCAACAGGATCTTGTCTCTGAGAGAAAAATAATGTACATGGTGATTAAAGACAGGTTAACCAAAATGAATGGAAACAATGGCTGTTTGTTTCTAGTCTGCAAAACCCCAAATCCGATAAAGTGACATTCCCTGAATCATTCGGTTTAAGAGCCACTGAATTAGGGGATCAGGCGATCCCCTAATTCAGTGGCTCTTCAGGGGATCCCCTAATTCAGTGGCTCTTAAACTTTCTTTCTCCAATGTAAACCCTTTGAAATATTTTTTCAGCCACGTATCCCCTACCGTGCGTAAACACCTTTTTGGTAGGAATAAGATCCGATATAAAGAGGTACACCACAGCGTTGCACCATCATTGTGTGATTTACTAAACAACAACAACCATGTAACAAAAAACAAACATTCTATATCATCGTGCAATACGAATAAGACGTCATTGTAGTTAAAAAAAGTTGCATTGATGTTACATTTTAGTCACAAATCAACCACGAATCATTTATCTTGATTCAATATCTATCACTCAATATCCAAATGGTCTTCCTGGTCACACTGAACAAATGTTATCTTCAACGTGATTGTATTTGTTGCGACAGATGTCTACGGCAGTTAAAGATTACATATAAAATCTGATATAAATATGGTTTACCAAACATAAATATACATTTTATTGAATGAATTAAGGTAACCTATATTTATGTTATTAATTAAGCTAAATATATATATATATTTTTTAATAAATATAAATAATAACTGCAAGTATCCCCTGCAGTACTTCCAAGAACCCCTGGGGTACAAGTACCTCCATTTGAGAAACACTGCCCTAGTTGAGACAATCTGTTTTATGGTGTGCCAAATGCAAAAATGTTAAAATACCTGTTCAAGATCCTCTGACTCAGTTTGTTTACGTGCAGCAAGAGAAAAGCGCTCAAACGGATTCACTGCTTCTATAGATATACATTTCAGAAGCTCTGCCTGTGTATCATTCCTCTCAGTTACACAGCACAGATACAGGAAAAAGCCAGCAGTGTACATATTCATTTCAAACGTGTCCATGTAATAAATGTTCATTGCACACAGCTGCGTCTTTCTTATCTTGCTGCCGGGTTTCAAGTGTTGACTCTTTCCTGTTTGGATTTCACAACATGCTGAAAATTATTATCTTTAAAATGATACAAGGGGAAGAGAGACTGACCGGAAAACTCGATAGTTTGTAGCATGCCAGAAATACTCAAATGGCCTGCGTGCAGTTATACTGATAAATGATGCCCAAACTATTCTGCCCCACACTGTACTGGCATTTACCTCATTTTTAATTGCCAACAAGTGTAACGTCCCCTTAAGAGACAAGGACAGAAACAGAGGACACGGTGTTCTGTCATTTTATAGATATGGGCCAATCTAAATGTATTGGCTCATTTTCTGGAGTTGTAGTGAGGACCATCATCAATCTGGTCAAGCACACACACACACACACACACACACACACACACACACACACACACACACACACACACACACACACACACACACACACACACACACACACACACACACACACACAGTGGAGGACACTGAAGCGTGTCATCAGCATATGCTTCTCACACCATGATACTGTGTGTGTGTGTGTGTCTTGGTGGCTACTTTATATGCATACCACCGTGTGCGTATGGGCTTCTCAGTGTGTTATGCAGTTAAGTGTAAATCTGTGCATATGTGTCTCCTGTCTTTAAAAAGTACAATAATCGTAAGATATTTTTAGAAAAAAAATATCACAGCGAGCAATAAAAGTGAAGATTTTTCTCCCTGCTGCAATATCACTGGGTCAGATTTGATAATAGTTATTAACTGTAGCCCAGTGGTTACTAAGTATAAGCCTAACAGCACACGATTAAATACAGAGGATTTCCATTTTATGACCCAAGGAGTTTACCAGATTATCGTTTCATTTTCTGAGAACATTTACAAGATTGTAATTATCTGGAAACCCAGGAGTTATTCTACCGGTCTCCCTTTTCACCAACCCTCCTTTGCGCCCCCATGTATGATAATAAAATGTGTTCACCGGGAAGTAATTATCATTGTAGGTTCGAATTAATCAAAATGAGTGAGTAAGATCTTATTTTAATTAGAGAGAGGACAGATACAGTTGATGCAAAGTATATACACTTTAGCATCTCCACCCGAGCCGGATGAGTCCAAACAAAGTACCAGGACCGCCTTTGGGACGGTTTTGCTGTGTAAAGCTTCAGGCTCAAGTCAGGTTGGGTTATTTTCAAGTGTAATTCATTAAGACATTCCGCTCTTTTTTTCTCTCATCTCAACTCCAATCATCATCTCAATGTGTGTCATGTGTTGCAAGTAGATGTGCAATACCCGGTGGGAGGTAGGAAGAGAGACTGAGTGTAGCATTGAATTAGCCTGTAAAGCTAATCAGTACTGGAAGAAAGACATCTTAAAACACTCAATCATTCGGTGTCGGACAATGCATTATGGAAACAGTCTAACCTTATAGTGACAACTGATAATTATGCCACTGGCTAAGAGCAGTGTCGAGATTCCAGTGTTACTCTGACATAGCAAGAAAACACATTATCTATTTAGCGACATATTGGAAATTCATCCTGGTCCCACTCCCAGGGCGAGAAATACCGATGGATGGGAAGTGGCCTGAAACCTCTTGATACTGACACACAGGGCATCCTTTAGTGTCTGTATGAGAAGCACCGGACTTTCAAGTCCCTCCAATGTAAACTCATCCACGTCGTTAATAAATTCTCAAGGCAACGGACATACTATCAAGAGTGTCCTCGAGTTGGTGGATGTGGACATTTACTCAAGGTATCGCCTGATAGAGATTTGGGCTATTGGTTTAAAAGGGGGACCCCCGAATACACGCTGCCGAACATTGTTTATTCGCACATACCATCCACATTGCAGCGATACAAAGCCATTTGAGTTTGTGTTCCCCCCTAACATTCAATCAAGGCAGTCTGTAGATTTGTAAAAAAAGAAGAAAAAAAAACGTGTGTTGCCTCATATTTTGGATTTCCTGCTCAGAATTAAAATGAGTGACCAGTACCCTGCTCTCCTACTGTATATGTCCATCCTGAGCCCTGTACTCTAGTTCTGCCCTCATCGTTGATATCATCGTATCATCTCATTAAGATACATATCGGTGTAGTTGCTGTCATCATGTAGGAAGTGCGCTCACCAACAGGATAATCTCCCGAAGACTTTGACACTTTTTAACATTCAGTCACACAAATCTTACATGACTTGGCAGTTACACCACTGTCTCTTGGGCCCTCAAGGTAGACTTTTCATTAGTGGAAAACCAGAGAAGGGATTGATGAAAAGATGAGAGTGGGGAGTGCTGAGGAGTAAGAAGCAGACAGAGAATCCATCTTATGAATTCACCTAATTTATGGTCACATTGATAGTGGCAAAAGGCCCTGTGACACACACCGATTGTAGACAGATATGCATGTGTGTGTGTGCGCGCACGGCATCGAGGAAAAATGAGGTTATCTGGCCGTGTCAGCCGTTCACATTTTTTCTCTCCTCTGCATGGTTTTTCTCTTCATTTATCTGTCTGGAATCTAGTCTCTCACCCCACCTCATAAACCTTTTGAGTTTCTATTTTGCATTGCAGAGCACACATCTTAAAAAGAGAATATTTAGACAAACAATAATATGTCCCTTTGGGAGAATAACAATATGTACGGCTCAAATATGACTACACTGCTGAGAATATCTGGGAATATATATCTTGTTTAATTAACTTAGCATTGTTCTGATACGACTGTGGACACGGCAGCATATTATGCTAGTGCAGTGAAATTATCTCAAGGTCAACATTGAAAGTTGTCTGAGGGCAAAGAGACACTACCCGCGACAGAGCTCTGGGAATGACTCTGCAAAAAAATATCCTCCCTCTTTCTCTCTCCACCGTCTCTGACCTTGTGTGCCCTCCGGTCTGGTTTGTGGTGGTAATACTTTGCTGTCAAATGCCTTGTTAAGCAGCTGCGGAGGGTTACAGTCACTAACTGCCTGGTGATTTGGGATTTTATGTGGCGGACCTGAAAAACAATACAGGTTTTACAGTAGACTACAGAAATAGTTTTGACCTTGATTCCATTGTCCTGGTTTGTGTATTGGTTTTTCTCCCATTGCCAAGCATCCTCCTCGCTCACATTCCTTTTCTCCCTTGATCACAGGTGTTTCAAAATGTGCAAATTGTTTATTCAGCTTGGTCCCAGCTTTCATTTCCTTGTCACTACCCTTTGTCTCCACCATTTAACTTGTTGCTAAATTGCCATCTTGTTTCACTCTCCGCCAATTTTATCCCTCAATTCTTTTCTTTTCTTTCTCCCTCTCTGAACTTTTCAAGCACTCCCTATTTCTTTATCTGTATTTTCTTGTCAGTATTTCACCTTTTGATCCTATTGTTTTTTGTGTATATACAGTACCTACACTTTTCTTCCACCAATTCTCTCCATCTGTCATACTTTTTTCAAATTGTCATGTGCAGCCCTCGGCTACCATGTGTATCTGTGTGTGTGTGTGTGTGCGTTTTTTCCCGTCAATTTTCTCCATGTTTAAACACCTATTTGCAAGCCATTATTAAATGATTGGAATCACAGGGCGTATGTGTGTGTATGGAGTGGAGGTTAGGTGGTGTGCAGTGATGCCCAGATCACCTTGAGAATTCAATTATATCTCTACCCCATGCTGTTAAAAAGCACAGGAACTGACACACACACACGCACGCACGCACACACACACACACACACACACACAAACTGTGTCCTGTCTGGTATTGCAGACTCCGGTGCAGAGAAAGTTCGCCCGGTGGGATTGATCTCCGGACGGCCGTTATTGGATTTTTCAGATGTGTTCCAACGCTAAAGGTTACCGCTAGAATGAATGCCACCGACACTACACCACCAAACAGGTCTATCTTTGTGTGTGTTTGTGTATGTCAGACGCAGATTAAGAGAGAGTTGGGTTGAGAAAGACACCTGTTTTTTTTTACAGACAATAAGACTGATGATGAATGTGTTTTCTTTTGTATACTACATTCATAAAGCTTGAGCCTCTATTTGCATAGCACAATAACATGCTAGCTAGAGCAGAGTTACGGTCAACTCTATCAGTTAGGAGTGAAATCAGCTCTCATACCTTGTGAAAGCATTTGTAAAGCAGATAATGCACACTTGGAATGCAACGAGTGTTCTGTGTTGCATAATTTGTGATGATCTTTATTTTTACTTATCTGGTGTGTTTTTTTTCATATTCATTAGATTATTGTCATCAGAATAAATTGACTTAAAAGTGCTCTATCTTTGAGGTAGAGAGAACACAATGGAGATCATATAGTGACATCATCCCATTCTCGGTTTTCATTGTTCTGTGTGAACTGGCATGCAGACATTGTGGTATATTGCTCTATAGTTTGAAGACTCCGGCATTTTCAAGATACCAATTGCCAGCATTATAGTAAACCCTAGAAAACCCTAGAAAACACACTAGTTGTAGTTGCACCCGTGCAACAATATTTAAGATATGGCTCCATGGTTGAAACAAGCAACCACAAATAAGAGCAAATATAAGTATTTTTAGGGTAGAAAGCTTAATTTAAGTGAGTTTACAGTTGCGTGCATCTAAATTGTGAGTGTTTATCTTGCCCACCTCGTTACCCTTGCCATTGTGGTTGCGCGAGTATGGATAGAAGGCACCCAGCTGCATCCAGCGAAGACACATCTCATACTCAGCGGCATTGAAGAACCCACATATGTCTGCACCAGTCTGAAAGAGAGGGACAGACAAAAAGTGTTGGTATGTATGTGTATGTGTGTGAGGAGAGACAGATGGACAGAACGATGGGGACCAGGGTGCAGATGTGACCATAAAGATTATTGAATTGATAATCAACTTAGAGTTTATGAAGAATAAGAATATTACTATGTTATAGATTGCTACTATTTTACTAATTGGCATTTAAGAGGAATTCTTATTTGTACACAGGCTATTTCCAAGGTACTAACACATTGTTTGAGGGCCTGCTTTATTTGCGGGGCCCCACCCCACAGGCCCCAGTGCAACAGCACATCCTGCACTGTCTATATTTATGCCCCTGGTCACTCTACTTTTGTTGCACGCATCACATTTCTTATATGTCCTTGAGTGCGACACCGCAAGAGTGAGCGATGTTGTCTATCTGACCCTCTGGCTGACTGGGGCATGCAAATGATTTACCATATTGGGATCGATGAGGTGTCAGATTACAATTATTATTAGATGCACTGAAGAGATGAGAGACAATAGAAGGACAGCGTTTGATGGAGAGAGAGAGAGGCAGAAGTAAACACAAAAAGACAGCGGGGCAAACATACAAAGTCAGAGCAGGACAAGATTGTAAGGATGTTTTAAAGTTTGATTTAAGTTTTTATAGGTCATGACGGAATAGCGTTTGGCTTCTTGGTTGGGGTGGGGCTTGTAATGGCATGCTTCACATTTTATCTCCAGATATCCTTTGATGAAAGGGTCTGGCAAGCAAAATAACATCACTCAGGCTGCTCTAATCTATTTAGAGAGGACAAGGTCACATCAATAAGATTATGTCTTGTCAAAACCAAGATACTTACGTAAGGGATGCCAAAGAGACTGAACTCCATCATGCCTGTAGAACAATGAGAAATGGGAAGTTACAGACAATGAAATTCCCTTCTCTAAGGTTCACAGTTTGCAACCGGCGGGATCAATCACATCTACATCTAAGTGTGCAAAACTCTAATAGTGTAAGATTACTGAAGTTTTATCCAAAAAAGGTATTGACAGTATGTCTTTATGCACCTATGATGGATTTGGGTAGCTGGTCCCAGCTCGCAAAGTTGTCTCCCAGCCAATGTCCAGCCCATTTTCCACTGGAGGGGTAAGTGGCCCTGGTCACCACGATGCCTCGTTTATTCGTCACGTTCAGCAGGGCTCTGCACAGAGAAGTCGGGCTCAGGGATTTCTTTTACATACATAAACAAGCAACAAATACAATGTAAAAGTTTCTTCCCCTTAAGTAATGAACATTCATTCTGGAAGTAAATTAGCCAATTAATTGTTATTGTTGAATTCAGCGCGGGGCTAAACACAAGCTAATTCCTACGCTAAAGCATCTGGGCAGTGGTGCCGAGCACCTCCAGGCCCTTCTGTGGCCAATTTTGCGAACTGGACTCCCTCCAGATTGACCAATGAAGTTTCACATAGGTGATTATTGTAATGAACATTTGATTCGACTGTAATTCTGCAGATAGCTGGAAGAAATGCAGTTTTGCATTTCCCTTGTGGCTGCATTTTCTTCTGAAATGTGTTTGCAATTTCAGTTTCTGCTCTTCCTGTCCCCTTTTCTCTTCACTTACATCTGAATTAACCGTGTTCAGATTATGTACAATTGGGATAATTATGTGAATTTGCATACTTCAAAATGTAGTCTGGTTTGGTCGGCAATACATAGAAATATCTTTGGAATCATGAGCAATTCCCAGACAATCTTTCCTATTTGCGGTGTTTAAAATATCCCAAACAACTATTTACTGTCATCTGTGTTCATATGGGCATTTTGTTTCATACTTTTTCCTCAATAATATATTTAATCTTCACTCTTTCAGGTGATACATGTACTACTATTTTGACCCCCCAGAAATATAGAAGTTGGCCTGCATCCACAAAAACAAACACATATAAATACATCACTTACTTATAGGTGGGCTCTGTGTGGGACCAGCCGTAGAGGTTGTGGACGTCATAGTGCCTGACCTTTTTTCCATTACTGAGTATCTGCTCGCTGTTCATGCACAGAGTCTTGTGGTTTAAGCCTCGATGTTTAGACTCCAGTGCTTTTGTAGAGAAAAAAATAAAAACAAACACAAATAATGTGTTAAAAGCATACTCCTAATGTTGACTTCATAGGGAGGAATACAATAAAAATAGAATCAGGTGTGGCTTACGTGGCATATATGGAGGGTTCTCTAGAAGTGGATTACCAAGACAATGTTCACCAACTGTGCCGTGGACAAAACTGGCAGGCTCATTCATGTCCTGCAGATGAAGACAGTGTGCAGGAAGTGAAGGTTAGAAAATCAGGCCTCATGAGGGAATAAGGTGATTTTATTAAAACGTCTTATTTTTGGCTCACTCACAATCCAGAGGCCATCAAACTTCATTTCATTATAGAAATCCTGTATTTCTTGCTGCCACCATGCTGCTGTTACAGCGCGGAAGAAGTCGGGGAATGCGGTGAATGCCCTGTATTTCTGGTAATGAGACAGGAAATTAAATATATTAAATATTACAAATATTATACAAATGTTGGAAGCTAAAAGTGATATGTTTCAGAGGGATAAATATACGAAAAATAGTGTACCTTTATTTGGGTATCCCAGTCCTCAGATTCATTTACTGTGACATTGGGATAATCTGGCCAGACCTTTCAAAAACATGAACATGTCTGTTGGTTTCGAACTCTCTTTATTAATACATGCTTGTGTGATTTCCCACTTGTTTGTTTGGCCTTTCGTTCCCTCTTACCTTCCCCCACACAATTTCATCACTGATGTTTTTGGGCCATTTGATGAAAACATCTGCTGCTTCACCTCTCGAAAAAGCAGGGTATACTGTCTCATTTCCAGAAATGGCTGGATCCTGGAATTAAATACACACCATTATTGTGTATTTAGCAGAGCAGAGGTTAGTGATTCATACATATAACATGCTGTATATAATATGTGCACATGCCTTATGGATTGTTGATTGGTGGAGGGCCAAACTTGTACATTATCAATACTTTATGATAAAATGGCATTACCAGAATAAAGATGAACCTCATGCCCTCTCCCCTCATGTTGTCAACCAGGGCAGGCAGTCCTTTAAACTCTGGGTCCAGAACAAAGTCCAGTTGACGGTCCATGTAGTCAATGTCTGCATACTGCACATCCTGCAGCAGACAGAAATGAAAGCTGCTAAATTCGAGAATTCAGAGCATATCTTTGTATCCGCACAACTCTCAACATGGTAATTTATTAATTAGTTAATACATTAGCCATGTGCATGAGCGCAGTATAGAAGGCATTAAAAGGCACGTGTACCTGGCTGGTAATGGAAACAAAGCATTGAGAAATTCACATTACAACACACAAAAAGTGAGTATGCCTTCATTCTCTGCTCAGTTGAGACATTACTCTTCATATTGCTATAACATTAGCTAGACATTACTATCTTTATATAGCAAATAGTCATTTGATGCTCTGAATATTGTTTCGAGAAACTTTAATTAAAGCTTACATTAACTGAAGTTAAACTTGGTTCTCATTAAAGATATCAGAACCAGACACCAGAAATTAAAACAACAAACAACACAGTAATTTAAAGAACAATATTTCCCTGTATTACATTCAGGTCTTTTATTGTGAGCATGACACAATCACGGCAAAATACATAGCTAATTTTAAGTTTAGAGAATGCATTCCAGCGCTATTCAACTGTTTATTTGTTTGCATATTCAAACTCCCCATTAAGAGCTGGTACACTATGTGAATGTAATTCAAGTTTGAATGAATACATAAATAACAATAACATCCATTTTATAAAAAAGCAACGCTCTTGTCATCAGGTGAGCAAAAAGGAATTACACATTTTGCAACAGTAGTGTGAAATGTTGGGATTCTGACTAAATACATATGGAAATCTGTCTTAACATATGGCATGCAACACCTGAGATATGAGCAAAAGGAAGGGTCACACTTTTAAAATGTGAATAACACTTAATCTGCGTTGGTTGCTTGGTGTGTCAGTGTCAGTTTATGGTTGGTTTGTCTGTAAAGCTAGTCAATGTAGTAGCTGTGCTTTCGTCCTCTTTCATTTCAATTGATGGAGGATTATTTTTGGCTAGCGTCAGCAACTTGGCTTTGTGAAATTATATTCAGGGGATCACTTGATTATTTATGCAAACTCTTGTGTTCTGTTCGATCATGATGAAGAGGATTGGATCCTGGCCTGTTTTCACGTGGCACATCTTGCCACATTCAAACACAGTGCTCTCGCAGTTGAGCATTCCTTATTATGTTTAGTCCAATGTGATCCCCAGATTTCATTATCAGAGACAATTACTGGTATTGGTAAAAACTGGAAACATGTAGAGGCTGTGAAATCTACAATGTAATGGATTTCAAATAAATATAGAGGTCACGTTTCATTAGGTTAAACTGCATATACCTGATGTAATCCATAAAGTCACCGTCTCCATTGTGCTTCAAACTAATAATTTATTACGCTTTGTGATGTTATTGCATGCGCACAGTAAATCCTATTGTAAAACATGGGTAGGTACTGTATTGGATTGAGCTTAGTGCATTACACTGAGTGCTTGTACACTGTACTGTACAACCCAGAAGACAAGAAGAAGCTTTCAGATTGCATTTGTTTTTTTGAGGGCGATACAATGAATCCTTGAGTTAAGACACTGATTGAATGAAATCAATGTTTTGGCAGAGGCAGGCAAACATACTGGAACTGTGATTGGATACGATATATGTGAGCAACATCAGCATTGTGTAGTCTGACATTCTGTCTTTAAATTACATTTCTGAAGTTATGATACATGAGCTTTGATATTGTTTTCATCATATATAAAGTACATATTTTCTTATATTAAAAAATAAAATGTTGACAATATTATTTCCTGCCATTATCTTGGGAACTTACATAGGGTATACCCGCTGCCCTCATGTCTTTGTATAGATCTGCTATCTCCGTATCATTGGCGTAACCATAGCGGCAAAGTTGGAACCCAAGGGACCAATAGGCAGGTAGAACAGGTCGTCCAATCAGCTGTTGAGAAGAAAAACAAACAAGGAAGTCAAAACAGTTCAGCACAGAAAAAGTTGTTTTGCAGGAAAACGGGATGGCGTCCATAAAGTGTTTATTTGATTGTGTGTGTGTGTGTGTGTGTGTGTGTGTGTGTGTGTGTGTGTGTGTGTGTGTGTGTGTGTGTGTTTAGATAGGCTAAATGAGAGAGCGCAATGAAGCGAGGAACTCCCAGCTGCTGCAGTCCATCAACAGCGGCCCAGGGCCAGACACAAAACACACACACACACACATAGGTGTAAAAGCACACAAACATGCACACAGATACGCACAAAGCAGACAAGAAGTCCAAGAAGACTTACTGCGGTGTACTGCTGCACCACCATTTCAGGCGTCGGTCCCAGGACCATATAGAAATCCAGGATGCCTCCAATAGTACGGTAGGTTAAAGCTGGAGTTGGCTGGAAAGTCACATCTGGAAATAAAAACATTTATGTCTCTTAAAAATGTAGAGGAAGTACGTGTGTGTGTGTGTGTGTTCAGTATGTGTCCCTGCTCACTTAATGTGTGTGGCTTATGCATGTTTCAGTACTTTAGGAAACAGTGCAGGAATGGAAGAAAAGCATGGGAGAACAAGAAACAACTGAAACAGTTTGTACCACATATTGTATGCAGTTTGAGACTCTTCATATAAACTGGTTGTAATATATTGAAAAGTAGGTATTTTTTTTACCTGTTCAAGAAGACAGAACAGTATGAAATGCCTTGAGAAGGACATCGGTGCAGAATTAATGACTAGCTCTTGCAAAGTGAAAAATGGATAGAGAAGTACATGTGTGTAAGTGTGAATTACTGTTCAGTATGCAAATATACAAAAGTAGACATGAGAAGAAAGTGCTTATTTTGCAGTTTCGGCCTTACATAAGACTCCTCTTCAATGGACATGTGCTTAAGACATGAGGAACTGCCTCACTCATTAATACATACATTCTCCTTGCATATGTAATTGAGTGTGATCAAGTGCACGGGAGGTCAGTTGGTCGCATTAGCATGTGGTGTATGTGCATGTACTGCCAATTGATTTGTGCAGGTGTGTTTGTGTGCATTTCTCTCACCCATAGCATTGCTGTTTAGTAGCAGCACACCGTGAGCATCAGCAGTGGTCTCAAGGCCCATGTAGAAAGGATGCACTCCATAGCAATTCATCTTGTACTGAAGCAGAGCGACAGAAAGAAAGAATGAAGGAGAACGTGTGAAATAGGTGAATGTTGGAGAAATAATTGGTCTGTTTTGTTGCGTGTGCTAATGCGTCTGCGTCTCTTTATTTATTCAAGACCATTTTCCTTAACACCTGACAGGGCATTTCTCATTGTATATACGACAACAATAATGGGTAATGGGCTACGGCATTTCCAAAAGTAGCGAAAGAAAGTTATCAGCCATCCTCTAAAGAAATTAAAGTAAACTGAACAGAAATTTAAATATAAACGTTATGTGTTATAGCACCCAATAATACTCCAAATTCATCTTGCTTGAGTTTAATAACATCAATGAACAACTGGGATGTTATTTGGGGATTTCATTTACTGTGGGGTGCTATAAAAAAAATAAGGAAGTCCTAAATGTAGCATACAGATTATTAAAAATGAATCACAAAGCTGTAGCTTGGTGGTTGGCAGACATATACTATTCTTCTTTTTCCTGTGATAATTTATATATAACATGTTTTGCAGTCGCTTGCATTTGTTTTCCACACACATGCACTGCAGTGTGCAGTAAATGTGCATCGCAATATATTGTTCTAGTGGGAATAATTGAGTTTTAGAGTGTGTTTCTTCTGTTACTACTGTGGGGGTCCCACTGTTGTCTTCAGTGTTTAGACAATAATGGAAGTAGACAGACCGGACTAAGAAGAACAGATAGAAAGGTGGCTTGGGATAGGACATCTGCCACTTACAGATGTCACCATCCTGCAACTAAGACTCATGGGAGCGTCACACTCCATCAGCCTCCTGCACTTCTGGTTCATAAGACGTTATTAAGCTGTAATAGAATGGCTCTTAGGACTGTCTCTGTCATCTTTGTCTGGATGTGTGCTTTTCTTGCTACTTGTGTCCTTGTTTCAGTGTAGCCCTGCTTCATGGTGTGATCATGGCCTGACTCAGGAAGAAGACAGGTCATTAACTTGTTCGATAACAAAGAGGGACAGCTAACAATGTTTTTTTGGACCTTTTCTTGACTTCTCTCTGACAATGAAAATGTTTGGACACACGCTGTGTACTTTTAATGGTACATTTTAATGGGAACTATGGATGTTCTTCGAAATAGAGAGGAAATTAAATAGGCAATTTCCTTCGTGCCTTAATAACCTAATATTTACATTCTCCTTTATTTTCTATGGCAAACACCCTAGTTAATGAGTGGAGATATACCCTCCAGAGTACATCCCTTCAGAGTTTCCCTCAACTATCACGTATTCAACCTCAAAACATATCTCTCGTTCATGTTGCTGCAGTTGTGTATCCTTGTGGCTATGTCTGTGCACATTTTTAACAAAAAAGACCCATGAGGGAGAAGCAGATGATATTCTCTGCGTCTCTTTTTTTTGTCTGCTCCTTTTAAATGATCTATGCAACTTGGTTTGAACTCTCACAGGCTCCACCCTCTGTTGGACGCCTGTTCTGACGCCTGCTTTGAGTGTTTGGCAGGGAGCAGGTGGAGAAAGGTGTTGAGCAGCCACCAGCCTGCCTCGGCTAAGACCCCCCCAAGACCATCCCACGTGCGGCCCAAGGTGAGCAGATTCAGCTAAGTGCAAAGAGGCTTTCATGCCAAGGAAAGGCCCTGAAGCTGCAGACCGAGAAAAATGGCTGAGAAATGTCAGTCTATTGGAGGGTGAGTGAGTGTCCCGGACACTAAAACTGATCACCACTACTAGCTTAGCTCAGTAGTAGTATAAGTAGTATCTGTATAACTACTTGTCTCAGTTGCACACTCTTTCCATGTTTTTTCTTTCTTGTCTTGTAGTAACTTTACACAGAAATTACTTATTCAAAAAAGTGAATTTTGCTATTCTTTAAGTTATGTGACTAAAGGTTATTGCTCTATGTGTTAATGTTGCTATGACGAACTCCATCTATAAATTTAGATGAAGCTAATAAAAAATGTATTTATGATACTGTATTGAATTATATTTTATTCTGGTACATTCCTTAAAAAGGTTGCCTTATCCCATTTAATATTAGTATATTAAAGACAGGGTCCATGTCACCCTGTCTGCTCTGTATTTTATTCTCATTTCATCTGCCCACCCCCGGCCCAACTCTAATTCCCTTGCTCTCCAAGGGGCCCCATAACATTTGTCTGAACCCTGTGGAGCTGTATTGACAGCTCAGCAATTAGGCTTGATAATGCTGATGCAGGTGGAAACCTCATCCTGTCTGACCTTGACACCAGGGGGAAAACATAATGACACTCTATAACCGCCACACATATCAACAGCACTGCATCAAAGTGACACGAATGTGAGGAAGACAAGTTTACATACTGTGCAGGAAGGTTGATTTCAAGTCACCTCTGCAATCATAGGGTGGGGTGTTAAAGACATTCAGTGCAGGGTGCTCTGTTATTATGCCGTGACAAGCAAAATTGGTTTTGATGGAACATGAATGCTTTAAAAAAGAGGAGAAAAATATTGCTAGTTCAATTTGACATTTTTTTCATCTAAATCCTTACCAGTCAAACATTCTTTCAAGCAGATGCCATGCATCAACAGCATGGTGAAATAACAGCTACAACAAGTGCTACATTTGTTGATTAGCGTGTGCATATGTGTGCTTCAGTGTGATACTTACACCAGGAGGCTGGTCCTTGGAGAACATACCCCAAGTATGATAGTTGAGGTTGTGTTTATAGGTGGGATGCTCCGTCTCTCCAAAGCCGTAGACAAACTCTGATGGCAGTCGAGTAGACACTTGTATGAACATGTCTGAGAACGTAAAACCTGGCACAGAGGAGTCCCAACTGAGAAAATGACAGAGGATTAAATCAATGAGAGATGGAGGGAGAGGGGGACAGGGAATTATTGTCAGAGGGAGTTATTCACAATCTGTTTGACACAAATAAGCATAATAACCCGCAGGAACAGCAGGCATCCCTTCAACATAGTTCATACATTTTAATTAGTAAAATTTCAACTGACACGGAAGGCTTAACTATAAAATAATGTCACCCTTGCTTGGAGATATGCTTTGAAAAGACTCTCCAACTCTCGCCTGCTTCATGTGACATCATCTCGACTGCTGAACAAGAGGAAACTACTTTAGGCGCTGATACACTGGGCAACTTTCCTGAGCATATCTGATTGGGTAACAGCGCCAGCAGAGTTGACTCAGCATTGTTACTTTAATCTCACAGGGAAACAAAGGAACTTTCTTGCCTGGAAATAGTTGATTGGAATTCTCACCCCATGTCTTACCTTATTATTTGTTAATGGGAGCATCTATATTGCTCAAAATTGCCCGATGAATCTCCACCGGAAAGGGGTCAATTTGAGGGACAACAGGAAGGGATTGTGGAAACAAAATGCATGCAATGCATATTCATTTACCTTTACAAAGGCAGTATATCATTTATTTATTTACTAAAATCCTCTTTTTTATAAGAGCTTCTTGGCCAAGGTAGACAGCAATAACGAGGAGTTACATGAGGCTAACAATATTAAATAGACACATCAGAATTAATGAAAAATATGAGTTTCCTTCTTTTCTATTTGTACTGGAACTTCAAAGGTCTGTTGCCGATGTAAGACAACTTTGCATTGACCTTTGTCAAAAAAAAACGTGTTGATTAAATTGAAAGTACAAAGTTGATGGAACTATTTTTGCCAGCTTCACCTTTATCACCTCAACTACTATTCTAAGTTTAAGGAACTAAAGTTTCTTAGCTTGCCTAACTCAACATTTTAAGGCCGCCAGGTGACTAAACATTTTAAGTTGAACAAGCTTGTTAATGTAACAGTATAGATAAAGATACTATGAAATTGAGGGAATTCATGAATTTCTGCGGTGGTAAATATTTTGGAGAGCTGTAGGTTTTAATTGGTTAAAATAGAGAGGGTTTGACATTCTAATAGCAAATACTGCAGTGGAATGCAATTTAAGGACATGAAAAGCAAACTTCTGGAAGACTATATTTTTTTAGAAAGGCAGTTGAAAGGTACCCAAAACCAATAGTAAGAACCCACAACTCATAAAACCAAATAAAACATTGAGAACACATAACAGCAACGTTATCCCAACTGAACCACCTATACAACTGAAATACTCACATCTTGGTTCCTGTGCTTTTCCTTATGACCTGGATGCCGAATGGGTTGTCGGTAACTTCGACCTTGTAGAGCCTCTTCATCTCAACAGTGTCCGGAGTAAGGGGAACCGACAATGGCACTGGAACCTCATAACGTTCCATGGTCGGGTCCCAGATCTGAACAGGGAGGGAATGCATATTGGTGTTTGAAATAAAGAAAAATATTGAAATGATATGACATGATATGCAAGAGAAAGCATCACCAAAAAGAAACACCTTGAACTGCAGCATGTCACTGCTGTGGAAACGGATCTCAACATGGAGAGTGTCAATGTCTGGTGAATCTGGGCGACCACTGCTCCTGTACTTCTTGTTCCGAGTGATAGCACGTCTCATGACTGAGATGCTGTCGTTTAATTCTGTAACCGTGTAGCCAAAGTCTTGTGGATAGAAGCAACATGGAGCACGTTCATTGGTCCTTGTCTGAATGGGGACAGAAAGCATATCAGAATTTTGCAGCTGTTTGAAAACAAAACTTTTCCTTTCTAGTTGTTTAGCAATATAATACAGAAATGATATATATATATATATATATATATATATAAATGCATTTTATTCTCATCTGTGTCACCCCTCACCTCCCAGATGCAGCCTCTGGCCTTGCACTTAGCCTTATCTGCATTCTCCTCTGGATGGCAGTCAAAGCGTCGATTCACTTCCAGCTCCAGTTCCCATTGCACCAGATAGCTCTCCCCGAGTGTGAGGGAGAGGCCTTTCAGGAACATAACCTATATGTGCGTGTGCGATGAAGTGAAGGGGAGCATGAAGATGGGAGAAAGTAGTGATTAATAAATCCAAGGATGCCAGAGTAAGCACATGCCCAGACAGGCCTCCTTGAGACAGAATGTGTGCTTGACGTTGCGTGTGCTATCAATTAAGACACAGCTGTTAATTTCCCTCGCTGTTTCAACAGCCTCTGTCGGGAATTATGAGTCATTCTCACAACACATCTCGGGGAGACCCTTTCACGCTAGTCACTAGTCACCATCTGATACATCCTCTGCTGGTTAGGTGACTTCCGGGATCTTTATCAGTCTGCCTTCATTGTATCAATTTATTTTGGAATCATGCTTCAGCAATTCAATTGTGAAACTTGCATCTCACAGGACATACAAGTACACAATAATGTACTTCTTGTCTTAGTTTAGCAAGAAGAAAAGAGACAAAGCAGGCACATGGATAGACACTGTGAACAAAGCAAAAGGCAGTCAGGCTATACAGCAGGCAGGACATGGTTTAAATAAAAAAAATCACAAGGCAATCAAGTAAAAAAACTAAATATAATACAGGGAGCCAACGTTGTAAAGTTATGTTCTATTCAAGCACATGTGGAACTAATGATGCTAGGCAACTGTGAGCTACGTTCAAGGCCCAGTCCGACTAGGCGTACAAAGACCGATGGACATGACAAGCCAAAGTTTAGGTTTAACAGTATGTTTGCCCTTCACCCCCAGGAAATTATTACCACTAAGAGTCATTTGATAAAGGCTTGCTTGTGTGTGTGACCAGAGAGTCCTTGAGGATTTACACAAGCATAGCTCCTAGCCACACACAGATAAGTGTGTGTGTGTGTGTGTGTGTGTGTGTGTGTGTGTGTGTGTGTGTGTGTGTGTGTCAAAGCAAATCTCTATAGTAATACTTAACTGAACCTCTTGACACTTTACAGACTCTAGCCAGTTGCTTATAACCCTGAGCACTTACTGTAGGACCATTACTCAGTCATTACTTTTCACCCCTTTTGACACACACTCAGGCAAAAGCTTCAATGATCCTCACCTAATGTAAATTGTTATCATTTCTTACACTTAGAGGTTAACCTTGAAATTTACAGTAATGGTTTCATCCCTGGTCTTATTGAAACAAATAGTGGGCACCTGCAAGAGTAACTACGGTAGTCCTCAGCAACCCTGTATCTGCCACAAGGCAGATCGTCGACAACAACTAATCGCCCATCGACTCCAGTGAGGAAGAGTTTGGTTGAAACATCAGTATATTGATGTTACAACCAGTATATTCAGCAGCTGAACTCCAGTCAATGGGCTGCTGTCTGCAAAGGCTCGCTGCAGACGACATGCTCAGCTATGCAGAGCCCTGAAGCTCCGCACCCACTGCTGCACATGGCTGCGTTGGCTTGTATATTCAATGTTTATCCGGCTATTATTGAATGTGTTAGGTGTCAAATTTGACATGAAGTGTAAGGTAGGTCTGACGAATGGTTCTTGACTCACAAAGAGTCAGAGATTCCTTGCTTTGTAGTTATATGCAATTTGCCATATATCTAGTATTATAAATATTATATAGACATTATTATTTAATTGTAGCAATTATTTTTTCCAGCATTTTTTTTTTATATTATCTTAGTATGAAGTTGATATGGCAAACTTGTCAGCAAATGGTGACCTATTTATACATTAAGTACCTGATAGTCCAATATTCACCTACTGTTTATCTTTGATCTCGTCTCTATCAACTCCTGAGGGAAATAACTTGTCTACTTGGCTCTGCTCATTTTGTTTTTTTAAATCGTACGTATTGTTACATTGTGTATAACAATTGAATGTCTTTTCCTTCAGGGTAATTTTCACATAGCATGACAATGTCTACGTGTGTTTACCTTCTTTGCTTCATCGTACTGTATGTTGGAGGTCGGCAGGGTGGATGTGTTACGCTCTGTTGCGCTGATAACGTGAGTCACAGAGACGGAGATGGGAAGATGAGGTAAGCCGAGGACAGTAATGTTCTCAAACTTAAGAACGTTTGGGTCCTTATAGTCGGCACGTGTCACCTGCATCGTCAGCATTCTCTATAAGGCAGAAGACACACAATTGTATGCCTTATTTGAACTCATTACATTCATTACATGCTCTCAAACTCAAAATGTTGATTATTTAGAAACATATAACTTTCATTCTGAAAGTTTTTGCTTTTAATTCTGTTTTGAACAATCTTGATAGTGTATTTTCCCAGCATGCAGCACTTCCTTATATCACATTTACTGGTTAAACCACCATCTTATAAACTCCCCAAACTCTTGTGTCAAACAGCTAATCCGATCGATTTCCTGCCTGTAAACCCTGCTAGCTCAAAGTAATGCCAACATACAGGAAGAACATCACCGTCATACATTATACATGCAAGGCAATTCTCACTGCCTTGTAAAGCAGGAACACGGGGTAGTTGGTCCAACAAAGCCTCAGCGGCATAACATGGATTGATTATGCTTTGTGTTGTGGACTTGGGGAATCTAAAGTCTCTAGTGGTTTTGAACTATAAACTTATGTTCAGATCAGAGGGAATATGTGGGCCAGATTTAGAAGATGACATAGATGCGAGAAACTTACATCGATAGCGGATAAATTGTAGTGGATGTAATTGCCTGATTGAACCGTTTCTGTAAAAAAAAAACACAAAAAAAACAGCAGATGTTAATGTTTTGTAGATAAGATAACTGACCTTCATTTGTTTATGTGTGTGAGCTGACTGACAGTGTTTGAACAGTCACCCTGACTCATGTGATGCTTTGTACTTAACAAGATAAGAGCTTCAATTGGATGCTCATACATTTATTTTTTAAATGCCTGTAATGAGTGGTAATAACAAGATGCGGATGATCCTGTCTGACGCACACATCAGCACATTTGCACACAATACCTCTGGAATCTCCATCATCCCAGAATAGCTCCCCAGCTGCCTGGTTGTTGTCATCGAGAGCGACGATCAAACCCATGGGGTGACGCCGACTAAAGACGTACACATAAACAAACGCTATACACCATGCGCATGTTACGATATCACAATTCAATGAATCAAGCAAGTGCACATTAATCCAATATAGCACCATTTGATGCAATTATGATCATGATGTGAACATATGTTGATTGATATGAGTATGAGCTTCTGTGAGTATGTGCATGATTGACTATTCATGTACAACACATTTTTTTCCCACTGTTTTGTGTGATAATCCTTCAACATCGTGTGTGTGTGTGTGTGTGTGTGTGTGTGTGTGTGTGTGTGTGTGTGTGTGTGTGTGTGTGTGTACCTGTATGTAGTGGTGACATCAGGCCTTTGAGTTGGGAGGATCGCACCACCTCTGATGTGTAAACCAAGCTTGTCAGCTGGAAGATGCATATTAACATAAGTTCTGCGGTCTGCCAGTTGCTCCATCTGATTGGTAAAACAAACAAAAAACTGACCTAAATATCTGTGATGCTCTGTGTGCAAGAAAACCTACTTGTGGTCCCTTTCAAAGTCACAACAGTGGCCATACATTTGCACACAAGTCCGGGTTGCAAAATACTGGCTTTGGGCTGGTGTGATATTGGCGTCCCTAGAATTAACCTTTTCTGAGGCCCCTTTAACACTGACACGGAAACACTCTTTGAAATACTTGAGATACTTGAAGCTGATTTCATCAGTTGTTACAGAACAGTTCATAATAAAGAAATGCTTTGAAGGATTGTATTACCAAAAAAAAGTGTATAAATAAATATATTCTCACCCTCGGGTATCAAGCTATGCGGATAGACTTTGTTGTGTTTACTCTGGATAATCCATAGACATCAATGTGGACTATTTTCAATGGAGCTACTTTCTACAGAAAAAAATGGTGCTTATGATATCTGTGGATTATGCTCTATTGTTACTTTTCAACCTGTGAGCTCCACAAATTAAATTCCATTCACCGCCATTGTTTTGCAGTTGCGGCAGAAATCTATCTGAGTAAGTATCTGAAAACCAAGTGAATAAAAGCTAAATCCATCTACAGTACATGGCTATATAACGAAGTAAGAACAACTAAGTAAGTAATAAAGTATGTATTTTTTTTATTTGGGTGAATTGACCATTTTAATATAAGTAATTGATTAAACAGTTAAATACTGCATGTAACTATAGCTCATAATTATCAAATTAAGACTCATTTTGGAAAATGAGCTGGATCAAAATTAAATTGTATAAAATAAAGTTTAGGAAATGCAGTGACTGAGTCAGTTGAGGACAATGTCAAATATGTTATTATTATTAATATTATAATGATTGTTCTGTTCAGCTTAGAAGGATTTATTTCAGACGAGGAAACACATTATCTCTCCATCCCTGAGTCTCTCTCACTCTCCCCCTCCACTCATTTCTCTGAGGGTCCAGCTAGAGCACAGTTAATTTCTGATCTCCTGAGGACTGAATTATCAGCACAGCCTAAAACAATTTTAAGCTCTCTTCTCTCCATCTCCTCTACCTACTTCCTTCTCCACGTCATGCTATTCTCTCTTGTGGTGCTCTAATTCTTTTTTCTTTTCTATCCCATTTTCTTCCATTCCCATGGAGGTGTGTGTGTGTGTGTGTGTGTGGGTGTGTTTGTGTGTGTGTGTGTTTGTGTGTGTGTGTGTGTGTGTGTGTGTGTGTGTGTACATTCTTATGCAGTACAGTGGAGTATTGGAGAGTGTGTGGGCTGGAGTTAGTGGAGCGTCTACAACCAATTTCAGATCGTATCACCCCTTTATTGTCTGCCTTAAGGAGGTCTTCTCTCGCCTTGTCTTCTCTTCTTCTCCTTATTCCTGCAGGCCCGTCCTCACATCTTCCAGCTTCTCTACAAACTAGGATTGTCATCCCTCTCTTCTTCTCATCTTTTCTCTTGTCCCTGCTTTTCCTCTGGCTTCATGTCACATACTGTTCTTTCTTTTTTACTTGCTTTCTCTAAGTTCATCTCACATCCTGTGTGTTTTTGTTCCTGCGTCCCTTTTTTTTCCATTATTTCTTACCTCCATAAGTTGTTTTTCATGGTCATTTTCACTACATCAATACTCCCCCACGAACCCTTCCATCCTCCTGCCCAGATAATCACAGGGGACCAACCAGGACAAGGGGCCGGCAGCAAGACCGCCAATCTAATCGTTCATCTGATCAGTGGGCACTTTACATCGCCACTGTGACGCTCAAATAAGGTCCCAAAGGAGCTCAACACCTCTTTTATCTCTTTGTCAGGGAGATAGTCTCTCTCCTCTCTTCGCTGTCCCCTCTTTCACTCTATCTTTGTCCTCACTATGTCTTGTCCCTCTCATCTCTCGGTATAAAATAAAGATCTTGAGGCAAAAACTTTCATGCGATACATGTTTGTGTTAATTCCACATAATGATTATAAGCCATTTTGCAATCATTTTCAGAGAGCACTTAATTTCAGAGAGCACAGTTATGTTACCAGTTAATCAGGTCCACCTGTAAAAAATAATGCATGGATGCATAATCAATGGATTAATAGAAGGGTTATTTAACCCTTCAATTAATCCTGTTTAGCCTCTTTGTCATACATTTTTCTGTTTAACATATTTTGAAAGCTTATGATGTTCAGTTTCTTAAGACTGTATATACTATATATGTATATATATATATATATATATATATATATATATATATATATATATATATATATATATATATATATGTATATATATATATATATATATATATATATATATATACATATATATATATATATATATATATATATAGTAAGGGCCTGAGGGGAGGTGTGGTGGATGGAATCTACATTGCAGCCAGAAGGCTCCACCCACTCGTCAGGAGAGCATTGGGATCAGGTGTGGGACGAGACACACCTGATCCAGATCCCCCTCGTCAAGGAAGCTTACAAAAGCCAAGGAGAGGAACGGAGCAGGAGGACATGCGACGAGAGGAGAAGAGAGGCGTCGCCTCTTTGTGAAGGTTGAGAATTGAGCCGGTAAGTCGACTAGCGGCCCGGCTAAGAGACGGTAGTTCAGTAGATAACTGATACAGCTCTGGACCGAGCTACGTTTTGAGTTGTTTTATGTTTGTTTAATTAAAATCCTTTTGAAACCGGCAGAACTGACTCTGCCTGTGATTGCTGCGCTGCCCTAACTCTGGTGTCCTCTGTGCCCTTCTGTTACATATATATATATATATATATATATATATATATATATATATATATATATATATATATATATATATATATATATATATATATAAAAATCACTTTCAAGTCTGATTGCATTTTAGTGAAAGGTGTTTTGTATATTCTGTCTTCTTGTTTGCAAATTGGATAGGAAAAACATGGGGGACACCCACACGTAATGTCTAGTTAAAGCATGGATCAAATTCCTCTCACATATTTTATTTTTAAGTATTTTTAAGTATTTTAAGTATATAATTGTATGGCCATAATAACTAATAAATGAATGCCATGTGCACTTCACTGAGACGTTGTGCACTGCAGGTAAAGTTCCTTTTTCACCTACATTTTTTATTTATTTCCGCAACAATTTCAGCTGAAAGAAGTGGTGTTTGCAATATCTGCTGCAAGTATTTTTAATGTAATTTACATGTCGAACAACTTTTGCCCATTTCTCATGCTTTTGAGGAAACTTTTTTTAGCAAGAGCAGATTGTTGTCTTACCGTCTCATAGTCATACCACACAGCATCCGGGACATATGCCCGCACGTTGTCCACACCCTGCGGAAAACAAGAACAAAATATGTCATCACATTTGTGTGTATTTGAACAAATCTAAATGTTCGTTGAATACAACATTATATACCTCTGATTTGTTATGTAGACATAAAAAGGTGTCAGCTTTGTGTTCTGTGTGAAAGCATGCCTGTGTTTGCAGCCAGTAACACCTGCTTCTGCTCCTGACACTAATCTCATACAGGCCTAAACCGTATAGAAGCCACAATAAACAACAACGGAAGCATGGATATTTCTTGCTGCTATAAATCACTGCAACTTAATTATAAAGAAGAAGATAAAATGTTTCTATCAAGGAGAGTTATTTCAAAACTGCCTACCATCTGATATAAAGTATCCGCAAAATCCTTGTGACATTTCAGTCTACAGTGCTATAATGCAACAGATGATGGAAAAGACGGCATCAAGGGACGACTGATAGGTAACAGCCTTTGATAGCTTAAGGTGGTGGACAGACAGGAGCAATCAATAGAAGAGCACCAAGCCTTTGATAGCTTTGTCACTTCTCTGCTCTTTCTGACAGGGCAGGACAGAGAGGGGGAGAGATAAACACCGAGAGCGCAGCGAAAGAAAGAGCGAACTCGGTCCTTTTCAAAACACACCAACTTGTGAAATACACCATGTCAGCTGTGTAGGCCTAGACCGTCTGTCAAAGGCACGGATGGCACCTCTCTCTAACTCGCTTTTCTTTTTAGTGAAAGAAAGCATGGCCCTCTGAGGCCTGTTAATGAACCAGAAAGAGGGTTGACAGGAAGCCAAGGAAGAACAAACAGGGAAGAAGATGCGGAACAAAGGATAAATAAACAGAAGCAAATCATTTTAAATGCATAACACCCCCAAGTACATGTGGAACTCAAATGAAATAACAAAATAAAATAGAAAGATATTGCAATAAATGTATAATTCAATCATATTAAATGACTTCATGTTCCTCTCTGGGGTCCACAATTGCAGTTTGGGGCAGATCAACTGTCACAACTGCTACACAGCCTGTGGGGTGACAGCATGTTGGGTGACATCCTGTGGGGCGACAGCCTGTGGGGCGACAGCCTGGGGAAATGGATGCTCCCCCTATACCTCTTTTTCTGGTGTCTGATTTGCTCGCGGCGCCTATCAATCACCACGCTGACTAATGGGTAGAGACTGCAGGACCTAGCATGGCTGCTAACTGCGATTGAGAAGGACAAGGCATGAGGCCTGTATCCTCATTTGGAGTACTAAAGCTCAGTTAGCCATGGGGTAAGATTTGATCAGGTGGGCTAAAGATTCATACTGGCAGAATGATCAGATGGTAGCTGAGGTAGATGAGAGAGGAAGTGAGAGTGAGAGAGGGGAGGAAAGAGAGATGGGATGAAATGAAATGGGATCATAAGGATGAGTTGACAGCAGCTGATTAAGAGAATGCGGATGAGATAAGGGAGCCAATGCTTGATGAAATGATGAGCTAAAAAAGTAAAGGGAGCAATGGGCGAGACTGGAAGCATGGATGAAGACTAGAGGGGATGACAGAGAGAGAGAGAGCAGGAGATCTCCCGAGTTTATCACAGAGATCAAGGTTAAAGCATCGACTGATCTGAATGATGGAGCAAGAGCATCATTAGAGAAAAGGAGAGGCAGGCGGACGGAGCGATAAATAGAAAGAGACAGAGAGATATGAGAATAATGAAAAAAGAAAAGTGATGGCAGAATGTGAAGGGTTGTTAGAGATCGGCTTGTGACCTCACTCAAGTGGCTGACACGATCTGTTCATGTGGCCCTTTCACAGCCTGATGCATCTGAAACTGATAGTTGGCGCTCTGTTCTTAATGCCTGCCCTTACCCGGTCTTAAACCACAGCAGGCTCAGCAGCACACTGTCACCGGAAAAAGATGAATATTCAGCCCCACCGGATCTGACAGTCCTTTTAAAGTAGCGCTGACCGAGGTCCTTTTAAAGTGGCACTGACCAAGGCCTGAAGTGTTTCTAAAGCATATGCCACTGCACTACACAGTGCTGCTGTTATTGTTCTACAAGAGATGAATATATAATTAAAAAACGTAATACATCGGAGACGAAAATAATAATTAAAGTTACTCTCTGGTAAAAATAACAACAATATTTGAAAAAATGGTGTCAAAAATGCTCAAAGCCACATTCACACTAATTGGCAATGGGTTCCTTGGGGCCATTGTGACCATATTGGCTTCATTATGCCATTCATGTTGCATTTTTGTCAGATCCAGTTTTTTCTGCTTGCTACCTTGGACCTGTTTGGTATTTTTCTGCCTGCCATGAACTTCAGTATGCATAAGTGGGAGGGGAGATTCACATGAGGTCTTGTAAGTATTGATCGTAAGAGTGGATCGAGCAGCAAGGAGCATCTTTGGTGTTTTGCTTGGGTTTGGTTCAACGCAAATTCTGGGCACTTGAACAAATGTTACTCAAAAGCTTACAAACACTGGTGGAACATTTGTCTAGGATATGTTGGACAAATTGATTTGAATAGTGAACACCCTCAAGCAGAGAAAACAAAACTTTTTTCTGTACACTGAACACGTGTGCTGTGGTGTGAACGACTGGTCTCAAACGCAGAGCTGTCCAAATGTGTCATGATGCATTAAGTGAGAATTGTAGGCCTGAATGCGTCATCTGTACATGGCGGGGACTTGCAATATTATGCCTCCCTATAAACAAACCATGCAGTTGCTTAGAATGTCACTCATAATGTTCCACAGTGAATTCATCCGTGACATTTCTGCACCATTACAAGCAAGGTCACACATTTCCTCCACGGAGATTAATTTTTATATAAGGCATTTATCTCTATTGAATTATCAGTCACTGATCTTGGTTTTGGTGTAGTTGGTTTCCAGTTATATTTTGAAGTTTTCTGCCTCTTGTCCTGTGTTTATTTAACTTCCTGTCTTTGTGTTTATCCTTTTTCTATAAATCACCTGTGTTGGATTTGTCTCGTCAGCCTTCCTCTGTTCCCTTATGTTTCTTCCACCTGTCAGCCTGTCCTCATGTCTGCCCGCCTGTGTCCTGTTGTCTGATTAGTTTCTTGTGTATTTATCGTCCTGTCTGTTGTCCGTTCATCTGCTATGTCTCCTGTTTGTAGTCCTTGTGCAGTTGTTTGAGCGGCCTGATTTATTTTTTTGACCGTTCTAGTTATTGGATTTTGAGTTACTCCCTTTTGGACACAAGTTTTTATTTTGGATGTTTCTTTATTAAATCACAGTTTGAAATCCCTCTCCGTCCCCCGTGGCTGTCTGCATTTGGCTCCAAATTCAAATTATAACCTATGTAGTCACCTTGTGGCCCTTCCTTGTCCCTTCCCCTCAGACCAACTCGAGCCATGAGGCCCTGCAAGCATAAACCCTCCACTTTTTGCATGAGAAACTTTTCCACAATCACACTGATTGAAGTTACTTTATCCCTGGCCCCACTATGAATCCAATTTGCTTTCCACTATTCTGTAATTCACAAGAGGCCATGCTAAATTGCTTATTAATCAGGCCACTTTGACATGACCGCAATCACTGTGTATGCACGCATACACATGCACATACAGCCACGCACATTTCCTAGTACACACAGGTGCAGACACAAACACACACACACTGAGAGAAACATGCACAAACACACACTTCTATCTACACTTCTAATCTGCTGGTAATGAGGTCAGTGCTCTCATTAGAGTTGAGAGAAAAGAGGGAGGATATGAAAGAGAGAAGAAAGAGGGATGAGAGGAGGGGATGGCAACAAAGAAAATCCCATGTCATGTTTTCCCAGCGGAGGTCACTGTGTGTGTGTGTGTGTGTGTGTGTGTGTGTGTGTGTGTGTGTGTGTGTGTGTGTGTGAGAGTGTGTGTGACTGATCATCTCATCTGCATCATCTGTGAGACACATTTCTATATGTTTGACATGTACATTTCCATATTTACTGTAGCTGTATTTGGTGGTAGGTTATGTCCAGATGTGATATAGTACAGTCATGAAAGTGAGCACATGCATTTGAAGGACCAAAGCATGTTTATGTCTTGTATTTGGGTGTCTTTGCTGACCGGGTGTAGTACAGGTGTGATGAGCAGATGCTTTCCCCAGAGGAACTGTTGGTCCACTTTCCAGGTGAGTCTGTCGGAGTAGAATCTTGGGAGTGACAAAGAAGAGTATAGAATCAATTAGATATATTTGTAATCCTGTTTCTGCAAATAAAAACACATTTTAGACTAAAGTCATTGTGTAAAGACATGATGTATCTTATCAAGTACCGGTTTACCTTTGTATATGAGGTGAGAGAATTAACGTTTTTAATTAGACTAATATAGTCCTTCATTAACACGCTACTGAAAAAAAAGTGCTAAATAAAGATAGTTTAGGTTGTGAAGTTTGTTCAGGCAGAGCACAGAAATCGCCCTTCTACTGTCTGATTGGCATCAGCTGTTTGTACTGTACTTTGATTGGCTCATTTCCAGCTAAAACGTCCACTCAATATGCATGCAGGTGTACAGTGCGGGCATTACAACCTGTCACTGGTCTTCTCATTATTCCCACATTGATGCGTTTGCTGCCACACAGTTTACCTCTCACAGTCCCTGCTTCTCCACTTGGAAGACTGTTTTAATGAGTAAATAATGGCGGTGCACTGCGTGTCTTCTGCTGCCGCTCTCTGCACACGCTCAGCTGGTTGTCAGACAGCTGTCACTTCAGATGCCGGGAAGCTGAGTATTCCTGTTTCCCACCAGTCACCGGATTTCTACTTGCCACTATACTGCGGTCAAATGTGAGCTGCTTTTGGCTTTATGGTTGCTTCGAATTGCGCTCGCTTGACAATGCCAGTAAACTAGATTTGGCTGTTTTGTTTTCGGCTAGTTCAGGTTTCAGCTTTGTCGCTCTGCTGTTGTTGTTCCTTACTGCCGTTCATGGCCTGTGCTTGCCTGCACGTGATGTTGTGATGCTGGCTATTTGCAATCTGCAATGCTGCTTAGGATGTGCGTTTTCATTCAAATCTGTGTGTTCATTTGCAATGGATGTGTAACATGAAGTTCAAAGGCTTGCCTTGGCGCTAATGTTCAAGATGATAAGAAGAATAGGCAACTTGGCATGTTTTCGTGTGAAAACATGCCCAAACATGTGACAAAAAACACGTTTGGACATGTTTGAAAAAATTGTGTAAAAAAAAAAGATTACTAGAGAATGCTGTGGTTGGACAATAAACTCCTTCTGATCGCTAATGTGCTTTGTGTGAAGAGGAGAGGAGGCCTGGCTTGACAACACTGTTTCCTTTAACAGCTATCTCCTCCCCTCCAACCTCCTTAAATGTATGTTATATTGCTGATTTAACTACGATTAATATACATGCATGTGTTTATTCAGGGGATTACATCTCTCAGATGACTCCTACATTTAAATATGCACAAAATATATTTTCTCCAATGCCTAACAGATAAACAATCCTGTTGTAAATTACTTATTGTAAAAAAATAAAATAATGGAAAATAATAATAATAAATGAAACAATCTTTCTTCTTAGTCTAATATAATTCAGAAGTGCTACATTGAGCATAAAGTCAGTTCAAGCAAAGCACCCAAGTTCTAGTTGTGTTGGCTGATTGACTTCAATGGTTTGTGATGTACTACAAAGAAGGACTCATTCCCAACCGTGTCCAGTGACGTCCATTCATAGTCATGTAGGTCTTTTGTGTGGACATTAAGGCATTAACTATTCATTATGCTCATGTCAATGCGTTTACCTTAGTCTATTCGTGTCCTTATGGATGACTACTCACCGGATTTCGTCTCGCCACTATACCAGGGTCAAAGGTAAGCATGCTGCTGTACTGCTGTTTGCTTCATGGTTGTGTTTGCTTGGCAGTGCCAGTAGCTGGCCGTGGCTGCATTGTTGTGGGTTATTTCTGGGTTCAGATTTGCTGCACTGCTGTTGCTGTTTATGATTCAATTCATGATGTGAATGAATTATTGGCATTTATAGCCTCTGTGTGTTTGCAAGGGATGTTTTGCAGCTGGCAGTTTGACATCTGCTATGCTGCTGAATATGTGCGGTTTCAGCTGGCATCTTTGTGTGTTCATTTGTTATGTATGTCTACACCTTCCCTTAAAACAAGAAGTTCATATAGCAGTTGAGTAAATGTCTTGTGGTTGTTTGGAGATGTTGTCCAAAATGATAATGTGAATATAACTTCTGTATGAGCTGAATTGGTTTTGGGCACGTTTTCCCCCGGCAGTTTGACGGTGCTTTTCCTCATGCATGCTAAATGAATGTTCACTAGAGAATACGTTATCAAATATAATTTTATGGTCATTCATACCATAATGGCATATAAAGCTAAAGTCCTGCTACATGCTAATTTGGTTTGTGTGGAGAGGAGGCCTGTCTTCCCAAAGTAATTTACTGCCACAGCTAACTCCACCACCCCAAACTCCTCACATGTGATATTGTTGACTTAACTAAGATTGATGGTCACATTAGCATTATTAGCTCCATCAGCAGACTCCTTGTCACTTAACCAAATCTGTGATAACTCCCTCAAACAACAGAGCTGTTTCCACCTAAATGTATAACCATTTCCTATGGATGTTCAATTCCTTGAGTGTCCCTGTCTGATATCATGAGGACTGTGTAGATACAATATTTTTAAATTACTTACTCGTGCATGACGGGACGTACAACAGTCTCCCCTGTAGTGTGGGCTTTGTAGAAGAGTGTGTAGAGGTAAGGCAGAAGTGTGTAACGTATCGTCAAGTAATGTTTAGAGCTGTTCACCAGTGTTGAGTTGGGACCAAAGGCAGCTGGATCCTGGGGCTTGAGACAGACAGATGGATTAATGGGATGGGGTTGATGAACGGGAGAGAAGAAGGGCAAATGGGAAATAAAGATTTGTCTTTTATCCACACAGGAAAAAGAGAAAGAGATGGGGAGATGGAAAAGAGAGCTTGTTTGAATGAGAAAAGAAATACGTTGGAGGGGAGATAAGGGAAATGGAGAGACGGATTTGGAGTAAGAGGACAGAAAGGTGTGACGGGAGAAAGGTAAAGAAGAAAAACAATGAACTATATTCGTTTTACGTCGCCAAATCATTCATGAGTAAGTGGACATTAACTAATTACACAGATCAAAATGGAAATTAACTTTACATAGGACTAATCTAAAAGCAGCGTTTGCAAAGTGAATGAGCAAAAGAAAACTTGAGAAAAAGATATAAAAGGAGAAAAAGTGTGTGAGAAAGAAACAGAAGTATGATTTAATTCCGATGATAGTGGAGAGTGAGAGGGTGATTAGCTGCTAACAGGCCGTGCTCCCCTCATCTGGCTAATCATTTATGCCCTCGGCACCTCTGAGAGTGTGATGAGGATTGTGTGTGTGTGTGTGTGTGTGTGTGTGTGTGTGTGTGTGTGTGTGTGTGTGTGTGTGGGGGGACTGGCCTGCATGGCCATGTGTTGAGAGCCATGATTAGGGCAAAGCAAAGGTCACACATTAGCTGTCTCGTTTAGTGGAAATCGTACTTCAGATTCATCATCATCATCATGTCTCTGTCCTCCAGCATATAAACCCCCTCCCTTCCTTCATCTATGCTGTGCTATTTTTGCAGCGGTGATGAGCATTGAAATGTCACTTGAAGAATGTTGTCAGAGGATACATTTTCACGCTATTCAATGCTGCAGATTGACTTTGTCGCCCGGGTTATTTGTTCGTCTAGCTCAGTATGTGTGATCAATATAAACACTATGGGCTCAGTGGGTGCTTATCCTGTGTCTCTCTGTGACATTTTAAATCTGACATTTACATTTATAGTGTGCTTCCTAAAGATAAACGTAAATATCACTCTATCCTCATTTTGATTTCCATGATTAGTATTAGTGTTATTATTGCCAAGTAGTTTTCAAAGTTTGGGGTTTGAAATAAAATAAAAAAAAGTAAGACAATCAAGAAATATAAAGTAGAATATGAGAAAATTACAATAACAGAATAAAATAAATGTACAATATGCATTAATGTGTTATTATCGCACTGCCCTACTACACATACACCAAGACCCAAGGCCGGAGTTGAAGGAGGTGGCGCTGTGTATGAGTGGAGAGTGACTACACTGCCCTGATGCCTACTGGGGCCACCTAAGCTGAAATTGCCATTTTACAAAACATTGGCCATGTATCCGCCACATGGCACATCATGTTATTTTGTAACTAAAGTCTTGCAGTATCTGCCTTGTATGGACCAACCAGGCTTTGTTTTACTTCAGGCTCAGATGTTCGAGTACCTGCAGCTATAATGGATTTTCAATAAATAACATCCCTGGTGTTAAACCCAAAATCAGTGGTCCCACTGCACAGCTGTACCAGTGCTGGTATGATGACAATCACCATGGATACTGAAATAAGTTTATATTTTTAACCACTTGGCATTTTATAGCACCTTTCATGCAATGCTATGAAATGAAGGGTATACCCTGCAGCACTTTAGACCAAACAATGGCCGTGTGATACACACGTCTAAAATTGACAGTCTAATCGAAGAATTGCAGAACAAAATGCCTTCACAGTACCTTGTAGCCCTCAGCGTTGTGGTTCCGGCTGAAGGGATAGAAAGCTCCCACCTGCATCCAGCGACGACATAACTCTTCACTGCAGTCGTCAAAGAATCCACAGATGTCAGCCCCGATCTGAAACACAGGAGGGACGACAGCTTGACATTCAGCCAGAACCTACACTATAGTTCTATTAATGTCTTAAATGTTACATTCAGTGTATTTGAATGCTGCAGTTGTCAAACTCAGAAGAAGATGATGCTCTGGATTCCAGTAGAAGAATGTGTATTGGAACTGAAAATAAAATATAGTAGCTCTGTTTTTATTATAAATGTCAATCCAGGCGCCTTTAGAGAAGAAAATAAACTGCATCCGAGGTCAACAAATCTCCCGCAGTTGTGAAAAAGGGGCACTTATGTGATAGCGGAACACATATTTGTCTTTTAAAATGGCTTTCTTGACGTCCGCTCAATATAGTCAAGATGTACTGGCAGACAGTAGATGTGGGCAGTGATCTTTATTTGCATTAATTGCACAATGGAGGCCAAGAATGAGACTTCCGTCAAAGGCCAGTCCACAGAGACTGCTTGCTTTTCTTTTGTTTACTACTGGCCACATTTACAACGGACTCAACGGGAGGCAATCGATCCAAACTGTGTGTGAGTGAGTGTGTGTGTGTAATCTGCCTGACACAGTCCCACCTGGATGTAGTTGGCATCTATAAGACCACCTGATGTGCACAGCTGGAGGTGTGTGTGCGTGCATGTATGCGTTTGTGTGTGCGTTCGACTCTTTGCTGTTTTCTTACCTGTGTTTGCACTGCATGCAAGTACATAGAGCGCACATGGGTACTGACTAGTGGTGTGTTTTCTATTCTTTTTTTGTCTTTTCAACGTGGTGTTCCCACAAAGGGAACCGGTGTTCTTCCACATTTTAATGGATCTCATTCCAGACACACTTTTTCTTGCCTGCCCTCCTGTCTTTGTGCTTACGCCTGAACATGGATCTCAATTAGCTGCTGAATCCTCTTTTGAAAAAGGCAAGAGAGGGAAAGTTCCTAATGCCAGAACTACATGTTAACTAAACTGAAACGCGTAATAAGACCTACGACTGGCTCAAGCCAAATTGATTTGCTACAAGGCCTTTTTGTATGATACAAGTGCTCTACATACTGAACAGCGTTTCTGTCTTTCATTAATACTATCGGAAGGGAGTCTGAGCCTCAAGTGAAATGTTCCTGCATTAATGGATATTTGCTAAAAATGAACCGACTGCAAGGAGCTCTTGGTTGCCTCGAGTTTTTCTTTTACTCGCATCAAATCAATCAAACAAGACTTTTTCTTCTGCGAGTGTGTGGTGACAATAGAAGTAAAAAGGCTTGAAACGAGGTCCACATTAAACTGGTATGACGTAATGCCTAAATCTGTAGCCCAAGTGAAAAGCTGAAGAGGGATTACTCTGTGCAGTCCTGTTAAGCCCTGTCATGGCATCCAGGTAGAAAGTGTTTTTCCTGTCAAACTCACTTACCTTGAGCATAATATGAACAGTATTTGCCCTTGTGGAGGTGTACTACTCACATAGGGAATCCCGAAGAGCCCAAACTCTAGCATTCCAGGGATGGCCCATTTGATGTCGTTCCAGTTGGCAGCATTGTCCCCCAGCCAGTGACCCGAATATTTTCCCACACCTGGGAAGGAGGAGCGGGTCAACATCAGAGTACGGTTTCCTCCAAACACACGCTGCAGAGCTCTGCGGGGGGGGGGGAAGTCGGAGAAAGAAAGAGAAAGAGAGGTTGTTAAGATAAAAAAGACATGGTTACATTGGCACCGAATGACTCCAACAGCACAAGGAAGAGACTAATATTATGCACACACACATGCTCACGGGTAGTATGAAAGAGATTAGTTTGGGACAAAGCCAGGGCTAGTTGTACTTTACTTCCCCATTGTACATGATTATTATTATAGTTTGCAAAGGGAAATCAAAGCCACATTGATTTCCATGAAAATATGGAACCCTGATGATGTTTATGAAATGTGTCTCTTGCCAATACTACATTTTAATGTGTGGACAGAGGGAGGAAAAGAAGTAGGAAGTGGACAAAGCAAAGATGAGCTAGCGTCAATACCAAAGGAGTGAGTCAGCAACTGCTCTCCAGAGGGCTTGCAGTTCATGGTCTCCGGCTAACGTGTATGTTCCCTTATGTTTGTATGTGTTTACCATGTGTGTGGTAGTATTATGTTCCCCTTAATGCATACAATGTGTGTGTATTTGTGCAGCTGTGTTTACTGGGCCTTTCTCATTTCTCGATATTTGCCTGCTCACTACTCCGGCTTGTGACCCAGAAATCAATCTTGGCGCTCCATCTTGAAGGACGTCACAATTCCTGAAATGCAGCTTGAAGAGCGAGGAGCGTGTAAGGCTTGCCGCAGGAGCTATGAACGCGGAAACACCGGCGTATTCTGTTCGTCACCAGTGGCATGTGAAAGAGCCGTGACACACAGCTGGAATAATCTCAAACCGTGGCGGGACTCTACGAATGTGTTCTTTTTGTATTCACAAGTTGTAATTGTAAAATGATCAAATGCGCAGTCAAATGATCTGCCCTTCACTTTGTGGAGTTTATGTTCTACAGTCTTGTCATATTATGCCTTGATTGTGCATTGAATTCATAGTAAATATATAAGATGTCACAAACACTGTTATGCTCATCTGTCGGTTTAAAATAACGGCTCCGAGGCGAGGATTTTCTAATTTGTTAAATGCCTCTCTCCCTCACCACTTCCGTTCGCATCTCCGGGTGAGACCAAGACATGATGAGAGGAGGTGAGGAAAGGGAATCGACGATGTCCAAATTGGGACATGAGAGAGGCCTCTGTGTGGTTGTGAAGGGTTATACTGTTCCAATTTATTTATTTTTCGTTCAGTTCAATTTTCTTTACCAAGTGGGCTGCAGTGAATGCTATTTTCTATACCTAGGGAACTCTTAAACGCTTAAAATAGCAGCAAGAGGAAGCCCCAACAATGTAAGGTCCGTTAATGTAGACTACACACATTTTCCCTTCCTGTTAATGTGCAATGAATGTCTTTATGTGAGAGCCAAATGTGAATGTGAAAACCGTTTCACTCTCTCATTCAAATATCACAACAACCTTTTAAAGGGCCAGTGTGTAACTACATTTTCTACAACTAGAAATTGGTGTGTTTTTGTTAGCTTAGAATGAGCCATTTTGTATCTAAATAGGAAGCGGTTCCGCTTCACTATGTCTGCCATGTTGCTTCACTTTGTTTCTACAGTGGCCCAGAATGGACAAACCAAACGGCCTCTAACGAGAGCCTTTTGCATTTTTACATTACCTGAAGGCCCCCGAATATCTAAGAGTAAGAGTTTGCAAATGGGCATTCAGATGGTTGCAATCTGCAACCACACTGCTAGAGGCCACCAAATCCTATATCCTCTCCCTTTAAAGATGTCCCAAAGAACTTTAAATATTATACTGAATGCTGTGCCATAATAATTGTATTGTGAAATACAATACAATACTTTTCCTCTGCCGACGTGGTAAGGAAAACAGTAACACCTGAAACATTACAGTAGCATTTAATCAAATGCAGTGAGTAGTATTTCATTTTTGTCATCTGAAAGTGTGTAGCAGTGATGAATCGGCAGAAAATCTCAGTAAGTGGAGGGAAAAGGTGAGGGAACCCTTGTAGCACTGACGTGAGACATGTTAACACTTCCTTGCTACTTTTTGACCTCAACATACAGTATATGATATATTTCTGCATCAATAGCTGTATTTGTTTAGTGTTTTAGGGTGTTATTTTCCATCAGCAGAAAAAGCCATTAGTGCAGGTGTGTGCTGCGTTCTAATTGATGCAATTTCCCATACCATCACCATTAGTGCATATTAGGATTCCGGCAACTGAAGCCAACTTTATCCTTGTGTGAAATGACTAGCTGGGGGCTTGGAGACTAAATAAATTCCTGTACCAAGATAAATGTGACTGCAGCCTTTATACCTCTGTGACATTTAAGTGGTTTGTGTTTTGTGCAGCACTTGCTCATGTGCCAGGCTGACTTCCATGATTGTACAATTTTCATAGTATTTTGGATTATGAACCTGATGAGCTCTTGTGAACCTCCTCTGCTACTCTTATTTTCAAATTGCTCTGTGCTTGTTTTCATGATGGAAACAAAAAGAGATTAGCTGCATTTTAGGCACACCTGACTCATCTCAATATAATTTGGCATCAAAGCACAGTTTCAGAGGCATGGTGAACTTTAGGCAGCATACTTTATTTAGCTAAATGGTCTTTACATGCATTTGCATAACTTGATTGCAGGATATACACAAACTGGTGGTTGTACTCAAATTAGCGTGCGCCGTAAACTATCAAATGTAAATTGACTATAATAATACTGACTAATGAGTGTCCTGCATCTATATCTATAAATAAAGCATAACTCAACTTTAACCTGCCTAAAGCTCCATCAATTTCCATATTTCAATAATAATAATTATTATTACTATATGCGATAATCTCATTGATGCCTCTCTGTAGTAATGGGCCCTTTAAAAACAGTTTCAGCGCCAGACCCAGATGAGAAATTCATTCCCTCACCCTGGGATTCAAGCTCATTAAAACATATTTCTGCACTTATCACATGGGATACAACTTGAAATGGTCTGCAAGAGTCACAGCCATTGATTTAGCCGAGGGCATAATTCACTGGGCTGCGCTGAACTGACAGATTTCTTCGTTGCACCTTCTTCTTTTTCCATTTCAGCTCCATTACTATGTTGCCATTTCTCAACAGCCACTGATTCTACTGCACTTAACGCTAAAGATCCCGTGTGTCGCACTGTTTTGACATTACACAACACACTTTGAGTTTGCCAATGGCCTCATTGCTCTGGAGGGGTGGCAGCAAGTTGGCGTCCAAACTCCTTGTGAATGCACTTACTTTTCAGTAGCCAGCACCATAGAGTAGCCATACAGACTGTGGACATCATAGTGGTTCCCCCAGAACTGCTTGGCATCCATACACAGAGTCTTACTGTACATCACCTCATCCAGAATCTCTGTGGGGAGAGACAAGATGGAGAGGTAAAGAGATTGGAGTAAGGTGAGCAGAGGCACGGCATGAATACAAAATAGAGGATGCAGTGATGATGGAAGAGGAAAGAAGGAAAACGGGCACAGAAGAAAGAGAGACATTGATATATACAGCAATAGGAACTGGGAACAATGAGGAAATGAGAGACAGCCAGAGCAATGGAGGAACAGGATGACTAAGGAGGAGTGCAATAAAAAGGTGGCATCAGGGGAGCCTGCCTTTTCCAGTTATGATCATCCTGTCTGGGACACAGTCGGAATAAAAGACATGGCAGAAGAGTCATTTTCAAAATCCCTCACTAGGGACCCGCTATTTTAGATGAGTTTTCCTCTGGACCTGAACTTACTTTATGAGCTATTGTGACGGATTTATCAACTTGTGCACACCAGCTGGGCTTCAAATGCAAGCCTGTGACATCCTCTGTATCTTTGCAGATATGTAGATTTACGACTGTACACAAAGGCCAACTTGCAAACAATGCAGCCATGACAAAGCTTTGAGACTCAACCACGTCTCTAATGGAGCATAGACGTGGATATCAAAACTGTGCAAGAAAAGAAAATACATAGTACTATTATGGCAGCGGAACATATAAAGAAAAGTGTCTTACTTGGAGTGTAGGGAGGGTAGTTGAGGTTGTTATCATCACAGCCCTTTGTTGATCCTTTCTCAAAATTAGCCACCTCATTCATGTCCTGCAAGCGCATCAGAGGACATGGTTTCATAAAGTACAATTCAAATCATTTTAACCTATAGTTTGAATTATTTGCAACATGCTTCCATTTAGGTGATCATCATATACTAAAAAAGGAGAATATTTTCTGTATGTAAAAAAAAAAAAGAACAAACATTTCACCTCTTGGATAGACAAAGGGACCTAGGATGTGCTATAGTGTTTGAAGTCAGTGTGTTGCAGCAATCATAAGTAGTAATGAATGAATTACTAAAGCTGCAGACCCTTTAACAACATAATGCAGGGTTCATACCCATTTTGACCAATAGATTTCCATGACTTTTCCATGACTTTAAACCAAATTTCCATGATCAAACATTTTGTGAAATCTCAGTGTATACATGAAAAAGTGAGAAGATGTAGTATTTAAACTAACAATGAGAATTCCAAAGCATACAGTATACCTTGACACAAATTAATTAGAGACAATAGTTTGATTAAAAGAATAAACATTTATAGATATACTCTATATATATATTTATAGATAGCGTACGCCTGCTTATATTTTGAGCGACTTTCAGCGTAAATGAACGACATGAATATATTAATATAACACATATGTGTGTGTGTGTGTGTGTGTGTGTGTGTGTGTGTGTGTGTGTGTGTGTGTGTGTGTGTGTGTGTGTGTGTGTGTGTGTGTGTGTGTGTGTCTGTGTGTGTGTAATTGGCTGCAGTAAAATGTCAGTGTCAAGATTTTGGGTTGGCGGACATCTAATCAGTGGAAACACACTTTCAGTGTATGTATTTAACATTGACTTACGATCCAGAGTGCGTCATGTTTGATCTCCTTGGAGAATCGCTCATACTCATCAACCCACCAGTCGATGCAGTTTGGGCTGGTGTAGTCTGGAAATACTGTCTCTCCTGGCCACACCTGAGAGGGAGAGAACGTGAGAGGTGTGTTTACAAGCACACTTTAAGAGTTTTGGAGCAAAACCCTGAGAACATTGGTTTGGCATGTGAGCTCCCCTACTGGTGGTACCTACTGCAGATTTTGTTTTGCAAAAGCACAATGCTGTACATTTTTTGACGGGACAATATCATTTTTTCTTGCTCTCCTTTTTTAATCCATTTCAAAAAGCACCCGCAACATGTCTTTAATTAAGTGAGAAGCGAGCCTCCACAATATCGTACAGGTAAACAATATGAAGGAGCACGAGCACGATGGCGTAGGTGTGGAGAGCTCCCCTGAAGCAAAAACTAGGCCCATGGAAATGTCTGAGAAACAGCTTAAATATGTGGAAGTGGCAAAGACTAAAGATCAGAATAGAGCTGAAGTACGGGAGGTGAAGGAATTGATGAGAGAGAGAGAGAGCGAGAGATGGAAATGGAGAACGGGGATAGAGAGACAGGAGAGTTGAAGAAGAGACCAGTGGAGAGGAGGAATCGATAATGCAATAGAAATCTCTAGACGTGACTGTGTATTAGAAGTCGTCCTTAATGACATGTTTTGAGAAAAATGATTAATCAACAGAGAAAGGCAGAGATTTCGCGAGTGTGTGTGTGAGTGAGTGTATTTCCGTGTGTGAAACCTTTCTGTAAAGCACAGTAGATATTAAATCTCAAGGTTGCTCCACGCTAGCGATCTTTCTACTTTTTCCTTCCACTGCCAATGACTTTACAACCCAGTTTGTAGCAAAGACATGAATCACGCTTATGTATGCTCTCACACACACAGATTTATAGGCAGCTGTTTTTGGCAGGTGGTCAGAACTCCAAGGTCAGATCTTATTGATAGTGCCTCACAGTTGCAATCTAACCTTTTCCAATTAGTACTTCCTTCTTTTATCTCTAGATTTCTGACCCTTAGCCGCTTACAGCCCACTTTTAACAGACCTGCTGGCTTTTATCGCAGCATATCTCACTCTAGTTTTTGTATATCTGTATCAGTTTTATTGCTCTCCAGTCTGCAAATCTATGTCATCATTACCTGTCTCTCTTGTTTTCTATCTGTCCCTCTGCCTGCATCTGCTCCAAAAAAGGGACAGACAAGATGGGAAGTGGAAAGACGTCCATCCAGTCTGTCCCTTTTTTGTGTTTACCCGGTAATCTCTTTTTGCCTCTTGTCTCTCAAGTGACTGACTTCCAGTGTACCTCCGTGTCACTTCAGCACTCAGAAAGACAGCCAGTCTGTATCTCTGTACATTACTCTCTAATCTAGTATTCGTGACTGTGTCCGTTTTCCTGCACCCGCCTTTTTCTCAGCCCATGTTACTGTCTGTCATTCCTACATTTGAACCCACGTAGACTCTTTTGTCTCCTTGCTGCTTTGTTTATTGTGTGAGCTAGGTCCTGCTGTGATTTTACTCGCACACTGAAACATATGGGCCACCAGAAAAAGCTTTTATCCTTTTGCGAGCAATTAGCCGTCCTAAGAGCAAAATAAATAACAGCCTGTCTCTGTATCTCCTTCGTCACTGACACATCTATCGCAGAGGTCACTTTGCAAAGACCCCACCTTTTGTTAGAACCAGGACACATACTTCATATGGAAATAAATTAGAATCAATTATAATCCTACACATACAAATAAAGCACAAACGAGCAAGAATAGCGTCTTGTTTAGAGAAATTGATACACATAAATGTACACACAGACTGACTTTTTCCTTCCCTCTTCATCTCTTCCACACACACTTGCACACCTAATCTGTGGTGCGTCGATGCGGAACATTTTAAGATAAAACACTAATGCGGAATCAATGCATATGTTTGACCTGTTATAAACGGCATGAAAAGGTGATTAGCCGAGGGACTGGGCCTAATCGTGTGCATAATCAAAAGCAACACTATAAAAGCATAGGAGCCGCAGACTTCAACCTCCCACCTCCACCTGTCTCTGCAAGGGAGAGCTTTTTAAACATGTGCTCTGTGGGGAGAAGGATACAAAAATAACAGACGGGAGGCTTGAACTGCCATTAGGGAATTGTAGAGAACCAGTTAAACATGTGCTTGCATACACACAGCAAATGCATATATCTATGCTTATGTTGCATGCAATATTGCATAATGCAAAGGCTCAAATACTAAATGGCAAAATGGACCTTTTACAAAATGTATTTTGTAGACTTAATACTTACAATACTGCTGTACTATACTGAATATTGTTTTGCTACTACTACATTTCACTTCATAGTATTACACTTATATGCCATAATATGTATAATGTACCAGCCTTTTTATTTTATTTGACCATATTATGTCATCCTGTTATACCACTTTACTTTGAGGAGATGTCACTGTTAGTCTGGAATAATCTTTCCACCAGGTAAACCTAACCAGGTAAACATGCACACCTCTCTCCAGTGTGACAGTGATTATAACCGCATAACTATGAACAGGAGCCCGGCCACCCTACGGAGGAAACTTTTTTTTTTTTTTTAATTAAAATACAAGTTGGATAAAATCTCCATTGTCCTCTCCTTATATGTAGTGAGGTGTCGGTAGGTAGAACTGCAGCGCCGCTGACTCGCCGCTCTCCTGTCTGACGCCACACGCTGCCGCGGACTCGCCGCTGCCAGTAATCTCACTCGCTGTCTCTCCAACAACGTTAGCTAACGTGTTAGCAAGCTGACTAGCTTGCCATTGAAAAACTGGTGGGAGGGAAATGAAGCTGCTGTAGACATCTTAACGCTGATTGGCCAAGACTCGACACATCAGAGATGTTCTATTTGCGAAGATCACAACCTCAGCTTTTTTTTTCCGTGTCTCACTCCAATCTCAGAAACGCTGGGCGACCAGTTGACCCCCCTCCCAAAAACAAAAACTCTTCGGATCTACATGATTCACGTGGATGACATATTTTGATTTCAAAACGGTGAATTTCGCTAAAAGGTGACAAGTTTGCAGGTATGTTTATACCTCCATTGACTCCTCACTGGCTGGTATGGAGCCTCAAATGGTCAAAAACTGCAAACTTCAATTTGCACTCTTGATTCCGCTACGGATTATGAATTGTTCCTCTCTTGATTTGCACATGGGATGTTTGAGGACATCTCTGCATCTGCCTCTGTGACGACCCCTCTCTTCCACTAGGGGTCTGGGTCCTGTTGCTTTGTTTTTCAGGCTGTGCATCATCAGATGATGAGCCATGTGTGCCGGCTGTAAAGAAACACCTTCTGAACATGGATTCTTTGGCTGACACTACTGCCTATTTCTTTTGTTTGATTGCCAAAGTCATGAAACATTTGAATGTAGAATAAAGCACCTGTGAGATGGTAAGTATACCTCTGGGGTCTCAGATTAAGGTTAATATTATATTCCTGGAATCATCTTGAGTATTAATAAAAAAAAAAACTATACTTGAACCGTATACCACAAGAACAAGATTGGACAATATAAGGTTCAATTGGTACTCAGGTGCAAACATGAGCCACAAAACACTTCACATACTAATTCAACACTTTTACCTGCCTTTACAACTGATGTAAAGTGGAATGGAAGCATGGATTAGTGATGCTCCTTCCCTACTTAGACCATCTATATACCACTGTTATATAATTTACACAAAGAAGCCCAGTCATAATTTTTCCTTAACCTCGACATTGGTCTTCAAACACCATGTTGTAGTTGCCATGCAACCACATATTGCATAGACTAGTTAGTCAATATTAATGAATTTAATGTAATGTAATCTTGAAAAATGTACCTACATCCATGTTCAGTCTGATTATTGTTTTTTTTTTCCATTTATTTTTTACTTAGTCTCAGCACAAGCTGTTTTAAGACTATTGTTTTGGGACTTCAGCTGACTGAATGTGTTTTTTGTTAACTACGTTATTCTGAGTAAAATCCATATGCTGTAGTATACGCCATTCACAACAGTTTGGCAGTTCTTGAAATGACAGACTTCTGGCAACAATAATGCCATGATAAGGTTGTTTATATCATGTATGTTGTCAATTGTAATGCTAAGTAGAACAGAAAGTGAACCTCTCAAACTTGTGTACCTTTTGCTGATGTAGTTTAAATCCAAAATGTGCGAGTAGAAGGGGAGATGGATAGGTCAAACAAACGATGGACTTCCATCCAGGAAACCTCGGTTTGCTTCCAATTTTAATAGTGAAGTTGACATTTTGTCACATGAGTTGACTCGCATGCAGTAGTCACGTATGTAATCAAATCAACCACCCTCTTTTCCTAAACCTTAGCCTTACCTAAGTGGTTTTGGTGCCTTGACCTAACTGAAGACAGCAGTTTATTGTGAAAATACACAATGCATGTAACTAGCTTCATGTAATCACTCACAAGACCTAAACTGACTCAGGAAGGTTATGAAGAGCACTGACCAAGCTGCGTCATTTGATGCATTGGCATGGGAATGTGTTAGAATATCACTGTGATGAGTCTTGTCCACAAGCTGCAGACATTGTACACACATGTTATAGAAGCTGAGTGTTGAAGAGGCATTCACATCAGGAGGATGTCAATCTTGGAGTATCTATTTAAAAGCCACTAAGAGTATAGCCTCATCTCTATGAATGCTTAATTTATTTATTTCACCAAAATGCAGCTTACCGCTCCTAACAGGGGAGTTGTCCCATCAGAATCGGTGACCCAGGCGTTCTTCTCAGTCCCCCGGTCAAAGGCGTCGTATGGAGTATTCCCTACCCTTTTACTGGTAGCTATTGCAGGGTCCTAGGAGCAGTGGAATAGACTTGAGAATAGGACATAACACAAATGCCTTTTGAAAATAAGTGTTAACGTGTTGCAGACTCATGTTATATATATATATATATATATATATATATATATATATATATATATATATATATATATATATATATATATATATATATACATATATATATATATATATATATATATATATATATATATATATATATATATATATATATATATATGCACACATACATATTACAGCTAGATTAAATCAACCTGACGTCGCAGCTGCCAATATTTGGCCAGTAATACAAGACAGACAGTACTACCAAACCATAAAGGACCCAGAAATGGAAGGAAAACAATTTCATTATTTGGACAGAGATGTGTACAGGCTACATTTACTGGTAATGTACGTATCCACAGTTTTCATCACTCACACAAAGTGCTTCTTACCAGGATGAGGATGTATTTCTGTCCCTTCGCATGAAGGTAGTCGGCAAACTGAGGCAGCTCGCTGAACTTGACTTTGTCATATGTGAAATCTTTCTTATCCTCCATGTAGTCAATGTCAGTGTACTGAATGTCCTGCATGGGTAGAATAAGACATGCTTAGTGTATGCGCACTTCAGGTACAGGCAATAACTTATTAATATGCAGTTCATGAAAAATTAAATCTAAATATATAAAAAAATAAATCTGCATGTTTTCTGAATACCTTGATAAGTTTACTTCAAATAGGTTAGATGTCATTAGATAGTCAAAGCTTAATTGGAAATGCTAAAATGATGGCATGAATTCCATGTAATAAAATAATATTTGCATCTTGCATTAATGTAATGAATTAAAAATGACTCCTAATGCTTCTTACATTTACCCACTCATGCCTCCACTTCTGTGCATAAATTGAACACATTCAACATCTTCAATATTACTTAGACAGGTCTTCCTTACACTCTATATTACCATTTAAGCATGGATAGTAAATACAAAACCATTAGTACTGTAAAAATTAATTAAAAAAAAACACATTTTCACTGCTATCTTGCCTGACCTACCTATGCTAGATTTTATTTTGTAGACCTGACGTGAGTGCTAACAACTTGGCTAATGTGCTGCTAAACCTTGAGAGGACAATGGGAATGCCCATTATTTTTATTTTTTTCCAGGGTGTGACTTCATGCTTGCTCGGTCGCTCTGTTGTCTGCCAAAATCTACTTCATATCGATAGAGCAGATGGTTTGGAACGTTCTGCCAGATCCTTTCTCTAATGGTAATCAGCTCCAGACATATTAGGGAGAATGTGATAATGCCCTCTGTGGTCTATCTAATGGTTATCAAATATGTCCCTGAGTACAGCAGGAGAGGAAGCAGCTGCATGCTAATGTCTTCGGATATGAAATAGAGATTAAAGATTGAGACAGGTTAGAAATTTGTTTGCATTTCATCCTAAAATAAGAGTTCAAACTGTGTCCTTGATTGGTGCAGTCGTTGCTGAGTTGTGATACAGTTGAAGTGTTTTATGGGGACATATAAAGATTTGGATTAGAAATTAACCTTCGTAATTAAGGAAAAGAAATTGCATAAAACAACAGTGCGCTGTGTGGAAAGGACTTCATAGAGTTACTATTCGCAAGCTCAGGCGAAGATAAGCAGTAAGACTCATTCCCAAGAAAATGTCAACCAGAGCTGGTATTTATCAAATGTCTCAGGTGTTGGAGTAGTTTTAACATTCAGATCAGGATGAATGAGATAATGAAAGGAACTTGGTCGATTGATCTTTGATCAGCGCTAACATTCAGTGACGCTCGAAAAATAGTCGTCCTGGGATTGAACCTAGACTCTCCATTATTTGACAGAAAGCTGGATTACCCCGTCTAAACTAAAGGCCATCCCTATCACTCTGACTGTCTGTCGAACTCCTGCTTCAACCTTCATATCACGTCTTCACATATAGTGTAGTGGTTGAGGCTCTTGCCTCTGGAACCACACAGTAGTGCATGAGCGGTTCAAATTTAACAAGGGGTGCTTAAGGTGAAGTATCGATTTTCCTCCCCCACCATCCCAAAAGCTATACTGTGCTAGCATCTAAAACCATGTATGCATTGTCACAACATGACTTCAGACAGTCAAGAAAAGAAGAATCAGCAGCTTCCTTTTTAAATATCTCAACATGTTGTCATCTGAGGTCAAATTCAAAGAGTTGCGAACATTTGTATCCCCAATTTGCATTCTTTGCTTTGTTTTCATGTCATTGATTGATAATCATTGCATGCTTCTCATACTTTGGTTGGATTTTGTCACGTAGTTTTCTAACAGATTACTGATTCCTCTTTGAGCGCCCTCACCTTACACCTAGCCTGATAGGAATATGTGATGATTAACACTGTGCAAACAAAATGTGACAAGAATGTTTATGCTGGAGATGTACAGCATAAAGCTGAGAACATTGAGTGTGAAAGTGTAAATGTATGCACCTGAAATCCATACTACATATAGACAGCCTAAAAAAATGAACTGAAAAAAGGAAGAAAAACAAGCAGACAGGATCTTACATATGGGAGGGACACGTTCCGATTCCTCTCCACGGTATTCTTGACCTCAGTCAGGTTGCCATAGTTCCACCGAGAAAGCTGGAAGCCCAGGGACCAGTAGGGAGGAATGACAGGCCTGCCAATGAGCTGGACAACAGAAGTTGGACATGTTATTGCAATTAATGTTCCCAGTCAACTCAAACACTTCTTTTGCACAACAGACTGTGCCTGTATATTCCTATGTACAGTGTATACCTTTGTAAACTCCTGGACCACTTGTTCTGGCGTATCTCCAAAGAGAATGTAGAAGTCAAGGACTCCTCCAATTGTCCTGTAAGTCACAGCAGGGGCCGGCTGCAAAGTCACCTCTGGAAAAAAGTGAAAAAATGGAAATGTTACAAACTAATTCCTATTACCTTCTTAAGTTAACTATAAATCATAACCCTAAACATGGCTTCTCAAGCTAGTGTGAACTGGCTATACCTCTGTTTTGAGATACAAAAATCTGTCATGACAATCCATGAGAAGCAAAAAAGAGTTTGTATATCAGGAGGCTATAGACATGAGCAAGAGAAACATGTCAGCGGGCATTACCATCACTTTCAGTTATCTCCTTTATATAATAAAGAGTCATGTAATATTCTCTTTGATTCGTCAGCACAATTTTTTGATTGAGGCAACAGTAAATCCATTTTTGTTAGTAGGGTGAGGCATAACTGATGGTTCATGCCCTTGAACCATTGAACCATTTTCAAATGGCTCTCATTTCCCAATGTTTTGTCTGCCTGTGTGCGTGTATTACACTATATGTTCTTTTTGTGTTTATGTTTTTGAGTCTGTCAACTTCCCTGAGGACAGTGTCATTGCATTGCTGTGTGCGTGTGCGCATCTTCACCCATAGCATTGCTGTTCAAGAGAAAGACCCCGAATGACTGTCCACTTGCATCTTCAAGACAGAGGAAGAAGGGATAGTGTCCATAGAGGTTATGTGTTCCCTGTGGGGGAGACAGAGGGAAAGGCGGATGACGAGAGACAGGAAAGAGGTGGGAAGTGGGAGACTCATTGAAACTGAGGGGGCGAATTCACTGCCTAATCGACTTACAAGGCATTCAAAAACATACACGTCAGGAACACACGTTAACATGACACTTGAACACATGCGCGCACACGCGCACACGCGCACACACACACACACACACACACACACACACACACACACACACACACACACACACACACCCTTGGTAGACCTGTGCAAGCCTTTTAGATAACAAACTGTCTGATGCAGCAACCAAAAAAAAACACATTATAGGGTTAAACATACTGTATCTCAAATGTGTTGTATATACATATTGTATGCATGCACAAGTGCATTTTAAACCATGCATAACGTCAAGTTCAGTGGCATTAAAAGTGATTTGCTGATTTAATATCTTGTTTATTCTCACCCCATTCGGGAAACCATCTCTGCTGAAGATGGGCCAGGTTTTCCAGTTTGTGTTGTGCTGATACTGTTGATGCACATGCTCTCCCAAACCATAAATATTATGGGATGGAAGCTTAGCAGATATCTGTAGGTACTGGTCTGCAAACACCAGTGGAGCCATTGTAGTGTCAAACCTGAATGTGTGTGAACAAAAGAGAGGAAAACGATAGACAAACAAAATAACTGGTCACCACAGGGAAGTGAGAGGGCAGACAGAGAGCAAAGGAATGTGTGAAAAAAAAAGCATAGGTGAGAGAAAATGTGAGAGACAAAGACGCAAGAAGAAAGTGAGAGTGAGATGCAGTGATACGAGAGAATGGGAGTGGGAACAAGACCAGGACGTGTTGAAAAGTTGAGAGAAAATGGAAAGAAAGACCATCCCATCAAGCTCTAATAAGCCCTCTGGGTCGCATCTCTCTTGCCTTTAAAACAAGACAAACACTGGTAGTTAAAATACTGAGCTTGCTATCTTTTTCTTTTTTTGGAACTCTGGAGAAATGAGACCTAAATAAACATTTAAAAGATGACTTTATTGTACGTGATTTATGAACCTTGTTATCGCTTTATGATGGTGGTCATGCAGTGCTCAGGTGATTATGAATTGATTATCAAATGGTTATACAAATATTTTAATAACTTTTAATAATGATAACAGCCGCCAAAGAAGAAACAAAACAAAACCATTGGATCAAAGTGATGCAAAAACTGCAGTGGAGCAAATAATTGTCTGAAATAATTTTCCTACAATTCAAGGTCAGTCAAAAAATCCAGGCAATACAATTAAACTTTGACACTGAATAAAATATTCAACAGCTCAGTTCGTCTTCTAGTAACATTTTGGACACAGGCACAGGCTGTGTTTTGTCCCCAGAAATATATCCACACAGTCAACTGTGAACATGGCTTGCAGTATCCTCTTAATACATCTCCCCATAACAATCCCCTGCTACCATAAATATTTCAACCATCAGTCCTCTCGACAGCTACAGCCATACAGTAGTACTGTATATATCTCCACACACAGTATATGTAATAGACTACATTATAACAAATAGCAGAGTAATATAGTACGTGCCTGGATACACATCATGTTAAATATGCACAGTGTGTGTGTGTGTGTGTGTGTGTGTGTGTGTGTGTGTGTGTGTGTGTGTGTGTGTGTGTGTGTGTGTGTGTGTGTGTGTGTTCTGCTGTTTATTGTATTTCCTTCACAGTCCAGATGGAAAACAATGTGATATTGTAGGATTACGGAGCACTCACAGGACTTTTTTGTTCTCCTTCCTGCGTACAGTAATACCAAAGGGTTTGTGTGTCATCTCCAGTGTGTTAATGATGGGGCTGGAGCGGTCACTGGTGAGGTTGCTGATGTGCTCATGGGGGACTTCAAACCTCTCCCTGTGGGCATCCTTGATCTGAGGAGAGAGAGAGAGAAGAGAAACAACAATACAGGGAGTGTGAGGGTGGCCTCATATTTCACGGTCATGTTCATACTTTGTTGTGTACATCGCTATTTTTGTCCTCTTTTTGTTCTGAACAGCATTTATGTTTAACATGCTTTGATGAAAACTATAAATGAATTCGACTAAACTAGATTTATCTCACAATTCCCTCTGTTGCTGTCTAAGTGTGTGAGTGTGTGTGTGTGTATGAGAATGTAGTGTGAGATGGTGTGCAAGTAAAAAGGTGTTTAACAGAGGTGGTGTCTAATGCTGTGTACCATAAATCGGAGTCGATTGTTTGACTGCATTTCTGCGTGAAATGACAGCTCTTGTATATCAGCCCCAAATAAGGAAGGAGAAGCCATTCGCTTCAGTCGGGCGTTCATCACTGCAAAATGAACCACATGGGGAAAGGAGGGGAAGGGTTATAGTACAGTTAAAATTATTTATATTAGGAAATCTATCACATTTAACTTCTAATATAGATGGAATTACACAAACATAGTACTCTCATTGTGGAACTCTAGTGGTTGTATTTACAGCTATTATTTCAATCAAAGCACAAACAAGTTAGGAAAGTTAGAAATCATAATGTTCACGTTCTTGCTGAGAAGGGTGTGAAGACTGATACCACTCACATGTCTGTCCAGTAAATATAAAGCCAACGTGAGCCACAAAACGCCCTTCTGGCATCTTAGCTCTAGGGAACAATTGTTGGATGAGGTGTGCCCCATCCATCATAAAATAACATATCATTCCCTACAGTGATGAGTGAACTGCAACAATGAGAATAAACTGCAATAGTCCTCAGTTTTTGCACTCATAAAACTCATCAGGTGAGCTTGGAAAAGAATATATTCAAACACTGATGTATTCCCTGGTTATACATTTACCAGTTTGATCAAAGGGTGCAGTATGCTTTATATGAAGAATGTAACAATATGAGAAGACCGTTAAACGTATATAAGAAGGAATGCTTTCATTGTTTCTGTAACGGTTAAAGTCCCTGTTGAATAACAATAAAACACTCAGGCAGAGCAAGATACATTATTGTTTTGGATAATGTTTCTCTAAGTCTATATAAGCGTTTGCCATTTTTCAATCTAACCAACTTCTGTTAAAAAGAAAAAAAGAATATTGGGAACATATATATATTTTTCTTTTCATAAGATGTTCTTCTGCTATTCAAATGATGTCACCAGAAATATTGATATAACATGTAAAATGTTTCTTCCTGCTTTTACACAATAACTGAGTTAACATAAGGCAGTGAAATCAAGCAGAAAATGGAAAAACCTACATGCTGCAAAGTCAATCATGTTTTCTGATATGCCATCCATGTCATATTTCACAGAAAAGCTTGCCTGAGGCGAAGGCAGTGAAAAAGGAAAAAACGATGTGAGGAAGACAGACGGACAAATTGAAGGAATGTGGAGCATTTAGAATTTGAAAATAAGCTAAATAGAAAGCCAAATATTTCCATCGCTTTGAGACCACATGAGTGGAAGAGCAGGATAGAGAGAGGGGAAATGGGGATTTACCATAAGGATCCGGTGGATCCTCCGATTCCACTGTGTATCCATGGTTGGTTGAGAAGTAACACCAGGGAACAAGTTTCTCGTCCAGTGGTTTCCAGCAACATCCACGCTGCTCACATCGCAGCTGTTCAAGTAGGAGGGGGGTCTATGCTGTTATCATTATCATCATACGCAGTGTCATTGCTGCTACTTTAAACAATGTGTGTCGTATTACCACCATAATTGCCGTTGTTCTAGTAAGCATCATAACCAGGGTAACAGAAATCATCATGAACAACACCGTTTCAATTGTGGCAATGGTTCGAGTAGGAATTGAGTTGTAAGGAAACCATTCATTAAGGGGGTTAACATTACTTTGCATTTTTGGAAATGGAAGTGACTCATACCTTTGAGGCTCCAGCATCAGGGAAACAGTCAACTCGTTCAGCCAGAGAAATTGTGGGACACTGAGGAACGAATACTTCAGTAGTTTCTGCCAAAAGATGAAATGTTTACTTGAAACAAAAATGAAATGCGCCAACTAAGCTGCTTATTAATGTATAGTCATTTGAGCAATGGGCTGATGATGGCACTCACCAGTAGACCTTTTTCACAGCAGACATTTTGACATGTCATAGTTTGAAAAGCACAGGTGAAACTGATTACATTAGCGATGGCTCGGTTCCATTATGTGTTCATTATTATTCCTGTCAGCCTTCATGTGCAATACCAGGACGACCCGAGTAGAATGCAGCCATCCTTTATGTTAATAAATGCAGCTGCTCTTTATTTTTACTATGACAAACTATCTGCTTGGAACATAGACTGTGTATAGGAAGTGGATATAGTTGTTGTGGCGTCACAAATTAGTTTCTGGACTTTTGTGTACATAAACTTATATAAATGTAAAAATGTATGTCAGCAAATTTCTCTCTTGTTATAACATAAACCCATTTAATGTAGGGTTAAGAAACCCACATTACTCTATCAAACAAAAAGAAGAAAATAACAAAGACAAAGATCAAACACACGCTATTACCTTAACTTTGTTCAAAGCTTTTTTTTGTCACAGTTGAGAAGAACATAACTCTGGTACAACAAATAACCGTGAGCTGCTAAGAACATGTGTGACAGATGTGGTCATGGGCACACCTGCTCACATACCTGCAGCGCACTAGCATGCGCTGCTTGGAAGCTCGTGCGATTTCTTCAGCCAGCAAAAAGCTAGCTTTCACAGCGGCACCCTTTTTGGCTGTAGCTTTTGTGAATATATTCTGCTGAGACTGCAGTATGTCTATTAATTCTTGGACAGTTTAATGTTTTTCTTGGAGGCTAAATTTAGCGTACTTGGCTCCGTGTTTGGCGTCAAAACGCTGACGTGAATTGTAGTCCTTCATCATCGACACTGCCTCATAACACATAAGATCTACCGGTTTGTCTCCTTGAAGCACAAACATGTATTCGCTTTCCTATCTTCTTTAAATGGCCTTCCCTCCGCGTCAATCTTTCTCTTTTTGGACATTTTGGGAGTATTATATTTTCAACGTAACGTTAATCTTTAGTTAAGTTAAACGCCGATATGGAAACACTGCTTTCTCGCGGGTCATTCGCGGGTCACAAAATCAACATGCATTGTGGGAGATGTAGTCTATGGTCAAAGCAGCGTCGCCTTTTTAATGTTTAATTATCCTATGCGTTTTAAGATGTCGTGGGCCATATAAAATGACGTGGGGTGCCGAATGAGTTTGACACCTAGGCAGTAGTAGTTATGATTGGAGAAAAGGAGGAAGTGGGGTAATGTTATGATAGAACAACATCCTGTGCAGGTCAATGGGTCAAAAACTCTAACATTGAACGGGGCACCATTGTTCTTTTCTCATTTCAACCCTAGGTACTACCTGACCATAACCAAGTGAATATAATTAGGAACATTTTGTCAAATAAAAAATAATTAAAAACGTAAGGGCACTTTTTTTCTTGAACTAAGGCTTAAAATACGTCTTTTAATGAGCTTTGGTTTTCGAGGAAAGATAGATTTTTATAAACTCAAGCCTCTCTTGGTTCCATAACTATGCAGGAGACCACATGGCAACAGTCCTGTCCTCACAGTCTCTACTCTGAAGATGACTCAAGTGATTCCAGGATATATTGGTGGTACTTAGCCTGCATAAATCCACGTTGGCATGATTGTCTATGCTTCCAGACGCTATCTAGCATCAACTGTTTACAAATATAGGGGTATCTACCAACATGGTGATTGCTTTGGGCTCATGTTTTTTAGTTGTGTTAAATTTGACTGATGCATCTTCATGTATGTGTAAGCATGTTCACCTACCGTCTTCAACGACCCCAGGTTCTCCGGTGGCGAACAGAACTATAAGAGCGATGGCTGTCACAGACATCAATGCGAACATGACCATTAGGGCCACCTCCAAACCTGAGAACCACCTTCTCCCCATCTAACACAAATGCACACATACACAGAGAGTGATTACAAAGGCCAACATCATTAACACCCAATAATGACACCAAGTTTACTAAAGGCAAGGTCTCGAAGGTCTCAAACTTCCCTGCCTAATGAGGCCCATTGGCAGGACACACACTCACACACATGCACAAAACAATCAAACTATAGTAAACACACACATACATTGTATTAACCTTGGACTTAGTGATAGCTTCGTGAAGTTGAAAAAACACAATAAAGCGGGAAAAATAAATTAAGATAATAAAAAAAAAGAGAAACAGGGAGTCGACACAACTGCCCGACAAGCTGGGCCTAATCTTGCAAAGGCACCCATCATATCATTCAAGCGATGAGGCTTCACTCCAATGTACTCTTAGACACAAAAACAAGGTGAATGTGTGTGGGTATGTGTCTATTTGCGTGAATGAGAGGCTCATAGCCCTCTTGTTTAATGTACTGTGAAGAGCAGGCGAGGGCAAAGAGAGAGACAGAGAGTCAAACGTGTGCATGCCCCCCTGCCCACCATACAGAAGCACCGACAATCACCTGCAAACATGCAATGCAACACAGAGGCACACCAGCAAACACATTCATTCAGTACAAACCTTTTAGCCTCTCTCTTCTTCCCTTTAGCTTCCACTAAGTGCCTAAAAATAGCTTCCACCCATAACAGCATATCACTTTACTTCTCCCAACTCACAGACACTCTGATAGGTGCAGATACACACACACTCCAAAAAAAAAAAGAAGCAGTGTCACTTTTTGGCTCCAGTGTTTGGGTCTCCATGAGTGCAGGCAGTTTAGAGTATAATCTGATATTGCGTTTTGAACTTTTACTTTTAGTTCACTGGTTACTTTAAGACACATCTTTAAAAGTTAATGTCAGCCCAAGAGGAGGTTTGCCACCTGTAATTATGTTCAAGACTGACATAAAAAAAAGTGGATCAGTGCAGTGTACATCTGAATAAAAGAATCTGTCGACACATCAGTATTCCAACCCCTCCATAGAAATATGTTCCACAGGGCTGCATTGCAATATGCATTGGATTATTTAGATTGGATTAAAAAACTGTAGAGCTACACAAAACCAACATTATCATTTATAAATGTGTTCAGTCTATCCACAGGAATGTGGATACTACTGCATAATAAAAAAAACATCTGCAAGCTACAGAAGGTTGAAAGAGAGTCTGTATATGTAACAAGAAGGATTTCTAATGCATTAGGTTTTATTTATTCATCATATTAATACGACGATGTTGTTGAAATTGAATCACACTAGCGTCACAGTAATAATCCCACTATCATATTTTAAACTGTGGTGTATCATCAACAAATGCCAGAAGTGTAATATAAAATAAAGATTAGTTTTTGAGTTGAACAGGTAGACAGCCTGCAGCTGCAGTCTTACCTCGGCGCTCTCCAATGTTCAGGGCAAAGTGCTTTTGAGTTCAAGTGAGATAGCACCTTATAATCCACAAGATGTATTGTGGTCATAGGGGCTCACCACTCCTTTACTGCGGTGTGTGTGTGTGTGTGTGTGTGTGTGTGTGTGTGTGTGTGTGTGTGTGTGTGTGTGTGTGTGTGTGTTTTACAGTCTGAGCATGCAGACCCCAAAGCTATAAAAAGTTAGATAACCGTCTCGAGTGAGAAAACAACTGCAGCCTAAAATCCCCAAATCAGCTTGTTACAATCAATCCCACAATCATGTTTAATTCCACCGAGTGTGTGTGTGTGTGTGTGTGTGTGTGTGTGTGTGTGTGTGTGTGTGTGTGTGTGTGTGTGTGTGTGTGTGTGTGCTTGTGTGGATGTTTGTAATTCACCCAACGATTGTGTATTTTTGTTTTATATAAGCTGTGACTCAGGACAGGTAATCTTTACCCCACTGCTATCACCACACTTCTACACGTCTGTGCACACACACTCACACACACTTGGCAGTATTTAGTTAACAGGTTGCGGTCGATACAAGCAACTCAGTAGAGTAATCATACTATATATTATGCATAATATGGTGTTTATTCAGTCTAATGAATCAACTGTGATCAAAGCTGAACAGGTATTGTTGTATTTTCATACAACAGGAGCATAACACAAATGATACTGGACTCTCTGTATTATTATATGAGGCCACCGTTTAGCCTGTAAAATGTGTGATTACATGCAGATCACCTACTGGAACTGTCATGCTGCACCTCAGCCATATGTTAAAACATTTAAAATACATTTTAGTGTTGGGGGCTCCTCCTGAAGTCCACTATCATCTCTATAGTTTTGGGCTTGTTCAGCTCCAGGTTGTTCTCACCACACCAGGGGACCAGCCGTTCAACCTCCCGTCTGTAATTATGCCTGTTTGGAAATAGCCAATCATCGCTTCATTGTCTGATTACATACATGGTCTGTGACCTCAGTCAACCATAGTTACACTAAAACTGCACTGAAATTGACATTGTTTGTGTCCCATTCAAACCGGCAGAAAAAAAAACTGCTCCAGCAACCTTTATTCATTTGATCGAACAGAAAGTATGCCCTGATCAGTTCCACCATTGAATTCAAGTGTGAATTAGAGTCCATAAAGTTTGTGTAATACTGGATGGTTCTTATCTAAACTGTTAAGTGCAGAGGTTACTCTACTTCCGGCATTTTGGCAGTTACTGAGCAGCTATAGGTGTGTTACAAAGGGCAGACCCTGCTTTGCATGTAGCCAGGCTGCAACACTGGCTGCAATTCGATCTTTCATCTGGCAAATTTATGGCTCAATGAAAGTGTCTCAAATCTCATTTAGATTGTACGTGGATTATCTAGAGAAGATACTTGAAGTGTACATGGTGCCTATAAAGACCTGGTTGTCAACTCACCTTTGAGTGTGGCCTTTAAAATGTCAATTGACACAATTTCTTGAAGCCCAAAGTGTGCTGTCAAATGTCTGTCAAATGTCTTGTTTTGTCCGACCAACAGTCCGAAACCCGACAATATTTAGTTGACAGTTACATCAAATGAAGAAAGGTAGACAATCCTAACACTTGAGTAGCTGGAACCAATTCCTTTTTGTCATTTTTCCTAGAAATATTACAAACAATGAATGAGTTATCACAGTAATTCAGTATTAACTCTCTGTTAAATCATTCTTTGAGCTTTAAAGGGAATGAAGTACAAAATTACTGAGCTACAGTGCTTTAAATCACAGAACTAGAGTCGCAATGTGTAACCACCACCTTTGTCTTGTAACAATGCTCCCCAGGCTTCGAGGGCTGCAGACAGATGACTGCACCCTCTGCTGTGACATTTAGACAATACCGCAATCATCATCATGTAGCAGGTCAGCAGCAAAGAAGAACAACACTCACCTCCTCTCTGGCCATCACACATGTGGGAGTCGTATAGGGATCCACAGAAAACCACAGCGTGCGGTTGACTTTCTGCCTCGAAGCAAATGGTTCCACTGTTAGCCTTCGCTAACAGAGATTTAATTGTACGGGATGCAATCTCCCTTTGTTTCAAAGGGGGTTTTCCTCAGAACATGATGCCACAAGCATGACGTTTCCTGGGTCTAGTATGTGAAGTGCCCAGTGTTGATTTTGTTTGTCTTGCTTGAAATGTAATGTAAAGGACTGCAAAGCTATGGATTAAATGTTTTACTGTTGCTTTGGCCAGAGATCCATCCATGCCAATGCACTCTATAGTTTGGTGATGGCTTTAGTCCATGCAATCCAAATAATCAGAATGAAGAGGATCAACCAAGTGAGTTATTCACTATCTAAAGACCCAATCACCGGCTCCTTTAACACAGAGCTTGATTGCCATGGACTATACGATTTAAAAAGCCAATATGACCTTTTGTCTAGTGTGAGTGGGTCCATGTAGGTGAGACAATAACAGGCTTTCATAACGGCAACCAGTCTCAGATACCATGTGTGCAACGATGACTGAAGAACGTCTTGTATGTGTGTGTGTGTGTGTGTGTGTGTGTGTGTGTGTATAAGAGCGTGGAGATGTAGGCGTCCAAGTCGGTCTCTGATCATTCTGCTCACTCCTTTTCACTCCTTACACATCCAATTCCACTCCGCCGCTGCCAATTCCAGGTGCTCTCCCTCTCGAATGCAGCGCCAGCCGATTTCAATAGAACAAACTGAAATTGGCAATTCACTCTCCTGTATCGATCCAGTCACTTTAAGACTAGGCACTCAACATTGAGAGCTGCCAACCAACCATGATTATATATGTGTGTTCATTCGAGTGTGTTTCTGTGTGTGGGTATGACTGGGAACCCTCACCAGGATCCTGGAGAATCAATGCCTGGATTGTCTACCTGATATCAGATCTGCATAAACCAGAGTTATTTAAGATACTTTTAGACTTAAATGCCGGATCATATGGTTCTTTTTGATTACATTTTATGACGTTTGTGTATCTACATTCCCTCTCTTAAGGTGTTTATACTGATCTTTATCTGGCCTTGGCCTTCTGTCTGTAAATGTGCCTGTAAACTAAATTGTTCTCTCCAGTGATAAATACCAGGTCTATTAATAATTGACCATATGGAGGTACAGCAAATCTTCAAACAGGAAGACTACCTTACTAATGCAGACTCCCAGCCTAATGCTTGAGACAGGACACATTTCCATGAGGTACATTATTATTATTTTTTGTCACACAGTCAGTCATGCCATTTCCAGCTTCTAAATAAACATTTATCCAAATAAATCTCTCTACAAGTTATGACACTAATCATGCAAGATGCCACAGAGGGACAGCCATGACTGCATACATCTTAACTTCCATCTCCCATTAGAGCCGTCGGGTGAAACAATACCATTTACAGATGTACATTTAGTTTGATATTCCCAGTACAAATATATTTAAGCTAGATAATAATATAGCAATATTTCATTAAAAATATCTTACACCTATAGATCTACATATAATTTGAACAAAGCTGTATGTAAAACACCAATAAACAAATGTAATTGATATACATTAATCAATGATGTGAGTCACTGATTCTACTTGGTGACATGCAATGTTTTTCAATTGTTGTGGTTCATTGTTATTCATTGTACTCTTCATCTAATTCTTTATTCATTGCCTTCATTTTGTTTATTTGATCGTTTATTCATTTATTTTCTGTTTACTTATGTCGTTAGTCCAATAAATATTTCATTTATGAAGAACTTAATCATTTAATTTGTGTGGATATGAGAAATAATAACAAATCTGCTTCCAGCAACAACGCTACACGGAATTGAAAACTCTTTGCTTTTCTGTCATGTATAAGGGCAGATTTTGTAATGATTAATTTGCAAGATTCAGTAATTACTACCCTCGAACTGCTAAATTACTTAGCCCCCCCACTCACACAAATTAGTACTGTCAAATTGTCTGAGCAGAAACAGAAGTTAAAGGTTTTTGTGGTTGTTTCAAAATCTCAGAGTGTTAGCGGCTGGCCTGCAGCTGTGTTTAAATGTAGAGGTACCTTAAAATTCCTGATTCAATTTCCACAACCTAATAATTATAGTTATTGGATTCAATCAATTTGAACATGTCCCCCCTGTACTCTCCTTCTCATACATTTTTAAATAGACATTTTTCTCCCACACTCACTGTTTGCTCTGTGCTGGCTAAAGTGCCCAAACGCTGCTATGCAAAACAGTGAGGAATAAACGCTGAAAGTTGGGAAGTCGAGGAAGATGTAGATGATCAGACACATTGAGTTTAAATTAGACTGCGATGCAATACAGTACTATGAGTTTAGGCAGTTAACCCTTTCACAGCGGTATGTCGTACAACATATTCTGTTCTTTCAGTTTCTTCACAGAATTGCCTGATTCATGACACAATTCATGCACAGAACTTATCATTCTTTTAGATAGTTTTAGCTTCTGGTTCAGTGCTCCTCTTAATGTGTTTGATCTCCAGCCTCTCCTTTTGTTTCATTTTTTCACATTTTCACATTGGAGTTTCATCTCAAACGGTTCTGGACCTCTACAGTTCATCTGTAGAGTCCTGTGCACACCAGCCCACTTTGTTTTCCATATACATCATTGTATTATTACATACAGTAACCGCTTTAGGTGATCTGCTACTGCAACTATGGTGTCCTAGGCTTTTGTATGTCAAACAAAAGAAGGTTGGTGCGTAAGCTTGGTAGAAGAGTATGGATGAAATCTATACATTCCCAATTTTGGAGAATAATAAATAAAGTTATTAGCGTTGCTAAATTGAGCTTTTATTGGCATTTGATTTCCATTAAATTGTGCTGGGGTGGTTCCGACTGCATCACCCACACGTTGTAATATTGCTTGAGATGAGCAAAGGGATAACCCCTTCCTTTATATTAAACTGCTGCCACGCAATTAAGTTTAGTGGTGGAAAAATGATTATCTTTGCCTTCAGCCTCACAGAAATCAAGCTCAGGAAATGGCAACATAACAATGAACTGTCCATGTTGATATCACCATTCAACCTCCTAGGAGACAAATTCATCGAGCAATTAGTTTGGGTTATTGCAGTTGTTCACTCTGTGTGATTGTGTGCACGTTTGTATCTGTTAGATCACCAATGACTGCACAAGCCATAATATGCAGGTGGCCTATCTCAGTGTTCCCATTATGCAGCATTCCCAAAAAGCATGGCACAGATGTTAGACCCCTATGGGGGAGAAACAGCATATTGAATGAAGAGGGGATTGCATATGCACAACTTTACACACACACACACACACACACACACACACACACACACACACACACACACACACACACACACACACACAAACACACACACCGTAGTCTGCATAATTTCTAAAGGAAATATCATCTATCCCCGCTGCTACTCTCTGCATGTTTTGAAATACATAGACTCACATACACAGTCGCATAAGCATGTGCACACACAGACGCACTCTAAATAATGAGAGTAAGCTAACAACTGTCAGTTTTAAGCTTTCATAGTTGCTTTCAATGCACTGTGTGCTAAATCCGATTTGATGATTAACCACTATTTATTTGCGTGTGCTGTTATTCAGGCTCGGTGCAAAGCTCATCCAGTCGCTACTATCTTTCGAAAGAAGGTCAAAGTATGTTTTTTTTTTTTTTTTTTGGCTCCTTCTCATTGTTTTACATCAGCTGTGTTGCGAAACCTGGCAGTGACCTTGTGAAGCCCAGACGGGAGTTGTAATGAGAGTATTGCACGTGAATCTGAAAAGGAGAAAACAAGAAAAAATGAAATGAATCTTCTCGCTCTTCTTTTTTGTGTTGAGGTCTCAAGGTCTGTGGAGTATCAATATTTCAGTATATCATATGTGTGCGAACAGGAGCACATTCTCTCTCTCTCTCTCTCTCTCTCTCTCTCTCTTTCTCTTTCTCTCTCTCTCTGTGTATGTGCAGATATATAAAAAAAGACTGACTACTCACTTTAGCCCATTCTTTCAGATTCCATATACAGATTACAAAGATAATATGATCTGACAGTTAATTATCTTAATTTGAGTGTGCAGAAGATGGCATGCCACTGAAGGATAAACACTGCACCAACACAATTCACAGTCATTTATAGATGATTGTTTCATTGTTAGCTTTGCACTTTTTCTTCCCCTATATCCCCAATGCAACATGACATACATTGCAATCATTCAGAAAGAGGTCTATAAGAAACACTGATCAACTCTTCAACATTCCTCTTCATGTGGAGCAATGAGAGGTGCTGAGTTTTTTTGTAAAAGTAAACTGACCTTTTGTTGGCAAAGGTATGGAAGGTAACATTAGCCATAATTGACGGGGCACTAATGGACGAGGCTTGTTTTTGTGTAATGATTGATGTACCTGCATTTAGCCGTGTGACAGGCTGGCAGTCAGAAGTCTTCCCTCCAGAGGTGCTGTTGTGCAGCTCATCCGCTCCTCCAGCCGGCCCGGAGACAGTACCTTCCTCTGGTGATGGTTGTGCAGGCAACTTTATGTCTTCTCCCATGTTGTTTCCTTGTACATGGAGATGTGCGTGTGTGCGTGTGTGCGTGTGTGCGTGTGTGCGCGCATAAGATCTTGTAGTAGTTGATGTTTTTGTTGCATTGCTTCATTTTGCAGTTGCATCCCGGTGGATCGTTCACAGTCACTGTATTCACTCATTATGTTTCTGCCTGTCAAGCAAACTCAAAGACGAAAAAAGAAAAAAGAAAAAACTAAAAGCTTCACCTCGTATCTTGGTGTTTAGACGAGTTGCTGAGACAGAATCACTCTGGTTGCATGTGTGTTTTTATAGGAGGTGTGTCTCTTGAAGGTTTTCTCAGACAATCTACACATACTTGGAAAATGTGAATATGACGTTTTAGATTATTCATCAACTCTAACTTCATTACACAGGGATGTCTAACCTATTTTATAACTACTAATAGGATAACTTGACTTCAAAAGAATCATCTTACATACATATGTGTTTACTTTATTACAGTATTAGTATTGCAATTGTACTATTAAACATACTTCAAATATATAACTGATTATTAAAATGATGGATTGCATTGGTATTACCTCTGTTTCCACTGCACCACAATAGTCTAATAAATAATGAATGGTTCTGACTAACAGGAACATACTGCTGTGTATATTGATGTTGCAAAAATATCAGCATGTTGGTCAAACATGAAATAAAAACCACTCAACAAATAAATATGAAGTTTTTGTACCATGAAATTAATTAACGTCCTCATTTAAAGTCAAATTAGTTGTTTTATTCCCCCCTCCAGGCCCCCCTCACCCCTCCCTCCCCCACAAACACACACACAAACTCACACACTCACATCCGCTATCCGCTCTTCTCTCATCAAGCTGTGAATCAGGCTGTACGGGTAGCAACAACGAATTTCCCCGTTGCCATGGCAACTCTGCGCGGGTGATCTTTTGTCAGGTGCCAAGAGCTTGCTGCAATGGAATAGTGTTGATTGTGTGTGTGTGTGTGTGTGTGTGTGTGTGTGTGTGTGTGTGTGTGTGTGTGTGTGTGTGTGTGTGTGTGTGTGTGTGTGTGTGTGTGTGTGTGTGTGAGGGTTAGCAGGATAGAAAGACAACAGTGTGCTTATCTTTGAGAAAGACTGCAAATCCCCTTTCGGTCTGTCACTCTCACTCCTCCAGCAGCGTGACTCTTTCTTTCTTTCTTTCTTTCTTTTTTTCTCATCTTCAATCTCTGTATCTTCCATAATAATTGCTTCAGAAACATCATTGTTGCACACTTCTCCTGATCACTTAAAATGACTAAAAGGGACTCCACAACTTTTGTCATCCCCCTTCTGCCCTCACTTGCTCCCATGTCTCTCTCCCTTCCGAACACAAGGACACACAACATGAAAAGTTGCAGTGTACTTTCTCCACACCTACTCTCCTCCCTCGCCCTGTTCCATGATATGCAGATGCTCAGCTCTCAAAGTACAGACTGTATTGATCTTCCCTGTCCACTCTCACTCTGTCTCTTACCGCTCCCTCTATCCATTATCCTCCCTTCATTCTGCTCTTTCCTTTTCCCTCCTCCCTCCATCCCTAATGACCTTTCTGCTGAATCAGAGGCCATGAAGAGTTATGGCATATCTTTATTTCTATATAACGATAATTAGAAAATACTATTAGTCTCCAGTGAAAGTTAAACCGCATACAGCACGGCAGCTGAAGACAAAAATGTTCCGATCAAAACATCTTGTGGCGCAGCTTCTGCATGCAGAGTTATCAGAACGTGTGTGTCTCTCTCTGTGTGTGTGTGTGTGTGTGTGTGTGTGTCCTAAATTAGGTGAATGACTTGTTGTTGCTGTGTGGCTCTGCTTGCCAACACAGAGGCTCTCTCTTCAACTTCACTTAATCAGTATGCAGCTCTTCTCTGCATCACTGTCCTTGTGTTATAAATACGTACACGCACACACACACACCCTCACACACACACACACACACACACACACACACACACACACACACACACACACACACACACACAAAGTCAAATAAACATGCATACTTCATCGAAATTCCGTTCCTGACTCCATCGCTGTCCTGGAGGTATAAATATCATGTATAAAAAAAGAGAAGGAGGAAAACGCAAAACTTGGACCAAGTCCAGATTCCGAAACCCACGTGTGCGTGGACACGCTTTCCTCCCCCTCTCTTACTTTCTTTGATTCACACACATGCGCGCACGCACACACACTGAAACGCAGACACGCTTGTGAGAGCCCCAAATATGTGAACACATGCATACACACAAGCTCACTCACTCCGGGGTGATAAATAAAGCAGTGCGAGCTCAGCAGTAGCCCTTTGCTATGTCAGGCTTTACTGATGTCTGGTTCAATCCAGAGAAGTGGTCCAATCAGGTCCCCCAAGACCAATCTAATCTGAGACCCACAACATGCACACACACACACACACACACACACACACACACACACACACACACACACACACACACACACACACACACACACACACACACAAGAGCAATGCGACAGTATTGAGCATTCTTCACCTTTTTCTTTTTTATTCAGTGACTTTCTTTGTTTCATTTTTGTGAGCCAAACTGTCACAAAATAACTTGATCCAATTGTTCTTCTTAGGAGGAGGAATCTTTTCATTTCAATTAATTTGGCAAAACATGAACGGAGGAGGCCAGAGATGAAACTTGAGAATGAGGGGAAATAATATATATATACTGTATATATATTTTTTTTTCTTTTTTTAAATGCAATCATGCAAAACCACTTGAGCAGTGTTAAGATAACTACAACGTTAAAAGTGTATGGACAATACAAAGCCTCTTTAGTTCCAACACCCTCTGAGAACACTGGCAATAACTTAGTTTGCTGGCACACTGCCAAGTATAAACAGAAAATCACAAACCGTGGTCCCAAATCAGTACTTTGCTGAAACCTGAGAAACCGCCATTTCCAATCACCAAGGTCTGCACATTTCATGACTGAGTGACTCTCAGACAGTCCCTTTACAGTTTAGACTTATTACCTCCACACATATACCCTCCCAGTCCTTTAATCCAGGATTGAGAATCAACTATGATATAAAAATGCATGCAATCATGTGTGACACCGAGTTGGATCCGCTGAGTCTCAGCTCCAAGGTAAACTCATTGTTATCATATTATGTATTGTGTCTTATCTTCAAATTGGGTGCAATGATGACATTAAAGCACACTGAATTGACGTTGATTCGGGGACTTTTGAGCCCCGTCATGTGATTTTACATTTTCTTTTGTTTTAAATAGAGGAATAACAGATGCAAAGCAAATGTGTTGTTCTCTGACCCACTGTAGCATGGCTTGTACTTTCCCTCTGCCTGCTATAGATGGCCTCCAGCTTTTGGCAACAACCTCAATGTCAGTCCTCTCCAACCTCTTGATGACCCTGGCTTTTGTTTACTCATTCATTGCTTGAGTTTATTCATCCAGTTAAAAGTTCAACATGCATAAAAACATATTATTAATTTGTTTGTCCTGGGACTTCTGCCCTCTCCACACTCGGGATAATTTCTCTCATGCGTGATGGGCTGTGATATATTAGGACAAACTGAATATATGAACTTGAGAAGCTAGAGTATTCTATGAAGTGAAAGATCTATTTTCTCTTTCAGGTCCGAAAACCTGGACATAAGTATCCCTAGAGGCGATTAACGATCGCCTCTCTCTCGGATCCATTGGTTGCTGCAGTCTGAAAATCGTATGCAGCCGACAAACTGTATTTCTTCTGCGTGTTCTTTTTCACATATCTCTCGAGAAAGTCAAAACGATGCCACGCTAGTGACTTCAGGGAAGCAGGAGGATTGTTTGTCCGTCATCTCGACGTTGGCAGTGGGCATGAAGTCTCCAAGTTCCGCTGCAGGCTACATGGTAACCTACGCTGTGAAGTTGGTGTTTTCCCTTTCCGACACGCACAAGGAGTGGCGGTGGAGAGAAATATCCTCCTGATCCTGCTTTTCACCTCAATGGTCGAAATTGAAAGCACTATTCAAGCTATTTGAAAATGGTGACAACCTTTGATGACATATCAATGCCTGGAATTAAAAAAAAAGAAAACTTTCTTGCATGTGAAATGTATGAGAAACATACATTGCTGAGAACATACAACATGGGACACTGGACTTGTCAATGAGTCATATAAAGAGTTAATCAAGCTGGGGACCATATACCTCTATACATAGCATTCTATAGCCTCCCCTTGTAACTGCGGCTTGCCAGAAATATTCCAGCACATAAACCCCTGTTTAACTACAACAAACTTCACATATTCATTTGAGAGCTTTAGAAAGGATGGCAGGTATATTTCTTTTATTTTACATTTTGCCAAACTATCCGTTTTACCCCGTTTTAAATATTTGTGTGTCCCTAACCAATTATATGCAAACATGAGAGTGGTATCAATCTTATCTGTGTGATGAAGCGAATAAGGGCATTTCCCGTCCTTTCTATGTTAACCTATGTGTAATTAGTGAGTACATATGTTTCTCATTCACATTGCACTAATGTTTTCCCTGCCTGCCCAAAGATTTGTATCAGCAATTCCAGCTTGTGCTACTCCAGCCTCGAGGCTACTGCTGCTCCTAAACACCGCAGTAAATCCATGACATGATACAGAAGGAGGGAGAGGGATGGGAACAATAGACGCGGTCAAAGTATCAGCAGATGATTGTGGAAGTTCAAAGGATGGGGGCAACACGGGAGGGCAAAGAGAGGGTGAGGGTAACTCTTTCCCTCTATTTCTTTCTTTCTTTCTTTTTTTAACACACACGTTTGCACTCTGCGTCTTTCAGTCTCTCTGTCTCTTACATCAACCTGCCTGTCAACCCTTTCGACCTGAACGATCCATCAACTGCTGCTGGTGCTGCTGCTGGGGGAGGGGAGGGGAGGAGAAGGAGAGAAAGAAGAGAGTGAATGAGTGACCCTGTTCAGAAAGCGCGACACCACCTCCGATGCAACAAAATATTATGTGGGCCGTAGGTTGGGTTACTTTTTGCCTCTGAAACCATGGAGGAACTGACAGAGGCTCCGTGGGATCTCTCTCCCACTCTCACTATTACCCTTCCTCCTCCTTCCATCTCCCGGACTACTGATCTTCCTCCATTTCTTTACGCACTCGGATGCAACTGATGCTCGCAAAATATGCTAAATGCAGCAATTAAACAAAGCAGCAATCTCTCAGTGCAAATCCTCTGTGACGTCTTTTTTTAGGACAAAAATAATTTGTTGTAATGACCAGTGAAAATGATGATTAGTCCCCCTGGCTTTTGCCTTGAGTGCCAGTCCAAATGACTGCCTGACTCGCTGTTGATAGGAGGCACAGTGTTACAGCGTTACATTTTACAGTCCATCCTCTTCACTCGCCTGTCCATCACCTGCTCCACTCTCCTCTTCACCGCTCTGTCATTCTCCAAACTGCATTATTCACGGACCCCGGAAAATTACTCAGTCGAAGCAGTTAAACATGCTCATACATCAGACATTTAAAAATAGTTCCTACCCCTTTACCGCACTGTCTCCTCTCCCTCCCTTCTCCCCGTTCATTTTCTAGTCGTCTCTTTAGGTTTCTATAATTTCACTTGTCTGCCGTGTCTATACTGTTTATCTCCCATCCTCTCTTCTCTTCAGCTCTCCATCTCATCAGACTTCCCTCCTGGTTCCTTATCACACTCTGCCCTCTCCTCTCCGGGCAAGATGGAGAGAGCGGGAGAAGGAAAAGACCAGGGTGGAAGAGGAGATAGTGGAGAGGAGAGTGACAGCAGTTTACGGGGAAATGGGTGGGGGCTGTTTCCCCTCCCGGGTTCTATACCTCACTATCCAACTAGCTCTCCCTTCCTTTTACTCATTTCGCCCCCCCCCCCCCCCCCCCCCCCCCCCCCCCCCCCCCACGCACACGCACACATACATACACACTGCAGGGATCTCTGTTCTTCCTTGTCTAGTTCTCAGCTTCACTCATACACAGCTGAGATCTGCCTGGTGCTGCCTGACATTCGCTATACGTGCTGCTCACACACTCGCATGCATGCCTGTCTACATACAAATACTCACATACGCCTGCAGGGAAACACAGAAATAGACACTGACAGAAAATATCATCAAACATAAAATAAACACTTTCCAGCAATGCCGACATGTAAGGCACATGCTGATTTGCAAAACAAGCCTCCACCCATGCAGTGTGCTAAAGCAAACCTGCTGCTTTTGTCCTGCCGGTGGCTGTGAATCAGCATTCTGTCTGAATTATAGGGCTGCATTATGGATTCACTCCACAACCCACGTACTCTCTAGACATTGTTCCGAGAAACAAACAAATATGCGCACAAACAGCCGTAGCTAGTCCACCAACAGACACCAGTAAGACATCTTTTAAATAACAAAAAACAGGTACTTAACGTCAATTTATCCCCGTTGGTGAGACTGTTATTTAACACCGCTCCAGAAATTATGCAATCGCATAGCTGTGGCAAGAAGAAGCACATGCTCTTCCTACGTTCACTGTTGCAGGAAGAGCTCTATAAATTACAAACAAAGTGTGTTCATGGTATTGCAGATTACATGGCGACAGTCATGGTCGTATCTATTATAACAGGTTTCATCTGTACGTAGTCCTATGTGATACATTCAGGATGTTTACACATCACAGTCTAACACCACTTAATCGAGAAACTATGTATATGACCAATTAAAGAAAAATTACATTTTAAAGTAATTCCTTTTTTCGTAAATGTTTGGCAATAGAAATTATGAGGTAGCTGTGGATTTTTTGTGACTGTTAAGATACTCATTACCTACAGGGTAGAAATGCAGAGGCATGTGTTTGTGTGTGCACCTCTGTGTGTGAGTGCTGATCCTCGAAAAGCAGTCAGGCCTTAATTAAGCTAATCCCTGTATCGTTCGGTACTAGTGCTAACAATGCAAGTGATCCCTGCTCATTAGGCAAAAACCTCCGTAAAATATTTGCCCCTCTCTGCTGTAGTAGTAGTTACAGAGCACTCTCACTAGCGTGAAAGGATCCGCATCATTACTCACACTTAACATAAACACACGCACACATAAACACAGTCACGGCCATACACACATACAGTATAGACACACATTGTGCATCATTACACGTACTAACTAAGCAGAAATAACTTCAGGTCAGTGTTAGTGGACGAGGACATGGCACTGGTTTGTCTTGGTGGGCTGATAGGCCACAACTGCCGACGCGCACGCACACGCGCACGCACACACACACACACACACACACACACACACACACACACACACTTTAAGATTTCTGAAAATAAATATAGCAGTAAACAACTATTGGTTATGTGAAGATATGGTGGAGTAATGTCTACCTGAGCAAAGAATTGAGTCACTCTTACACTGTTAGCAGCGTTAGCTATGAGCTGCTATGTCTCGATTTCGCTATGTTTAGAGGTGTCAATAGGCAATATAAATGCTCCCAATCTTTACCGTCACCCCTCTACTTAATGCGCCCTGGTGCAGATCATGCAAATGTTTTAACCTGGCCTTCATTTTGATTTCAACTACACTCCTGTATAGTTTCGTGACTGCATCTTGCAGTATTGTATTGACGAAATCTGTCCAGATACCTGGCAAAGATACTGCCTCTGTGGTTGTTCCTGCTAAAGGCTTCTCCAGAATCGCATTTTACTACGATGACACTCAAAGGGAAACAATATCAGCCGCAACAGGGTTTAAACAACAAGAGCATGAAGGACCAATGAAAAATTTCATCTGAACTAAAACTGGGTCGAAAACAAATATAAAGCTTCACTAAAAATAAATGCATAGATGAGGACGAAAACCTGAAGAATGTCAATTGAAATTCCAAGCAATAATCTGGTCAGTGTTGTGTACTGTAATGTAATCTCTCCAATGCGGCCCGGTTAATTGCACCTTCGTCCTCTCTGTCTTTTACCGTATGTCCTTAATCACTCCTCCCTGCTTCTTTCTCCTCAGTTGCTTCCTCCTGCTCAACCTGACCTCTCTTCGTGCCGTAGCCGGGGGCTAATGGAAGTCAGCAAGCTGATCGAACAGCCAGAACCAGCCACACACTCTCTCTCACACACACACACACACACACACACACACACACACACACACACACACACACACACACACACACACACACACACACACACACACACACACACATATAGAGAGGTGATACGCACTTTTTTTTTTTGCAAAAAGAATCAGGTCTACTAAGTCTAAAACCCTGTTGTTTTTCCTGTGGATGAGAAGTGTTTGTGTGTAAGCAAATGCCATATATTTTATTCATATGTACAACCATGCGTGAAAGCAAGATGTATATAGCTCAAGATACAATTTGATGTGACACCTCACTTGACCTCATAAATTCAGCTTTGTATCATGATGACCCTGTTGAAACATGAATAATTTATTTCACATGCTAATACACCTTGCTATAGTCTGTGCTGCATTTTTTTAAGCATTGGTGTGCATCTTTCTCTTTCATCTTTTCTCTTTCATCTTTTCTCTTTCTCTCTTTGTTGTCTTTTCTTCTGCTTCCCTCTTTTTTTTAATCTTTCCTCTCCATTCACAATTTCAATGTCACTCATGTGTAGAGTGTGCTGGCACAGCAGTCCGCACTAGGCCATTCAGAGCTGGCATAAACATTAACATGCTTTTATATCTAAATCGAAAGCTTGATCTTGCTTTCACTAAATCTCTGAATACCAAACGTTCCTAAATCTGCAACATCACTGAACTGAACCCCCTGAAAGCGTTTTTTTTTTATATATATATATACATAAGAGGCATTATACAAGCAGGCACATAAGCTACACCAGCCACCAGCAGATGGCCTTGGCCAACTACACCATTTGCAATCTGAGCAGAGCAGCTGAAAGTCAAACCACGACACGCAGACACAAAAGAGACATCGGCCTCTTTTGTCTTGAGCTTAATTTTCTCTAAATACGACCTCAAGAGCAGTTAAAATATTTAAGCCTGTATCTAGAAACTGTGAAGCAATCAGTTTAACTAGTCAATATGCTTATCCTCAAAGCGGTCCTTTTTTGTCTGTCAATGGTGTTGCCAGCAGAGACGCCTTTTAACAGCAGGGACTCGATATCTTATAAGTAAATACAAAAACAGTCTCATAACTGAATAACAGAATAAACACATGTCCTGTTATTCCAACCAGTTTTGCTCATTCTCTCCGGTCACTTGAAGATGTCATTGAGCACTTTCTAAAAAGCAACGCAACTGGGTAACACACAGACAGATGGACACACACATACACACATCATACAGTACGTTCGCCTTCCTGAAGATAGCTGCAAAAGCAGTTGTAGCATGTAAGCTCAAGCAAAGCACTAGTACATGAACTAAAACGGTGTCAGTGGGATATTACTCCGCCGACCACACAGAGACTAGCAGAGATAGAAGTGTACTCAATTAGAGATACATGGATGGGACGATGTACTGATGTAGATCAGAGCAGAATAATGGAGGGAGAAAGACAAACAAGTGTGAAGGTAGAAAAGAAGAAGAATAAAACTGAGAAAAACATGAGGCTAGGAGTTAAGGGAGGATATAGATGATTTACTTTGTGCTAATGTGAAAATAATAATCATTGGCAAAGAAAAAAAGACACAGAAGAAGAAATGGAATGATAAGTAGGACAGTAGACAGTCCTTATAAAATTAACTTCTGGCCATCCTAAAGCACAAAGTAAGGCCCACACTGTGGAACAAAGACAGAGATGGTCCATTCAGAACACTAGCAAGTGACACAATGCTCCATATTATTATTTATTTTTTACTCCTTTTCCCCCACCCCCCCTTTACTAAATGAGTGATAATGACACAAATTGCTAATCTTTCTTATATACAAGAGCAAGGTCTGTAGCGTACTGCTGAGCAGCACAAAATAACTGCAACTTTTCCCAAACTTGCAGTATTTTTTAGATCGGAGAGAGGGCCACGATCTCCAGGGAACCAAAATCCGCGAGGCAAACAATACGAATGCAGAGCTTTAAAGCGCAGGCGGAGGCAGAAGTAGCAGAGGGTTGAGAATCTCCCTTTCTCTCTTTCACTCTCACTTTAGCTCTCCCTCTGCACCCCCCTTTCTCTCTCTTTCTCCTCTCCCTCAACTCTCCTTTTCAACATACTGGGTCAGTCGAGCTCCTGCACTGCAGCACTGTCGAGTGATGTGTTGAAGGCTTTTTCATGATCTCATGACAAACTCAAAATGTACCAGTTGGAGTGGTTCTCGTCTCTTTGAGGGATTTTTCCACATGCGCAGGCTGTAATGTACCATTTGTGCCTGTTTTAATTGATTGCAGCATAATTTTAGTAACACCTAGGCTTAAGTGTGGCAAATCTGTCAAGTGACGGTGAGTCCTCTGAGGATTAACCCAGTTGACACAGTCCAAGTTGTCAAATTGATGCAGTATTCAGTACAGCACCAATAGCAAATGTGGTGCCTGCATTTAACAGAAAAACTGCACCCTCCTGTCTTTGCGCAAGATACACACAGCACTTTATGACACCGCAAAGAAAACCAAAAGTTAGTTGAACCATCAGCATAATCACACAAAACACAAATAAGCTCTTATGCAGACACACACACACACACACACACACACACACACACACACACACACACACACACACACACACACACAGGCCTTTCCCCTGTTTCCCAACACACACACACACACACACACACACACACACACACACACACACACACACACACACACACACATACACACATGCACACAAAGTGGAACGTGCCTTTCTGTGTGCAGCACCTGCAGTATACTGCAACTTCAGCACCATGGCCAGAGACAGATTGGCTTTTTCAGCACACTGGAGATAATTCCCTCTTTCCCAAACGGAGAAAGCATACACCCCAGCTACACACATGCATGAGTACATATGATGGCAAATATAATGGTCACAATCCTCTCTTAGTGCCTTCATAACATGCTCTCGCTCTCTCGGTTTTGGACTCTCAGTTTGGTTAATTGGACAATTATGGATTCTTTCACTGACAAAAGAGCACAAAAAACCCTACTTTCTCTAAGTGGCACATCCTTCACAATCCTCTACTGACAACTCATGTTATCTCACCCTTCCCTAAGCCGCTTGTCTGTGCTCGCCCTCCTATCAAGATTGCTCTCAAACTGATGTCTTTTTCTCCATTTGTTTTTATTTTTCTTGCTATTCATGCCGTGCCATTTCAAATCATGTCTTAGCTAATTAAGACTCTCCATCAACAAACACACACTGATAGAGCAGAGAAAAACAAGAGAACAGAAATACATGGCAGCAATGTAGCCATCTCAATGACATATACTATGTCTGTTTGTTAGTTTATCTGTCCGTCTTGCATTCTCTCTGTTTCCCATTGAACACACATATACCACCAGCATGTACACAGACACACCTATGTACACTGACAACTGACAGCACCCCTTTTTCACTACGCAGTGCAGGCACATACCAGCAAAACAGCAACCAGGGACCCACACATATCCTGAGCAAAAAGAGGAAAGGAGAAACGTGTATGAAACAACATTTGTGGGGACCACCTCAAAGGTAAACGGTAATATAAGCAGTCACAGTTAGGCTAAGGCCTCCACTTATTATGAATTATATGCACTTTATTTACTTAGCAAATGGCTAAAGTGAATTCTGAGCTGTGTGAGAGCCGACAGAGGCTTTTCTTATAGGCTTATAGTATCTTATATCTCTAAAACGAGGTAATTTGAAACAGCTATGTCATGGTTAAGGTTTAAATCAACCAATTGATATAGAATTATGTGTCATTACATTTTGTTTTAATAGGCATGCATTGCTGGATTAGTTTCTACATTATGTTCTAATAAGACTTTTATATAAAGGCCTGAAGGAAAGTGTGCCGAGCATTATTGGAATTTAACTTGGAGCAAAACTAACTCAAGACAAATGCTTTGCAGAACATTTACAGCACAGTGTGTATTTGTCAACCCACAACACAGAATGCATCTTAATGACGTACGTTGATGCATGACAGAGGTCATTAAAGTGTGTTTGTTCTATTTAGATAATGCAATCATCAAAGGATCAAGAGTGTGCAAGAGTCATGGCAGACATTTTGTTTTCACAGAAGTTAGAAGATAGTCTGAAGGATTCAAAATGAAGAAACGTATAACCTTTACCACTCCTAAGAGAGGCCACATCAACAAATAGTTTCTCTTTCAATGTACCTGTGTTTGAAGCTGGTTAAATTGCAAACACATATATTAATGGGGGGGGAATACATCACAATATAAATTAGCATTAGAACAAAAAGGAAGACACAAGCGGACAAAAGAGAGGAAGAGAAAGACAGAATATAAAATAAGTTGTAGGGACCCGGACAAAGCCAAGGACAGAGAGGCACATTGCATGCGCTAGCTCTTGCCAACGTACAAACCTCAAGAGAGATGTTGAAGGAAAGGTTAACTCCACTGCGAACATTCTAATACCACTGACTGAATAGAGAGAGAATCAAACAAGGACTTGATGTTTACATTTCAAACACAAAAAAGAAACATTTAGCCAACCTTCAATCCTATTGGTTGCTGTAGTGTAACATTCCACCAAAGGATGAAATCACTTGGAGATATTAGTGCAGGATAACAAGAGGATTTATTGGGATAAAACCACTCAGCATGGTATACTGGGACAAAGCCCAGCACTCATTTGTGAAATATAATGGTGGGTTGGTGACAGGAGTGGAGGATAAAAGGTTACCAAGATATGGGACTATAGCAAAAATCATCAATGATCCCAAAACTTTTTTTATTAATTCATTTGGGGGATAGGGGTGATAGTGGAGGGTTGGGCTTAACATAGTAATGCATTATGTTTTTAATCAAACTGAGTGCACACTTAAAACGCTGACCATATAGGCTAACCTCTTGGTCAGGGAAAGGAAGGCTGAACGTGTGTGTGTGTGTGTTTGTGTTTATGAAGATGCCTCTGTGTGTGTGTGTGTGTGTGTGTGTGTGTGTGTGTGTGTGTGTGTGTGTGTGTGTGTGTGTGTGTGTGTGTGTGTGTGTGTGTGTTTGAAGGTGCATGAGTTATCAAATAAACAGAGGAGCAGAGCAATGAGGTGGGGCAGTAGAACATAGGGGTACAGCATTGTGAAACTTTCTGCGAGTAGGAAACGGAGTCCTGATGTAATGCTACCATGCTTACAAAGGCTTTATATGAAGATGACCTCCACTCATTTGAGCAACAGTAATTGTCAAAGAAACAAAACAATGAATACAACACAAGGTAAAAGGTAAAATGTTTCATATAATGCAAGCTTGTAGACTGGATCCTTACTGAAGATGACTGCTCTAAACTAGCTAAGGGCCTTCCCATTTAAAAGGAAGTATGTGGTTTGCTACATGTCTTCCATTTAGTGTAAATTGACACACATGATAAACTATAATTGCAACTGAGGATCATCACTCATAAACCTGTTGAAATCAAAGCAATTGGCACGTCATGCCCATTTAAAAACAAAACAGAAATGCACCCTATTTTCCATATATATTCACAAATGTATAGACATCAAGATTGCATCATATTTTTTTCCCAAATAGAAATTCCACTTCAAAAAGAGAAAAAGGAAAAGCACTATGATCATGTGAACTGTTATACCACATTTACTCCGCAGCTGCTTCAACCTTTTTTTTGTGTCTACATGTACTATTTGGTCCCAAGAATGATTCTGGCTTGGAAATATGGAAATATCAAATATCAAAAATCACAGCAAAAAAGTTAATCAATGTTTGCTGTGAGACTATTGAGGGTTAATTTACCATTAGGAATATCAGTGCAAAGAAAAATAAATCAACAATACGACAATTGATGGTCAGTTCTTTCAAGTTGGTTTTCTTTTTTTCCTGACCTGTGACCTGTTTTATTTTGCCATGTTCAAGTCAATTGGTTGCAATAAAGCAAGAAAAAAGAAGGGTCAAGAAAGCATGAAACGGATGAAACTGTGCTGGAATGGATAAACTCATCTAATGCCACTTGTAGTTCTTATTACGTTTTCATAAATAAGTAATACGTAATATGAGACGTATGAATGATCTCTTAAGATAAACATTTTGTGCATTACATTATAATTGCGTCCAATCTACTAAATGCCCAATGAATCTGAAAGTATTTTTATCGCCCTCCAGTGGAATAAATCCACATTGCTACTATGGAAGGAGTCAGAAATTAGATGTGCAAATTCAAAGAGCGACACCCAATCATGTTTTCATTCGCCCTCTCAATTACTGCTTATTGGCCTTCATCAGCAATACCCGTTAAGACAATTAAAATTGCAGCGCGCCGCACTGATTTGGTATATCCAGTCAAATCATCAACTTCAAAACCAGCTGAATTCACTTGACTTGTTCTTTTACCTTCATTACATCCAACTAGGACAAGTAGTATGGTGGCATATAAAGATAGCGCACTATCATATCCAGAAGGTAAGGATCATCGGACAAACTACCAAAAAACAGAAGAAGGTGATTATATTTTGCAGAAAATAAAACAAAAAACATTGATTACCCTTTTTAGTTGACCCTTTTTCTATGAATTAAATTAATCTGGCATTAATCCAAAAATATAACGTAGTTGAACTCTGTTTAAATGTTATTGCCCTCTACACCATTCCTGTCTAGCACTCTATTGGTCCAGTAGCTATTCTCTCATCTGCAGCATTACCTCATGATGGTCGGCCACAGTGCCTACATGCCATTAACAAGACACCAAATACACAGCCTGTCAATAGTGCTCCACACACAGGGTCCCATGGCATCAACCCTTTCATCATTTGATTGAAGAGTTTGTTTTTATTAAGAAGGCTATACCAGACGCATATTCACTATACATTGATTTAACATTACCTTTACAATTAAATTCTTCACTGAAATTACAGAATAAATATATGCACATTTTTCTTCAAATCTTTGTGAGAGAGAAAACATTAAAAGTGCCTCCTACAAAGCCGTTAGTGGGTGACAATGGGAATCCAGAAGCAATGGAAGGGGTGTCAACAAAGTGCGCGGAAATATCCAGAAAACCTTGAGCGTTGTCTTATAATAATATTCACAAATGTTTTACCATCCGTGCGTCGGCGCATCCTTTTTTATGAGAAGCACCCTGATATAGACAGAAGTCCTCATTAATAGTAATAACCATATTAATAAGATATAAAAATTAAATAGAACACTGAACTGTAAATGTGTTGCAGTATCTCTGTTCATAATGTGATGTGATAGTCTGAGTAAATCCCCTCGCTTCCTGCACTGAAGCGAGTGCATGCAGCAAACTGCAGTTCATTTTAATATATGTATTTTTTTCTCTCTTTCGATCCTTTACTACAAACTTCATGTGCACGGCCTCCGGGTGTTTGTACATCCTAGTCAGGGGTTAAAGAGTACAGAAAGAAACCCCAAAGTCAGGGAGACGTCCAGCTCCCGTGCTTCTTCCGCATAACTCCATGAAAAGGGGGTATAGTGACGGATGTATTTTAGGATGTTTTGTATGTGTTATTCCCCGGTGCCCCTCTCATTCCTCTTTTGCTCTTTCTTGGGCATATATTGATATCTATATATTATAAAAATAACGGCTGTTGACATTGCTGGCTACTCTGAAAAAAAGGCACTTCATTGAAATATCTGAGAATGGCCTCTCCTCCAAAGTGATTTTGAGGGGAAACTTTGTTGTAACTGTAATAGAATATTTTTATTTCATATCATGCTGCTCTCTCAAGTTTGTTTTTTGTTATATTGGTTTGGGGTGATTTTTGTTTTCCAGGTGGCAAAGTGAATGTGTTGTTTTTGTGTTTTGTTTGTTTTCTCCATGGGTTAGAGATGTTAAAACCGGTACGATTTTTCCAAGACTTCGAGGTAATCCGGCTTGGTTTGAAGTTTGGCCCTTAACTCGAGGTAATCGCTTTGGGACGGGTCAGGGTAGCAGCCTTTCCCCGCTGTGAAAAGCAATGTCTCCTTCAGCCGTGCATCCTGCTGCAAATCCGGGTACTGCATGCCGGGTGGGTGCGCATGCGCCACATGCATGTCCTTTAGTTTGGGTACTGTCCCATACAAACAGTCTACAAAGCCCACTGTTGGTGTGGGCCTCTGACTGTCAATAACTGTAGGGCAGAGCCCTCCGTTCTCATGAAATCCTGCCATGTCAGCCGCTGAGTGGTTAACTGTGACGATAGTGTTGAGTTGAGAGTTGGAGACGGCCAGGGTCCACTCTCTCTCTTTCTCTAATAAGGTTCTGTAGTTACTGTTGCTACTGCTGCCATTGTCTTTCTTCTCTGAAAACTGCACTCTGTCTTCCTCTGCTATCTCCCCCTCTCGAGGCTTATAGATGGGGTTGTTACACATCTGCGTCACCGGGTGGGGAATGTAATCATAAACATGACCGTGGCCATGTGTGTGACTCGTGTGAGTGTGGTGTGTGTGCATACTAGATGTCGGCTTCTCTGGTGTGCTAGTGTTACCAGCACTGCTCTGCCTTGGTGGGTCCTCAAAAATCCTGCATTGCATTTGGATCCCCGTCAGATCGACCTCGGAACGTTTCCGGAAAGGAAGGTTCTTCCTCCGCCGAAGAACAAAGGCGAAAAGCCCAGCAGCAACAAACACAGCAGAGATGAAAAGAATGAGCAGGCTGAGAATGAGGACAGACAGTGGGACAGCCCCTCTCCCACCTGCTTCCCCCATGTCAGAGCTCCCTGTGACGAGGTCATCCCCACCAGGCTGGGCCGGGGAGGGGCCTGAAGAATACTTGAGCTCAGGACAGATAAACTCAACCTCCAGTGAACGCAGGTCTTTCCCAAACGCAAATTCAGGTGTCTTGCAGATGACGTCTCCAACCACAATGACGGAGGAGAGCTTTTCCAGCCACTGCTTGAGGGGGATGATTTCACAGGAGCAGTCCCAGGGGTTCTGATGGAAATCAATCTGGACAATGGAGGTCAGATGCTCCAGAATGCCACGCACAGGCATGGAAAGGAAGTAGTTGTTTCGGAGGTTGAGGCGTGCAAGGTTGGTGCCAGCAAAAGCGTCATTGGGAAGGGAGCGTAACAGGTTGTCATTGAGGAAAACCAGCTGGAGGTTTGGCATTAGGGAGAAGGAGTTAGGTTGTATCTCACGGATGACGTTGTACTCAAAGTAAAGATAACTCAACATCTGCAGCCCTCGAAACATCCCAGGGGTGAGTCTCTCAATGTCATTCCCATTCAGATATAGACTTTTCAAGTTTGGCAGGTTGATAAAGGCGCCTTCTTGGACGTAGGATATCCGATTATTCCCTAAATGCAGTAAATCCAAACTTGAGAAGTTCCAGAAATCAGATCGGTATATTTTCTGTATTAAGTTCCCACTAAGATACAATTTCTTGGCATTGAGGGGCCGTGGGAGGAGCTCAGAGATGTTGTGAAAGCCTTTCTCTTTACAGTTCACTGTTAACCCGAGATCATTGATGTGAAGGTTGCAAGTACATCCAGCTGGACAAATTATTGGGATGGGAGGCCTTGTTTGGTAGCCGGCAACAGGGGGCTGGTTGATGCCTGGATAGATGCTACGAGGGGTTGGAGGGTTCTTTGTGGACCGGGGTCGTTTGGTGGGCTTGTCAACTCGTTCCTTGTATTCCACAGAAGAGGCTGTGTTGTGAAAAGACGAGAGCATGGAGGAAGGTTTAGTAGGCCAAGTGTTCTCATTGCTGAATGGGATCCGGGGAATTCCCAGCTTGGCCTCAATCTCTGCATCTGAGAGCAGCGGACAGAGCTCACTGCGCTTGATTTCCCGTAAGTCTTTCCCATGTAAGTGGAATGGGTAGTCACATGTGATCTCACCTACCAAAGCTGTATAAGGAATTCTCTCCAGCCAAGTTTTTAACTGGACAATCTCACACACACAGTTCCAGGGGTTTTCCTCCAGCTGGATTTCCATTAAGCTCCGTCCAACGTACTCCAGCATGCCCTTGTACGGCAATGTCTTTAGTCTGTTCCCTCTCAGGTCCAGATGTGTGAGTGACACAGATCGGAAAAGATAATTTGGGAGCACGGGGATCAGATTGTCATTCAGTATGAGCACTCTCAATTTGTGAAGATGCCTGAATGCACCACTTTCAATCCGTTTGATTACATTGTAGTCCGCCTGAAGATACTCTAAACTCTCCAACCCCAGAAAAGTGTCATTCCGGAAAACTTCTAGTTTGTTTTCATGTAGGAACAGCCGTTTGAGTATTCCTAAGCCATTGAACGCTCCTGCGTGGATATCTTGCAAGGCATTATTACCCAGGTTAATGGATATGGCATTGTTGAGATGGAGGAAGCTGTTAAAGTAAAGCTTCCTCATGGAGTTTCTCTGCAGGTTGAGCTTGAACGGCCTGCTCCATATCTGGGAGATCTGGCTGACATTTGTAAATCCTTTACTGTCACAGTGGACATGGAAGATGCCTTCTTTGACCTCGCAGTAGCAGGGCTCGAAACAGGGCTCGTCGATCTCCTCGGAGTCCTCTAGTAGTGGCATCGGGGTGGTCCAGCCTAAGGCTATGGTGCTCAGCAAGGTAACCCACAGCATCCTCGCTGACACCAACGGGAGGAAGTCTTGGCTCCAGGGACAGAGCCACTTCACAGCACTGCAACAAAGAACAGAGCGAGAGAATGGATGTGAGGGAGGGGATGGGGGAATACACACAGAAGTAGCAGATGTAGGAGAGAAAGAGAGGAAGGGTGCATTAGTTTTAATAGAATGGAATACACCTTTGAAATGAAAACCAGTGGATAATATAATGACATTGGAGACAATACTTTTGATGTGTCAATAGCTGGGTATTTCAAACCTATATAAATCCAGGACTATTTAATGGGTAATATCTAGCAACACAAACATCTCTGCATCCGGACAGTTAACGACAGTATATCGGGGGAATTGAAATTTATTATACAGCAGACATGCTGGTAAGGTCGCAATAAATCACCTCAGAGATGCTTATCATCGTGAATAAACGAAGGCAACAGCAGGTGGATAAGGTTAGCGGTGAGGAGACACTGTCCGCCTGCTGTATTTATTACATAACAGGGAGCTCAGTCCCTCTTTTGGTAAATGAGAGTAGATCGCAGGAAGTGGACGGGAATGGAATAGGTATCAGCTCGGTGACCATTAGTGGGATGAGAAGAGGACTGTCAAGGGACTCGTGGAACATCAATCTCGTTAAAATGAACCTCAACATATTTATATGTTCCGGTCTATAGCTCATAGAAATCTGATATTCAAAAAAAGTGCCACTAACGCTATGGTAAATGCAGTCTCAACTTGATCAGTTCATCGATGTTTAAAAAAAGAAGGGAAAAAAAAGAAAAATGTCAAAATAGATCCAACGACTTTAACGCATGCACGGTTGCATAGGATGGGCCAGTGCCAGCCCTAATCTGATTTTCCACCCCGGATGCCAAATCCAAATTTGTGCCACATCGTTGGCTTTTACCTTGCTGTGGGGCGGGTGTTTGGCCAGCCCATTACTTGTGCATGTGTGGTTGATGCCGTGCTGGTTTGCATTTAAGGGAACACAACTTCACTCTCTTCACCAACATAAACACGGAGCAGGACACAGCTTTTCAGTAGAACACGGCCCGGACTCATTCCCAGGTCTTCAATTACTGCTGTTTTGTGACAGCGCTCAGGATCTGATAATGACGCACAAGCATATCTGAGACGCACCGGGATTCCAATTAAAACTCCAATGTAAATCCATCCCCAGTAATGCAGATGCTTAGAGCAACCGCTCCAGCATCCATTCACTTCGTCCAATTATATTCTATTATTAATATTATTGTATTACTATTAAGGCCTCATCATCTCTTTGAATGGGTTCTTTTAGATCCATGACAACAACATACTGTTTCTCTACAGTTGCATTTCCTATAATATTATTATAAAATTCAATACATAAAATTAATATAACAAATTCATAATAAAGCGCAGGAACCGGAAGATGGTAAATAGACATTTTTGCTTTGTTCAAAAATCTCATGACACATAATGTCATGAGATGCGTATTACTTATACAGTCAAACGGATGTTGGTGTAATGAGGGGTAACCCAACACCTTGCCGTTTGTTCTGCAGAACAATGTCCATGACTATAACAGCCTTGACTATGCTCAGAACGTGTTGTATTTGTTATCCAAAAACAAACAGGCTAATTGTCTTTTTACATCAGCATATTATATAGTATATGCTGTACTATGTATAATTCAGATTCGTAATTTCGTATTACTTTCTAAGGAATATGGAACCCAGGGTTTGCATAGTGCATTTTTGTTTGGTGGTAAGTTATATGAATTTTCTTTTGTTATTGTTGTTAGCCTCCTTGACTATAATAGTTCTGCAGAAAACGACTGGCCATCAACAGTTGTGTGTGCATGTATAGCATAATATGTTTTAGTCAATTATTAGTAGAATATTAACACATAAAAAAAATCTGCTAAATGTGCGCACACATTGACACCTTTAGTGGCCACCTCTAGACATGCCGTTGCTACCCCTGGGCCACCCCAGTTATAAATGCTTAGAACCGCCACTGACACCGACATGCTGAAAACGGCACAGCGAGACTCTTCTCCCTCACCGTATACGTGGGTTAGATTATCCGTGCATAGGTCCAAAAGAGTGGCGGAAAATGTTGACTTATCATTACAACTAATCCTGCCATGATTTTCCAAACATACAACCAAGTCAACTTCTTCTGGGTTTTCCCAAATGTTGATGCCATCGGAGGATTAGTGGAGCAACGGTTTAAGTGAAGAGGGCAGTGGGCGAAGCTGCTGTTATGAAAAGCTCACGAGGCTGTGATTTAGTATCCAGCCCGACTAAAAATACATATTAACATACAGGAAGAGAGGACGAATGGAAATAATAATAATAATAATAATAATAATAATAATAATAATAATAATAATCAATATAATAATGACAATTAATTATATAAGAAGGGACTCAAAGAAGAGTCCGTTCAGTATCTCTATGGTGTTAAGTTGGATAAAGTCACACACGTACAAAGTATCCCCTATACTCCCTGAATGTATTTTCTGAAGGCTGTGATTTTTTTTTTACACGCACGCACACGCACAGTGCTGTCCGTTCAAACGAGGGTGCTGGCAATCCAGAGGCGATTCGCTCGATGAGACCGTCTGCCCGAGCAGAGCCTCTGTCCATGGTGCTGAAAGCAAAAAAAAAAAAAGCCCAGCGACAGAAAAAGAGGGGGTGATATAAAAAAAGGAGGAAGAAAAATATATATTGTAATCCCAAAAAAAGACGTGACGGTAAAATGCGCCAAGGAGGGAAAAAAGAAAGATCCTTGAGCTCCTCACTGTGAACATCACTGTTTTCATTGCCCTTTTCGTACGTAATCCTCCAGAATGTATTGATTCCGCTTCCACGACAGAGATCAAAAAGCGCAGATGCAATGTCAAAAAAGTAATAACGGTATTCATTATTATTAGCGCAATGTGGCCATATTATATTCCCTTGTGAGTATCAAATCAGGTGCTATACCTACTTAGTTTCGTGGGATTCCAACTTCACATATCCTCCAGCGATGGGTTCGGTTATTGCCCGGTGCGTCCCGCTCACCGTCCGATGCCGGGCTGTGAGGAAGAGAACAAGAAACGGGGGGGTTGACTGAGCCGTTAGAGGAACGGGAGGAATCAGAGAGGGGAGATGGAAAGAGAGAGTGGGGCATTGAGGAGGGAGAGAGGAAGAGATATGCATGCGAATGAGCCACGGATTCCAAGACCAAGCTGTTGGCTATACTTACATAAATTAAAAGTGTTGCTCGCCCGTGACTGTCAATGTCAATGCGATCTATTAATCTCGAATTCATATCAAACTAAGTTATTGAGAAACGATGGCATCTGACGAGCTCCAGTTTATCCAAACCGGTCAAGGATCTCGCGCTCGTCCACCGAAATAACATCGCCGCCAACACAGCGGAGAGAGCGGAGCGCTTGTTGAAATACATGCCAAGCATAATGCAGTTGTGCATTCCGTCGTGACATTGGCAGGAAAACGGCGAATACAGAACAAACGGCTATTGATCAGTCAAATGGGTCCCTGCGATCCGTTATCCTTGACGCGCGGAGAGCGCTGGCTGTCGCTTTTTGGAGTCCATGGCAATGCAGAGACACCAACACACACACACACACACACACACACACACACACACACACACACACACACACACACGCAACGCACACATCTGCATGCGATGTCGCCCCCCCCCCCCCCCCTCCTTTGATGCACTCATGGACAGGCACACACAGCTTAAGCACTCACCTTAGTTTCGTACTGCAATTGGACAGCATCGGGGAAAAAAAGACCACTAGTGTGAATCTTGTTAGATCTCTCTCTCTCTCTCTCTTGCTCGTTCTCTTTATTTCCCTCCCTCGGTCTCTCTCTCTCTCTCTCTCTCTCTCTCTCTCTCTCTCTCTTGCTCTCTCTCTCAGAGGCAAAAGAGAGGATTGAAGACGTGAGAGGAATGCAATCGCTCCCACTCTCGTTCTCGGGTGACTCTGACTCCTTACCCTTCTTTCTCGTCTTTTTTTTCTTCTAAACAGTTTGCTTAAAATGCAAGCCCTCGACTTGTGCCCGTCCACTTCCTCTTCCTCCCCTCTCCTCCTCCTCCTTCTCTCCCTCCTCCTCCCCCCTCCTCCTCCGCCGCCGTCGCCGCCCCCCGGGCGAGCACTCAACAACAGTGTAGCCGGGTGAGAGTGTTCTCCTCTCGGTTTCAGGACCGCGTCTCTGTCCGGTGGAGCAGCAGCAAGAGTCTGTGGATCATATCGACAGCTGGGTCAGCTGCTGCATTTTTTCTTCTTTTTTTTCTTGGTGTCTTGCTTTCCTCGGGTCCGTGTCCCTGTCGTGCGTCAGAGGAGTGAGAGGGACCGAGCTGGGTGGGTGGGGGGGAGCAAAGGGGTGAGAGACGCAGTGGAGAGAGATCTGGTGGTGAGAGAGAAAGGAGGAGGGGAGGAAAAGAGTGATGGGGACGGTTGCGCTATAGTTCTGGATGCTGTCGAGAGGATGAGAGGAAGCAGAGTGAAGTGAGGAGAGAGTGAGGAGCGCTCCGGCTTTCGCAGCGTAGACGTGCATCAAGGGGGAGGGGGGGGGGGTGAGATGTGTGTGTGTGTGTGTGTGTGTGTGTGTGTGTGTGTGTGTGTGTGTGTGTGTGTGTGTGTGTGTGTGTGTGTAGGGGTGCGCGCGGTGGGTGAGATTGCGAGACCTGTGGATGACAGTAAGGACGCGACGAGACTCTCTCAACATGCTCTTATTTTGTTTTATTATTATTGAGATTCATCTCATCATGATCACACTCACACTACATTATTTAACTGGGGTCAATGCAAAGGGCGTGCAAAGTGAAAAGCTGGCCCGCGCGCCGTGCCAATACTTCGCCTCCCTTGCTGTCGGGACGGAGAGGGTGGCCGCGGCTCTACAGCAAGCGGGGGAGTGACTGGCAAACACGGAGCGCCTCATCTTCCCCTTCTGTTTGCGTGCCTTCCCCTGCCTCGCCTCCAGCGGGCAACACAAGCCCGTGTTGTGAGCAGCAAGCCCAGCGCGCAAGCACGACGGAGACACCCGTCACGATTCCCAGTTCTCGCAGTTCCGCGAGGAGGGGGCTGATTGCAGTGGGAAGTTGAAATCTCCCAACCGTGTCTCTGCTTTGAACACAACACCAAGAATATTTCCATAATTACGGCAATTTACAGTAAAGCCGTGATATTAGGCTGCAGTAAGAGATGCCTCATACTTGCTGTTTATATCGGCAGTCTAATAAGGCCTGTTTTTGTATCCTTCAGTTCAAAGCTAGACTTTTGTATTATTCATATTTTTTTTGACAGGTAGAAAGGGTTGGCCTTTGCAATGTGTTTTCTCTGCGGATAGATATTTGAAATACATCGTTGGGGTAACATGGATGCTGCTCAAGGGCCTTGCTGGTCCCCATAAACCCCCACACAGAATTCACTGACCTTTAGGATTATTTCTAAAATGATCCTCTTCTAGGATTAGATAAGTAAATATGTATTCCATGTACAACCCCTGTTGAGATTCATTACTTTATTTTAAAAAGAGGCTAAATGATTAAGAGGATCCGAGGAGAGTCTTATTATCTGGGTAAACTGTATATGAATTTAAATGAATGATTATGCACTGTTGTTGTAAACCTAAATGGTGACCTTTCTATTAATATTGTAAACTGATTTCCCAAAAGGGTAATTTAGAATCTGTGATGTTGCATGAGAACCAGATCATGTCCTACATTAAAATAATTACACACTAAACATTAAAATGTATTAATTAATCCATTTATAAGCAAATATGTCATCTTCACAAGCATGACAGTGCAAATAATTTACTTTGCCAGTTTATTTTAAGCTATCCATATGCAAATAAAGCAAATACTCACGCCCATACACCAATACGCATATCCCGTAGACCCACATACACAAGCAGTGTATGGGAGGTTAGGGAATGGGGTGTGGGAGCAGCTGGTAGTCTATAAAACTGCCATTCTTCTTTATGAAAAGCCGTCATTCACTCCTTCAGCCTGTCAGATATGTCAGATAAACTGACACACGGCCACTACAACCCCTTCATTCAGCTCACAGGACACGAATTGGCCGGAGTTTGTCACAGTGAAGCAGAAATTGCGATTACAGATCAGGGCCGATGTAATAATCAGTTATAAAATTCCTCTTTGAGTGACACGGAAAACATTGGACATTGACAAAAGTCATGCCAAAACTAAAGCCCTCTCTTTTTTGAGGGAGCAACAAAGGAACATTTTATAAAATATATAGATTGAGTCATGAGTTTATTTGCATAGTTTATAACATTTTATAGGGCTTTGCAGCACAGATAATTATCAAAAATCATATAAAAAACGTTGGTAAACATCGTCCTATGTTTTCCTGAAAATAATGGCAATAAATAAATAGTTTTTTATTTTAATCATGAACAGAATCGTTCCATAGTCTTTGCTCAGTAGGTTTGGTTGTCTAAACCAGTGATTCTTAACCATAGGGCCACGGCCCCCCTAGATGGTCGCCAAAAACTTTACGTTTTCATCTGTGGGTCGCGAGGGCCGCGGGACCGCATAGGTTATGAATTGAAGACACTAGAGATATCACTGTTATCCACGAGACGCTCAGCTACAGCTTCCCACCACTTGGTGGCGGTAATGCGTCAGTCAGTTGTGTAACAGGCTCCAATATGCCGAAGAAGAAACTCAGCCAGCCGTTAGCCTGTAGCGAAAGTTATAGAGAAGTATTTAAAACAAAACATGAAGACGAAAGTGCTGCTGAACATCCCCCCAAACATCTAAATGTTTGTGCAAGTATGATCCTGACTTCATGAAGTAGAGCTTTGTGGACGGAGGCGGAGCCCTGAGCCTGTGTGGAGTGAGGGCTAACGCTAGCTAACACTAGCTAACGCTAGTCTCGCTAGCTAACGCTTCCCTCGCTAGCTAATGCAGCACTGAAGGCTTCACAGCTAAAGGGATATGTAAAGACCAAACATCCAACGCTCGTGAGAAAGCCGGTGGGATTTTTCAAGTGAATGGACAATGGGCTCCAGATGTAGAAAAGGTCTGTCGTGTCACTGACAGGCAACTCCAACTGAGCTGTGAAAGCCAACTGTCACAGATATGAAGAGCAACTTCTGGTTCTGCAAACATGAAGATGGCTGAAGCATATCATTCACATCATAAGGCTATATTTTAATTTGTACTTTATTTAAATGTTATTTACAGTTTATTTAATTAAAACAATTATTATTTTGAATTGTGTGCACACTAATAGTTGCCCAATAATTGTGAACAGACAGATATTCTCCTAAGAAAGAATATTCAGGTTTGAGGTTTATTAACATTGTGGATTAACCGAGAGTACTGTAGCTGTTCAATAATACAATTAATCCTCAAAAAACTACTTTCCTAATAATTGTGCAGTGTATTTATTTTATTACCACATATTATTCATCAAATTTCTATTTTTTCTCAGTTTTTTTAAGAGTCTCCCTTGTTTATGTTGAAAAATCTAATTATTAGTTATTTTTGTGTTAATACGCCTGACTTGAGCCTTTAAATTAGTTATTGTATTAGCTTGATTTGTTCCATGACTTGTTGTCTGTGCAGGTTTACATACACATGATCAATAAATGTATTTGTGATGATCACATTGCATCATGTCATTTATTTGACACGGTTTTTGCTTGTTAAACTGTAGGTAGATTTGATTTAGTTATTGAATATAAGTCAAACCAAGAGTGAGATCAATTAGTTAATGAACTAATACAGTGTTAATATTTGAATGGGCCCCGTGGCACTTTGTACTTGAAAAGTTGGGCCCCAAGGTCAAAAAGGTTAAGAACCCCTGGTCTAAACCGTTACTATGTTGATTGCAGTTCAGGAAAAGCTTATATGACTTATTATTGTAACTTCCGTTATTGTGGAAGGCATTTGTAATGTTGACAACAAAAAGGACAGTAAAAGTACAGAGTTGTCAAGTTCAAATGTTTGACTGATATGTCTGGACATCGTAATGGGCATTAAAGTCAACTTCGTCATCGCTGACCTTTTTGAGGCCATCACTGCATGATGGAGGGACATCGGTGACACCTCTGTCATCGCGGACAGGAAGCAGCTATGCGGCCAACGGGGAGGGAAATGTCTGTCGGCGCTGCTCAGCCACAGCCACACCCTGAGAGGAAAAGAGGCAGGACATGCACCCATACAGCACATCCAGCAGAGGGATGCTATTCATTCACTTACGCTTACAGTGTGTGTTACAGCTCAGAGTGTGGTGACCATTCAGAAACTCTATTGAAAAGATTAGGACAAACTGTTTTTTGTTTATGTTTGTTTCAAATTTCATTAATATGGTAATATACTAGCTGGTTGCTCTAACACTTAAACCTCTTGCTAAGAGACGATTATCACTTTGATTATAAAGGCCAAACTAGAACTGCTTTAGCCATGTACATTGTTGGTATACTGCATTTTCTATATTTGTAGTGGAAAGTGCTTCAAATTCCCAGGCCACTTAGTCTACAAGGTATCTGAGTTTTGACTCGTGTTCTAATTAATACTATTTTTTTGTGAGGACCCAATGTTCTCACGGGAGCCAGTGGAAATGAGGGTTTATTTTGAGATTCTGAGAAGTTACATTTCACCGGATCCACTACCGACTTGATGTCCAAATATACAGTATATATACATTGTTTATTACTCCATGTACTGTATGTTACAACACGCTAAACACGGGCAAAACCTGGTTGTGATTCAAACCTATGCAGTCTTCACGGCATTCGAACGTGCGCTGACAAACTTAATTACAGCACTATTATGTCGTAAACAGCTAAATATTTATTCTAGCGCTTTGTTGCATGAAAATGGCACAAACATACATTTGAAAACTGAAATTAAAAACGGAATTAATATCAGAAGGTAGGTCATATGTCATGGCAACATACACAATTTTAACCAATACAAATATGTGACTAAAAATGAAAATAAGCATTTGCTTTCAACTATGACCTTATAGCCAAAGGAAAAGTTAAAGAGGGAAAAAGTTTGGCGTCCATTAAAAACCTCTTCCTCCTTTTCAGCTGTCACCATTTAAAACCCTCCATTATGCTTGCTCTGCTTGTCATCAGGGGCTTCAGTGACATACCACATGCCACCTGCCTAAGTCCTTTGTGGACCACAAGGGATGGTGGGAAGCAAAGTCAAATAATTCCCTATCTATCAGTCTGTCTGTCTCTCCACCTGACAGCCTGCCTGGCTGCTTGGGAGTCAATACGTCTGAACGCTGGTCGGACTTTCTTGCTGTCCACTTACATCCCCGCCTGGCTGCCTGCCATCTCGACCCCATGCCTGCCAGTCTCTCCACCTGATGCCCTGTTTGGCTGACTGCTTTGCTATCAGTCTGTCTCTGCGCTGCCTGTGTGCTTGTCCATGTGGCCGTCTGTCTGACAAAGTTCCTTTATGCAGGCATTAGGGTGTGACTTGGTCTTAGTTGTCTTTCATTCAACACAAGCAATGACTTGTTTGTGTATGCTGGAAAAAATGTTTTTGTCAGTTCTGAATGTCGGGTACCTTGCTTGGATGAATGGATTTTGTGTTTTAATAAGTATGCCACAGGAAAAGCACTAACAGGTAAAGCACCAACCAGAATTGCTTTTATTAGTTTGACATCTCATCTCTTTTAGTTGATCTGTCGACTCACTCCTCATGTTTTGGTTCATTCACAAACAAAGTCTGGAGAAATGTTGCATGCTTTGTTGATGTGTGTGATAAAGAGATTTTATGGAAAGCCCAGATAATTTTCAGCACCTGCTGAAAAAAAAGAAGAACACAAATGAAATACATTTCTAAATGTTGTTTGTCAATGCTTGAGGAGCAAAATAGTTGAAAAAGTAATGATGCATATGGTTTAAATCAAAGCAGCAACATTGCAAAAAACTATATAATGTTTAGGTTTTTTATTATATATAATGTATTCAATGGGTTGTGACTTAGTTTAATTAAGAGGAATGTGTAAGGGATGCTGACTGGCAGCCACAATAAACTAAAGATAAAGGGCTACAAAGGGCATTATGTGAAAAGGAGAAATCTGCATTTGTGCTTGCTTTAAACGTTTTCTTTGTAGTTCGGGGCCTTAAAATTAAAATTGTAATGTTTTTCCAGAGTGAAAATGTAGTCTGGACAGCAGCTGGGGAAAAGTTTGACTTGGAAAACAAAAGTCAAAAGATTCTTTGAAAAGATCAATTCATGTTTGTATTGAATATGAACAATGCTCTCATTTATAGCAGCACTAAATAATTCTTTTTTGAACCATTGAAGCCCGGAAGACATTCTTCCGTGGAAATTAAGCTAAACCCCCTTGTGCTCCTTTTAATATCAACCCAAGTATTATACACTTTTAATGTTGAAGCAGATTCTCATAGGATTAGTCACTGGAAATATGCTGGGCCACAGAAATAAGTTAAATGTCACACTGTTTTATCTGGTGAATTGTGTGTGTGTTTATTGTGGTCATGTCTAAGATTGGCTCAATCAATGAATGAATGCAGTTCATGACAAGAAAGTATCCAAATATATAAATGCAAATAACTTTGCTCTTGCTCTCTTGCGCTCTTGCTCTCTTGCTCTCTTGCTCTCCCGCTCTCTCACTCTCACGCAGTCTAACATTAAAACAAAGGAAGTCAGTGTCTTTGTATCGTGGGAACATTGCCCGATTAAGAACAGCCTCATAGTGTTTCTGTCCGGACCGCAGATACCATCATAGAGCGTTAAAAAAAAGAAAAAAGGGAAATAATAGCCCATGTTACTAAAGTTTATGATGCCCTTACCTACCTATGTGTTTTCTTGTTAGCTGCTTCCATAATTAGATCATTAAATGAAGTGAAGTTATGTACTACTGTATAGTTAATGGGGCACACTTCGTCATATCTGCCCCTGTCACTGCATTGCATTATGTCTCTGAAAAAAGTTCCAATAAGGACATTTCATTTGGAAATTCCAAAGCAAATCACCTTGGTTTGTTAGAGTCAACACTTTTTTTTTTTCACGTGACGTTTGAGCTTTGTATCACACAACAATTCTAAACACTTCACCAAGTGTGACTGTGTTAAAAAGCATTGCAGAAGACGAGAGGTAAGACATCATAGTGACCAAATAGGCTTACTTAAATAAAATAGTGCAGTGCCTGTTCAGAATGGGCTCATACAAACAATTTCACACACAACACTGCTCTCCCTCGGGTACTGAGCAATACACCTGACATCATGCTGTAACATATGGTTGTTGCGTCACACACTCAGGTAGAAGCTACTCACAGTCAGAAATACCAGTGAAATAGGCCTGCAGTCTGGTTGATGAGGAAAACAACATCAGGGGCAGACTGGGTAAGGGAGGCACCCAGGGGCCCCAAGCTTAAAGAGCCCCAAACAGCTATATATGTATTATGATGTTTAGATATGACAAGTGTTGAATTATATTACTACTCAAACTCATTTTACCCCCAAAATAACAAAAAGCCTACTTTGAGAGTTCTAGACGAACAGATACTTTTCTTATTTGTTTTACTTTCAGAAAAATAAAAGATTCAGCAGTGCACAGGAAGTATATTTTGTGGGTTGATTCATTTTAAACCCAATTTGGACTATTGTTAATCCATGAGAACCGGTTTTCTTCTTGTCAATGTACATATATATTGAAATATAACAAATACTTTGAAAGGTTAAATTGAAATATTGGGTCTGATTGATTGATTATTTAGTTCAACAAATATGTTTCACTTTTGAGAATACACAGATGACAAGAAATGCCTCAAGTTCACCCTATAGAACATCTAACGTGGACATATTTACAGAACCTTGGATCACGCTCAGCTTTTTTTTTTACATCCAATGCCACAAGATTTAGAGCAAGATTGTCGTTATGGTGGATAGACTATGGGTCAGATTTGGTAAATGTAACACTTGGTTCAGGCAATTTGTAACAGGAGACAAACTGTTTTCCCCTGAATTAAAGTTGGACTCGTTGCATGTCAATTCACCACTTGACCGCCAACATCTGATGTCCTCCTCGCTACATAAAGAGCACACTACTTCCTGCACTTGCAATAAACAATGTTACAGGTAAATACTGACGTAAATCCTGTGCTGCTATACTAGAGGCTTAACCATCAACTTCTACCAATGTAACTCATGTTGTTCCTTTTCACTACGCCTCAAAATAAAATATCAAAGACATATTCCACAGTCTACCCCAACATAGTGTGGGTTTCCTTCCATTAAATATTATTTTTCAGCCAAACAATACTACATAAAACAGTTTTAAAAGTTGCATTAGAGCTCACATGAAGATCTTTCACACACGAAAAATGTTCACAAACACCGATAATTGACCCCATAAGACCATTAACACAGTTTCATTGCATTTGTGTGTGTGTGTGTGTGTTTGTGTGTGTATGCACCTCTGCTGCATGCATGTTTTGTTGATCTTCTAGCAGTCATGCTTGATGAGTTTTTGAGCCCATGGCCAGATGGTGTCCTCGCCAAAAGCCTGTGTGCCTTGGCACGTTCACTCTCTCTTTCTCACCCTGTCTGTCTCTCTTTGTCTCTCTCTGACTGTTACACACATACACACAAGTATAGACTCCAAGCCCACCATCCCATCCACTATATCTCTCTCTGCTTGCTGTATAGCCCCAAAAATACCCACAACACGTCTGCTGAGAGACCTAATTCTCACACACTGCTATCCCTGGAGAGAGAGAGAGAGAGAGAGAGAGAGAGAAAGAGAGAGAGAGAGAGAGAGAGAGAGAGAGCGAGAGAGAGAGAGAGAGATAGAGAAAGAAAGAAAGAAAGAGAGAGAGAGAGAGAGAGAGAGAGAGAGAGAGAGAGAGAGAGAGAGAGAGAGAGAGAGAGCATTAGTTGCTGCCTTAACAAGTTTTGGGGGTAAATTACAATAGCAAAAGTAGCAAGAGAATGATGGAGGGAGGTCTGGTGAGGTTGGGGTAAAATCAGAAAGAAACCCACACACACATGTGCACACACAGCAAGGGAGATGAAGACTAATGGTTTCAAATTTAGCCGTGTAAGCGTAAATGCCAACCACCTCATCCATGTTGGATTCCAACCCAGCTTTTGTCTATGAAAAGAAAGCAGAGGGAAAAAAGACAATCAGGGAAAAACATGTGGGGAGAGGGCGGAAATCTCAATATAAAGGCAGATGTCAACCTTATTCCCCTGTAAGTCAATGATATTGCATGAATGTAATATGATGTGACGCTCACATACGAGTGGGATGTGGTAGTCTGGTAGCGAGACAGCCTCTGAGCACTCTGGTGGTCTCTGTACATATGGAACTGGCCTAAATACAGATGAATCAGAGTTTCAGCAGTCATTTCAGGGTGCCATGTAATCATAGAGCGAGATGATAATTCTCATTTGTACTTCTTCAGTGACACATTTACACACAGTGATCAGATTGTTGTTGTCAGAAGACAATGTAAGGCAGTGACACTTTGTTTTTCCTTCTAAGAGGGCCTCACTGACAAGTTTTCCCCAGCATCCTAGTTTTTGACAGAGGAAATGAACTCAGAAAAAAAAGAACTGGGTCATCTCCCTGATATCTCTGTGACAAGATTAGCTCTGGGTTTTGGCCAGTTTTGACCGAGATACAGAGGCTACACTGACAGAGATGTAAGCTTTGACAGATAGTCATGAACCAAATAAATGCCAGAGGTACCATTTGAAACTCATGACGGACACATAACAGTTGAAACTCCTTTCCGTGTCTGGAACATGCACCCTGATAGCCCCTGAAGTTTCATCTCATTTAAAACAAATGCCAGAAGGTCATAATAGGATAAAAATAACGATACAATTTATCATAAGAATGTGAGGGTTTGTTGTCAAAAAGTGTATATGTTTTTTGTACTGTTAAGAGCATGAGTTGCGTTATCCTATATGGGTTTGCCAGAGTACTCTGCTGGCTCTCTGTGCTGCAGGCATAATTGTACTTTATAGACCAATGTTTCATGCGCAATGTGTAAACAATCTGATCTTTTGCTGAATATTTATTTGGGATCATCTGTTTCAGGTTTGAACCACATAACTTATTCATTGAACATGTGGTACAAAAAGTAAGTAAGTGGCATAATAATATAATATAATAATAGGTGCCAGTGCCTTTGCTGACCAGCTTTCAGGCAGCCATTTTTCTCACCAAGTTTGGGTGTAATGATAATCAATATAATTGTAGGGTCACAGGGGAGGAGTGTTGGATAGAAAGTACTATGTGACACCAAATAAGAGTCCATATTTCCAAAACTTACAGCTTAGTTCATTACCATTATAGCCAGTACATCTATTCTCCTCAGTAATACTCATATTTTTCAAAATGTGCACTGTGACCTTAATTCACTTCATCGCTAAAACATAAATAATATATTTGGCTCTACTTAATGGAAAATCTATACACATACATTAAAACAAAAACTTCATATTTTACATAATGAGTTTACAAGTTATTCATTCTCAGATATAAGATAATATGTCCACCGGGCAAAGTTGTTGGCTTATATGGACCACAGCATATCATGTAGCAACAAAATCTGTCTTTGTTTCTTTTTTGGGGACACTTTTGGCAATGTCATTGTTTTTTTCTCCTTCAGTTTCTCCCTAACATATTTGCCCTTTCATTCCAGTTTTTTGACAGAGGGGATAAACCCAGATACAGGAAAAAAATGGGTCAACTCTCTGACCTCTATGTGGCAAGAGTAGCTCTGGGCTTTGGCAAGTTTTTGAATGTACGACCGAGATAAAGAGGTTATGCGTTGGGAGCCATAAACACTGGTGTAGTGTCCAGAAGCATCGGCAGCAATACAATTATTCTGTAGAAAAGTAACGCATAAACTTATTCAGTTTGAGAATTGTCTTTTTCCCTTAAAAATGTCTCCATAATTTGACATGTTCTGGATGAATAAATTGATTAATAATGTTGGCCATCATTTGACTGCCTTTTGTTTGACCAGTTATATTGTGTCACTGATCTATAACGATCACATTAACAAAGGATTTACAGCCAACTGACAATACAAATCATGTAATGGATTATCCTAATCCGAGAATAAAGATGGGACAAGTCAGTCAGTATGTATTTACATTGTCCTTTAAGAAAACTATTTGGAAACTAAGTGGAAAACTTGGTAACTTTGTAAAGTAGGTCTTCCATTGGTAGGAGAGTCCATCCTCTTAGGGGCCATAACGGACGTCTTTAAAGAACTGGAATGGGACACAGTAAATCAGAACAAACCAGTAAAGTACTCCATCACAACCAGATACTTTGACACTCAGATGGCAGTTTGTTTGCCTAGTTATAACGAGAAGGTTATGATATTCAGGTTTTGTTTTAGAGAGGTGTTGATTTAAATGTATGGTCATTTTGAAAGATGCAGCTTGTGATGCTGTTATTGTGGTGTTTTATCCACTCCTCTTTTTTTATCGATGAGTGTACATTAAATAACAGAAAACACCTCTTACGATCTAATGCAGTTCAACAGCACCACCAACTACATCACACTTGGTGCCACTGAGGCATAGGTGGAAATGCTTCCACTTTGTGGGAACGTCATTATTTAGCCAATGGAAGCAACAGCAAATCCCTGTGGCTGCTCCCCCATCTCACCATCGATGGGGCTGGTGAAGCTAGCCAAGAGACTAGTCCATTCATCTATGCCAGAATGGTGGGATTCGCTTTCTCCCGACCTGGCAATCCAGGGACGACATTTGGTCTGGCAGCAATAATTGAAAAGCTGGTCTGAAAAGGGCAGCAGTTTGTAGAGATGTAGAAATGAGACGATGGAGCTTCATTAAGGAGGGAAGCATGTGGAAAATAGAACTAAGTCAAAGCCATTTAAAAGGCCAAATAGTATTTTTTGACAGTTGTACATGTATGTACATTGACAAAGGTATATTGCTGGACCAGTTTGAACTGAGATTAAAATATTTAATTGTGGGTGTGATAGAAGGTTAAATTTTGAATTTTTAAACACAGGTTTATGTTTGACTTTTTTTTTTTACAGATTTTTCGATAATGAGGAAGTGAGTTTTAAAAAACTCAAACGCTTCTAGATCATCAACCACAGGTCCGATTTAATACATTTAAACGGCTAAAGTACTGTACACCCTTGTGAGAAGAGAACCGATGGACTACATAAAAAAAAGATTGTTATATTTATATAATTACGTAATTACGTAAGCTCCTCAACATGACTGAGCGACTATAACGTTTCACTATTTACTAATCTTTACCCCTAACAAAGGCGCTCAAAGTACCACGGCTGTAACCGTAGAGACTGTACGAATCTTCCAGTAAGAGGACTTTGCTGTTAAAAGTATTGACGTTGCGAGCTGCGAGAAAGCAACAGCATTTTTTTTTTCTTGAATTTGTCTCCATGTTTCGAGGTCCTGCGGTCTCATTGTCCCTCAAGCGCATCTGAAAGTGTGCCAGATGACACACGCAGAAGGAGACGGTCGTTTGAAGTACATGTAGCTCATGGTGTGACCAAGATTTAGGTCATTGCTTGTGTTTATTGTGATTATTATTGAAGATTTGGATGATTTAGGTCTTAATCTTTTTAAAGAGGTGCAGTATTACTCTGGGGCAAGATGGGAATGCACCAAAAATACAATTAAAAAAACTTGGGACCGAGGACTAATTTTTTGATCAGACTCTTGACTTTTGATCATATTTATGCAGAAAATAAATAATAAATATTATTTTTTTATTTTATTTTTTTAAAGGCAAATGCTAATTCTTTAGAGATCAAGGACATTAGGGGCTGGTATTCATATCAAGGTCATATGAGCTGTAGAAGCCCTAAAGTCCCCTGATCAGGGTACCGTAGGGCTGATGAGGTTACAGAAGCACTCAATAACAATAATATGCCTTTAAAAGAATCACAAAATGTCAACTGTAAAGATTCAAAGACATACGCTGTTGTCTGCAGTGACTCTGTTGTAGCATATTGAATTACAAAGACGTTCTGCTTAAACGCACTGAAGACATTAAATGTTTCAAGTGACATCCAAGGGCAGATGTATGACAGCGTTGGCACTGTAATGTGCACAGTGTGTGTGTGTGTGTGTGTGTGTGTGTGTGTGGAAATGCCTCTGTTGTTGTGTGTTTCTATTGGATGCTCTTAAATCACATACAGTATTTGTGACTTTAAAGGCAGCTATGGGTGAAGTGAGAGCAGTGTATACAAGTGTGTTTGTTTTGTCATGTATACATTATTTGACAACAGAAGAAAACGTTACACTTCAATCAGGAAGTATGTGGAGTCATTCTACTCAGAATATAAATTGGGTAAGGAAAGGTTGTGTGTATACCATTTAAGGGTCATCCTAATTCTAACAAAGAGAAAGCTATATGTTGGAAATGATGTTTACAAATTGACCACACATAGTGTGCATATAAAAGCCAACCATCACAAAATATTGTTTTAGGTCAGACACATCAAACCAGTTTTTCAAAAGATGTCTCATTCTACGTTTACAAGCCAGGGCTTCCTCAAGGATATTCATTCATTCATATAGCTAGTACCAGTGTGTGTGTGTGTGTGTGTGTGTGTGTGTGTGTGTGTGTGTGTGTGTGTGTGTGTGTGTGTGTGTGTGTGCGCGCGCGCGCAACTGTTCCATAGATTACAGTTTCTCCATAAAAATCAAGCTAGAAAAATATTAAATATTTTAAATAGGTCCCAAAGAGTTGGTGATACAATCAATAGTAGTTGAAACTCCATGCATTATGGAAACTATTGACCTGTCTGGAAGGTGTTTTGTATTATATTGCTTGGCTGAAAGACCCAACTGTGTAATAGATGTTTTGCAGCAATTCCAAACATTTTGCAACCAAAGGTCAGTGTGGAATCAATCTACCAGGCTTCATTCAAAGGGACGAGTAAACAGTTCAAGACCACTTACAAGAATCTAAAAGCCAAGCTTTGTCATGACAAGCCTCGTGTCTATGTTCCCCATTGCATGTACAGTTCTCCACACTTGCTAATTCTTGCTGATCAGAGACTTGACCAGGCCACAATCAATGCAAAATGCCCTGTTCATGGACGGCATATTGACATGGCTGCAGTCTGATCGTCACTTGAATTGAACAGAGCCATCTTTGTTGCGCTTAAATATCTGCTGTTAAAAAGGCGCATACATAGCATTTCAAATACACAAAATGAATAAAATTAAAAATTAAAAAAACACATTTTAGTCCAACACTGACCCTATCACACTATGTTTTAAACCTACTATTTGATACCGCAGCTGGATGTTTGTCTGACATTGTTGCGATTAGGAATACGGCTTTGAAGGTATGCGTCCTGAAGTTCATAGTGGTGCGTTCACTTATTATATCAGTGTGTTTTGGTATAAATCCCATAATGTTGACAACAAATGCTCTCCCTAGCATTTGTTGTACAGAGTTAAATCCCACATCTCTGTATCATGGATGGTGAAGTTACACCGATGAGTGCTTTAAAATCAATATGTGGAGAATCTGAATCTGGCCTGGGGTTTCCATTGAAGCACCGGGTTCCCTGTCAGCATTATACTTACTAAAGTCATGATAGCCAGTAATTGCTTTTCCATTCCAAGCACTCTTCCAGCTCTTGCACTCTTGAACACGAGGCTAAAAACTCAATCTCCGGGAATACAAAAGTAAATGGCAATTTGAGCCCCAGCAATTTACCAGTAGATCGTGTGGATTATAGTGCTCTTTCTGCTTTGTTGCAGTTCTGTTGAGCCAAACAGACAGAAACATGGACAGAAATATGGACACATTGGCAGACTGTTTTACTTTCTGGCATGCTGGTTATGATGCGGGTAGAACTCTGGCTTGAGTAAATCCGCTGGCTTAGGAAATATTGTTTGCCTGGCTGATTTTTTTTTGCAGAGAGAGAGAGACAGAGAGAGAGAGAGAGAGAGAGAGAGAGAGAGAGAGAGAGAGAGAGAGAGAGAGAGAGAGAGAGAGAGAGAGAGAGAATACATGTGAACACAAACTCCCAGAGCAGATTCAGGCTCCTCTCTTTATGGTGTCCCCTATACCTTTTCAACATATGTGCAGTCCTCTCGCTGTCTCCCACGTACGCACACAAAAACACACACATTTTACAACAGATGACAGCGAAAATTAGGGACACATATTTTAGGAAGCAGAGCAAAGAACATCCATACTTTTGCCTCACTATAATTGCCCCCATTGAGTCAATCTTTTATTTATTTCCATAAACAACTCCAACTCAACCACCCCTTGTCCTCTTAAACCCCTTACTCCTCTTCTCCTTTGCATATACACACACATTCATGTGCTCAGACTTTCATTTGTTCTACTTGGTCAAGCACATTGAGATAATGCACCATTGATCTCCGATGTCCTTCAGCATTTTCATATCCATAAGTAATGGGACTCTCTCGAGTTACTCTTTGTTTCAGTGTACCGCATCGTACTGTCAGAATAATGCTTCCAGTTTTCTGTCTGTCTCCTTCTTTATACTTTGTTCTTGTCTGTACCGCCCTCTTCATTATCAATATCATCTCCTGTACTTTTATTTTTCTCTTGCATACTCCTTATCCTATGCTGTATCTTGTTGTCTTTGTTCCTTAACCCCTCTCCATGTTCTGTCTGTTGGTTCTTACCTCGAACCATTATGATTATCTCACTCTCTTTTTCTCTCACACTCCCACATGGTCTAGCTATTATCACTGTTCCTCTTTATTTCTCTCTCTACATCTGTCTGTCAATCATTTACCAATGTGTTTTCCTTTTTTTTATATAGACAGTTTGCCCCAAAATGTAAAGATACCTATTTGTCCTGTTACCTGTAGTGCTATTTAACAATCTAAAATTGTGTGGTGTGACTCGTCTAGTTATATACTATAACGGGTCTACATGGTACTCGGCTTGTGTTGCTCGAAGAGCCGAAAAATACATTTGAAAAACTGAAAAAAGTGGTATTTTTTCCCCATAAACCATAACCCGGTTATTCAAGATAATCAACAGATCTTGTTGTGAGCAGTTGTATGTCAGAACTTATACAATGAAAATGCATTTTTGATTGTGGCATGAACTGCCCCTTTAAACCTGTAAAGCAAACCCAGGGATACACAAGATCTTGGTGACAAGACATTTGGTGTGTGGAATAAGGGACACTGTTTGTAATTGGAGAATTCTTAATTTGAGCAGAAGCAAAGGTGAACAATATGTAATATGGTACAAGCCATCTGCCTTCTTCTGCTCTCCACGTTAAGAAGGGACATTATATCTTTTAAAACAATCATTTGATATGCAATGTCCCATCTAAGACATCCGCTGTATGAGCACAGCTGACTTATGTTGATTGCTGTGCATTCATTCATTCATGTGCTGGTCATGTTGATGGAAGGCTCTTATATAATTTAGAATATGGAGATTTATGAGATGCTTTCTAAGAAGACATAGAAATGGAGCAAAATATTCTAAAGTGGAACCTTTGCCACTCTCGCACAGACAGGCAGACAGACAGACACACACACACACACACACACACACACACACACACACATACACACACGCTGCTGAGACTGAAATAGCAAGGGCAATATGACTCATACAGTAATATGAGCGGCTTGGAGTGTGGGTGTCATTTTATATTAGCAAAAAGAGCTAGCATAATCTCCCTGGACACAATTGCACAGGAAACATTAATGAACATAACTATCCCCGTTGAGTGTTGACACCAGAAAACAGTATGTAATGCACGATGATTATATGTATAATATTTTAATAAGTCATCGATGTCCTTCGGCCTTTCTATTGTTGTTTTGTCAGGATAAACTGCATGTCAGAAAACCAACATCTTCATGAAATGCCCTTATCAACATCTTAAGTGCAATATGTGTAGCTAGTGGTTAGTGGTTTGATTCATGATTGAACAAAGTTGGTAAAGGTTTGACATTGCTTACTATTAAAAACATAGCTTTTGATTTTATTCTTTGATGACCTACAGTGATTTCTAACTGTATTTGCATTGCTTATTGTTTCTGCAAAATTGCAGAGTATACCAGGCAGACATAAGGAGCTTAGGCTAATAGTCAGATTTACACACCCACTCCCAACGCCGGGCTGGTCTGAGTGTTCAGTCTTGACAGCCGCCTACACAATGCATGCTGATGCATGGAGGCACGTCCCAGTGCAGGGACGGCACATTTTCAGTCATTGTGAATAACAGCAAAGTGGTTATAGCTCTTAATAGACTGTTAGCTAGTACTGCTTCATGTAATCAACAGCCCATGTCATTTACTAGTTCTTTATATTATTGACACATTAATATGTAAGGGGGTTAAATTACATTTTCATAAAACAAATCTCAAGTTTGAAAGACTGAGCGACTGTTTATAATTTATGTTTTTCTCACATTCCCAGTAACTTGTTTTGGGCTTCTTTTGAAAGGCTGCATTGTTTGTTTCGCTCCCAGATCTAGCCACCCTGTTCCGCAGTCAAAAATAAAATTGCAAGGGGAAGCTTTTTTCTTACTGCACACCTCTCCTTAGCTTTGATTAGAGAAGCACATTCAACTGTGGTCTCCGAAAGCAGACTTACTGCTTATCATTTCACTATCAGCTTTTTTAACAATTAAGCAATGGTTAAGTTTAGTTTAAGTATCGTAAACCAATATCACTTTTTTCTTAGTTAGCAGACAAGTGTTAATTAGCAGAAATTCCGGTAACTGCAGATGGGAATTCAACTTTTTATCCACTGTTGTGTGTATCAGTCTGCTGGAAAAGGGCTGGAGTAGATAGAAGATAGGGAGAGAAATGGAGAGTGACAGAGTGAATGAGGAGATGAGGGATGTGTAGTGTTGGGAGATTGAATGAGAATTGGAGGCCAAAGAAGAGTAAATCCACTTTTGCAGGCTGAATATCTATCTATCAAGCAAAATTCCATCGAGTTTTCACTACTTTCTACTACATCCTTCAGTGTGAGCCCATTTACGATTCAATTCAATCTCATTATCTCTGTCAGGAGAGACGGTGGACTGTGTGTGTGTGTGTGTGTGTGTGTGTGTGTGTGTGTGTGTGTGTGTGTGTGTGTGTGTGTGTGTGTGTGTGTGTGTGTGTGTGCAGATAACTATGTGATCACTGATTTTTCACTGGCAAACATTTTGAAAATTAAGTCTTTATGGCGGACCAGCCAACCTGAGCATCAGGACGCACAGCAAGCAGTCCAGGATGGAAAGCACCTTTGAGAAAAGGAGGGAGAGATAAAGAAAGCGATTGTGAGACAGGTCACATCCCATTTAACAACATAATGGTCTGTTGCACCTGCAATCAAATTGCATTCAGTGTAGGTCATGAAACAAGTGACAAAGCAGTTTTTTGCAGGAATAAAAAAGAAGTAATATATACAAAACGAAGACAGAAAACCGCTCAAGAAGATGTGAGGTCGCGTTTTACACACTTTCCCTGCATGAATGCACGTAATGTATGTGGCAGCCAAGCACTGTGTGCTAGCTGGAGTCATGCATAAATGCAGAAGCCACACACTTACATCAACCTAAAACAACAGAGAGGTAGACCCACTTGTACCTGAGCTGGCGTGGAGGGTGAGTCATACCATAGAGGTGGTTCCTGTGATTCCCCTCCCAGGAGGCGTGTCCCAGAATAAAAGGTAAGAGTCATTTACATGATTAACCTCAGGTGAGCAGTCAAAACACGAGAGGGGGAGAAGAGGAGGGGGGCAGAAGATCAGAGAACAACTGAGGTCACAGAGAAACGGTGCTATTGTTAGAGACATGAAAAAAAGGTGTTTTTTACAAAATAATCTACAGCCTGATTCATGCTACTCTGCCTCCTACAGTAGGGGATTTGAAAAATATGATATTTTAGAGTTGCTGAGGAGCCATTCCCAATCTTTTGAATATGTAAAGAAGAAACAACATTATTATTGTGTTGTTATAATAATACATTGTTATTAATATTATTATAATGTTTTAAGGATTTGTAAAAATTTGAACTTTTCCATATTTATTAATGGATTACATTGCATTTTGTTAGGATCACTATTGTGTATTATCGCAAAGGATTGGTACAAAGAGCTGTACTGGGTAATTTTTGAGTAATGCTTTTATCACTTTTAGTTGAGAACATTCATCTGTGTGTGTGTGTGTGTGTGTGTGTGTGTGTGTGTGTGTGTGTGTGTGTGTGTGTGTGTGTGTGTGTGTGTGTGTGTGTGTGCGTGTGTGTGCGCACATGCATGCTCGCTTTTAGCTTTGTTTGCATTACTTTCTGAGTGAGACTGAGAGAGGAAGAAAGTTTTGGCAATGCAATAAACAGGCATAATCAGCCGCAAGGCTTCATATGAATATGCATGAGCACACAGTGACAACAACCAGTGAAGTTGTGTGCGTGTGTGTGTGTGTGAGAGAGAGAGAGAGAGAGAGAGAGAGAGAGAGAGAGAGAGAGAGAGAGAGAGAGAGAGAGAGAGAGAGAGATGGAGAAGGTCCTGGTTGGAAGAATTAGTTTTTTGTCAGGTTGGAAATTGAAGAACGCAGTTGAAGTTTCAGTGAGCGAGTGACAGAGTGATAGAAATTGAGTGAGGAAGTGATGCAAGCAAAAGAAAGAGGGAGTGAAAGAAAACAATCAGGGTGTGAAATCATTCTGCAGGAGATTAAACCTGTGAGTGTGTGTCTTCACAACAAAGGTGTGACCGAATTAATTTGAGTTGCTCGGAGCGAGTGTGTGTGTGCGTTGGTGAGGGAACTGAAGGAAATTAATTCTGTAACTTCCTTGTTCACACTCTGAGCCTTTTTCAACCTGATTCATTGTATTTCTCAAATGTCCCATGTCATACAGTACCCATCTATTCTAATTATAATAGCAGTTTGATAACAGTGGAAATATTATTAGCGATATCAAGTATTGTTAAACGATAAATAGCTGCCCAGTTCTACTGGCGATGTTGCTTCACAGCTCCACAGCGACTGATCACAACAGAGCCACATGTCCATCCTTTGCAGCACAGACTGGTCTCCCTCAGGCAATCAATGAGGGCATCTTTAGCTTTTAGGCCCATTGATTCTCTGTTCAGGGCTGTGTGAGAAAGCAGATGGCACACACACACTAACGGGCACACACATTGGGTACATAGCTAAACCTAATGCAGTGACACAATCTTGACTGAGAGGTCCACTTACTAGCCTGTTCTCCCTTTCTTCATTGTCTTCAAGGTATAATCCTTCTCCGCCTGGTTAATGACTTTTTAGTTTATCTTCATACATTTATAAGTTTCGACTTCATGAAGTGTAACTTCAGTGTTTTTCAACCTGGACCTTATCTCGTGCCAAAGTGACGAATGGGTACATTCATTTTTTTTTAATGGTCCAGTATTGAGGGAAACCGCTGCTGATGGCAGCCACTAAACAGGCTGCAATGTAATCGCTAGGGGTATCCTCAACATCTATTAGTTTTTGCCACTGACAGGCTCAGATAAGTGTCAACATTATGGAAAGGACCCTACAGAGAAATAAAATATTCTCACCTCCTTCTATTTATCCTCCCCTCCATTGATAAGATGTTCTGCTTTGTGTGGGCGGGTCATCACCACATATAATGTATATATGTCCACCCCATTTATATTACTGAGGGTAAATGAAATATTAGAAACACCTCTCAGGACAACATCGCCACTTAAATGACCATAAAGTTAAATCCTCACATCTCTCAAGCACTTTAAAAACTGATATTTATAACATTATTAATTAAACATTATAATCTTCATGAACATTGTATTGCAGGACATTAGTTATTAAACTGCAATTACCTAATGCACTATATGCAAGCATATGCATGTTACAAGCGTCACAAACCCAGACCTCCTCTTCACAAATAGCAAACTACGTCACTCTCCATCACCTACACATTAAACAAAAACATTTCACAGACCCTATTGGACTTCCATCCCACTAACCTCCTGTTTGCCTGCTCTCTGTAACAGTATTAGCACTGGTAGGAGTACAATTGGACACTGGGGGGCCAGAGTAGGAAGTCCATTACAGCTTCAGGCTAGATTTAGACATGAGCAACCAGACAAATCTGATTTTAACACCCAGCGTGACACAGATGTGGGTTCCACATCATCAGCTCAACGCTGCAAAACAGCATCGAAATCAAGGTCAAACAGGGTTAAAATCAGATTTTAGGGGTAAATCCAGCTTCGGGAATTTCAGAATTAGTTGTGTGTTTGGAACTGCACATCCTCAACAACATTCAACTATAATTACACAACCACTCACTATCCATTTGTCGATATCTGGCGCAGGATGCAGGGACTGTTGGGTGTGGGGTGGATTGATATGGATCAATTTCACCGGGTGAAGTAAACAAAGATAAGATCATATAGTCACGGTTACACATCGCTGATCTAATGGTCGTTTCATACGGTTACACAAACAGGAGGAAAGAGGATTTATTTTTTCCCAAAGCTTGTTGGTTTTTATATCTGTGAAATATTTATTTACAGGAAAGGAGGCCACAATATACTTTCCTGCAGCATTGTAAAGTATTTTATTTCTGGTTCATTCCCAGGACACGTGCATCATTGTGTGGGCAGACACATATGGATATGCTCTGTCAAACTGTGTTAGCTCAAGGGTTTAATTGTGAATGTTCATTGTACCCAAACAGAGAATGCACAGATTCATCATCACATCAATACGGTTTCCGCTTTGCATGCTTCCTTTGTGCAAATAGACATATCCACAAACAAAAGGCAGAAGAAGGGTTTTTGTGAGAGACTTCAGCTACTGTAAATATGTCAACACAGTGAATGCAGGACATGTCTTTAATACGACAGTAATTCAAAGCCCAAGGTGTGTGCTTTTGATAGTGTAGGATCATATCAGGTCAAGCTTGCAAGATAAACCTACAAGTGATGTGGTAAAAAGCAGAATTTGACCAGTGTGTTACTCTTCCTCCACTTGCATTTCAGGGTTGTTATTCAATTATGTAAGGTACTGTTTCTTTATTTCTTTTTCTGTAAAAATAATCTAAAGTCATGGATGTTTTTAAAACAAACAATGATACATTACGAATCTGTGGGCCACTCAAATGTAAGACTCTAAGGGCACTAAGCTTATGTTGCTGATGGACTGTAATCCCTTTAAGGGCGATTTATCTCTGGCTGCTTTGAAGGACATTTCAGTATTTTATAAGATTCTGTTGACATGTTTGAGTTGCCAGCTGGATTAGCCCTATTTAACGAAAACAGGTAAATGATACTCCAAAGTGTTTGCGTGCAGGTGAGTGTGTGCATGTACATCTGAGTGCATATATGTATTTATCTGTGTGTATTTGGCGAGATGTATGAGGCACGCAAATAGCACTTAGAAAGAGTATCTGCGAGATCTATCAAAAGTCATGGTTTACTTTTACCGACAAACGAGACATATGCATTGTTGTGACAGGATAGGAATAGCATAGAACATAGACAATTATATATCAATAAATATATAGCATTACATTGTAAATGGCATCTGTGCTACATGTATGACAGTATGATAATAAAGTTTCTGTTTGTATGTCTGTCTGATTTTCTCGTCAATCTTCATCCAATCAAATTCATGAGAAAAAAGTGGAGGTGGAAGTTCTGTCAAGGACAACAGCAGGTGCATGTCTCCCATCTTTTGGTTTGGATAAACCAGAGCACATGGAGAACCCCCAATATGCACATTAGGGGGAAATTAAATGCTGCAATTGTTATTTATTTGGGTTCTTTATTTATGTACTTAAAGACCCTAACTGGCCATTGGGTGTTTTTAGCCCTGCACTTAGTTGCTAGTTTTCTCTTTCTTTAAGGTGGCCTTAATTATTATTCTGGCATCAAGCTAAAAAAAGAGGTGCTTGTTGGTGTTATTGTTGTCAGCAAGTTCATACAGTGTCACTAACATGTTATTGCACTTATATGCAACATGCTAATTTACAAGGGATTTGATTTTCAAGAATTCAAGATGTGAAAGCATATATTTTCACTTAAATAGCTTGAGGGCAAAGGGCATCTTTTTAGTCGCACGTGGAAACATATATAGCTTTGCTGTTGTCTTCAGGATTGATCAATGTGGCGTCAAATGGATGCGCTCAGATAAGTCTGTACGAACAGCATACGCACAAACAAGTCCATCGCAAGTTTACTGTGAAGAGCCGCAGCAAACAAAGCATATGTGGGTGTTTCATGGATAGCTAACGCACCATGACTTGACATGTCGAATACATGAGTGATCAACATGTTGACTGTTCCACATGCTCAAGCATGTAATGCTGCCAAAGATTGCTTCTCTTTGACTGATCCGACTGAGTTTAACTTCTACTCGGTGCTCTGACTTCATGCATTGTTTGTTTGTCATGTTGATGAGTAAACATGACATGACATGTATTTGTCAGTGCAAGGATTCCGTTGTACAACATGCACTGCTGAAAATAACTTTCATTTGAATAGGACGTTTGAGTGCACAAGACTGACACTGAAGGAAAGTAGGGATTAGGACATAATGTTTGGTAGGAGTACTGCATCCAAAGGAACATTTAGCCCAGGTTGTGAATGGAAGCTGGGTTCAAGTTCAAATTTAAATATGTTTCAGTGTCAGCTTTCAAATTGCAGCTAATTTATTTTTTAAATATAGTGATATACCTTTTGGGGTTTAAATTTAGGATACATTGTCCTGTAGCACGATGGATTTTCAGTTGTATTTTAATTGAAAGAAGATTAATTGGCACAAAGCTATGAAAGTTATGAGATGCCAAAGCAGCACACACATTAAATGAATGGTACTTACAATAAAAAAGAAATGCACCACTTCTCAGATTATTGAAAATGTATTTCTAAATTATATTAATAAAACAATTATATGAAAGTTATTTTTTGTTATCTTAAGCCTTTCAATATCTGCATGTTTGCTATAGTTTATTTACTGTACAGTACATATCATTTTTAATTGGTCAAAAAGCTGTGCTTTCAACTCATGCCCCCCTCATCATTTGTGGGTGGATTCAAAGCACAGTGTGTCTTTTAGCATTATGCATGGAGGCTCATGGGATATGCTTGAGTCAGAGCTTGTCATATGGGTGTCAGTGCTTACTCAGGAATATACGTTTTGGTATACGTGTGTTTCTTTATTTACACAGAGAACTGCTGACAGTATAGGATGTGTGGCCCTCAATGAGTCACATGCGGGCATGAGGACATGACGTTCGTCAGAGAGAAAGGAACAAGGAAACAGAACAAAGAGAGTGGGAGAGGCAGATTTGGATTAGTAAAAGGAAGATAGAGGAAAGGACAGAGGGAGAGTGGTGAATGTGTTGTAATCCCTTGAATCAAGTGAAAACAGACAAATAAATCACAAAGATTGAAATCCAAAGAGTGTAGAGAGATAACGTTCTTTTTTTCTTCTAATTTCAGACTGAGATTGCAAGACATTGAATACCTAAAATAACATACATTATATATGCATGATTTGTCCAAAACGTTTGGGGAGAGTTCTGGTACTGATTTAATATAATGACATTGCATTGCATAATAAATTAATGAATCCAATTGAGACTGGACCATGAGCTGCCTGACGGGCAATCCCCAAGCAGTGAGGAGCGCCATCACATCCGGCACCCTGACTCATAACACCGGCTTCTCCCAAGGCTGCCCTCTCCTGTCCTGTTTTGGTTTGCGGCATGGCCACCCACAGCTCCAGCAGTGGGACTTGAGAGTGTCTCGACCACCTGGTATGGCAGTTGCACTGGCCTAAACCGTAAGGCCTGGGCACTGCACAAGGGCGAAGCTGCAATCCATGGAGGACCTCCACAACCTGCAGTGTAGGAAGAGACCCCCATCACCCCAGCTACAAACTTACAGATGGTACCTCAGCATCCGGTCCCGCACTACCAGGCTCAGAAACAGTTTCATACCACAGGCTATGAGACTATTGAGCTCTGAGGTCATCACTATTTTCACTATCTGTGATCCTGTCATCCAGTTAATTAATATGCAATCACTTTTTACTGCAAATAAACATTCATATACATGTATATTATTGTATTACATATTGTATATATGTTATATTTAACCTATGCACTATTGTACGTCTTAATCGTTAATGATTACGTGGATAACTTAATTAACTTGGATAAATTAATTTGCTCCCGCCCTGTTTGGACAATCTCACACTTTTTACTACGTCCGTTGCTTTTCCTGTAATGTCACCAGTGGGTGCAGACGCCCAGGAGCACTGACCCAGCTGCATTATGTGACATGTTGGGAGTGAGAACTGGCTGTGTAAAGATGCATGGATCAATTTTGCCGTGCCAATTCATCCTGGTGTGACCGGGCCTTAAATGCAATCTGCAGCCAATAAGAAAAGATCCAAGGGATGCTGAATAAGAGTTTGCATTAATGTCGTGGACACCTATATTGCAAAGTAACTCTGTAAATCTCACTCCCTTTAGTTGAGACAGAAATAGTCAATAGTTGGATCCATTCATGCTCTCTTTCTCTCTGTCTCTTTCATAAGTTTGTATTAATATAACCATGAATCTACTGTATCGTCTGCCTGTCCCTCTTTTCCAATAGTGACCATACAAAATGCTGCTCCATCTGTACTCTGTAACACATTACACACCCCATCTCCAGCCCTCTTCTTCTAGGAAGAAGCAAAGTGGTGCTCACAACGCATACCATTACTTAACAATTACCCTTTCAGATGGAACTGCATGACTATTTATGGTCTTCCTCATTTATTTCAGCCAGGCAGCAAAATGCTGATCGCTTCTAAAATTTCCATTTGTGCCTTGAAAGTGGATTTATTGGAAATGTTGGACTGGAGTGTGAGTTTGTACATTTTTGGGTGTGGCTGATTGTGTGTATGTGTGCGTGTCTGTACATCCATATGAAGAAAGGTGACCCTCCTGAAATATGTCTTGAATTTCATGAATATAATGTACACACACACACACACACACACACACACACACACACACACACACACACACACACACACACACACACACATACACACACACACACACACACACACACACACACACACACACACACACACACACACACACACACACACTCTACATTGTTTTAAACAGCTCTGTGTCTTAACTGGTGTTTCAGTGGACATGCAATTAAATAAAAATCAATATACAAGAGCTGGAATTATAACTTGAATTATGTTGCCAGATATATGTACTCTATTTGGGTATAACTAATAATCTCTGTCACTGTATTTCCATATACAAACAAAAGTAAAACAACTCAGTTTGTTTATTGGCCCAGAAGTGGAGAGCTCTGCAAACTGATAATGATTAATTTTTAGTCACTTGGGAGCCTTCTAAACTACCTCTAAGTTAACGATTTGTTTGATGCTCCAATGCGGCCTGAATTACTATTTGACTAAGGAGTCTAAAAGTTAGGACTTTGCATCTAATATTTTTAGGGGTTTCTTCTAACTTGGTCCTTTAGGAGCTACATTGAGCCTGAAGGCCAGTGGGGTGAACGCATGGTCCTCTTAAAATAAAACCATCTAGCCTCACAGACACCAAAACTAATGATGCGTTTGAGCGGTCCGGTCCATTTACCCCATATGTTTACCTTTGAGAAATTGAAAGAAAATGTTTGAGTCATGCAGTAGCAGACAAAATGAGTGTGGATTGATTGGAACTACACTATGTGAAATGTAAGTAACACGTGAAGGGTTCTTAGATAGGCCTATACTGTACCACAACAGACACGCTTACGCACAGACACAGGTACAAGGATAAAGTGATCAAAAGAGAGGAGGTCGCTGTGTCACATGATAATCAGCATCTCTCGTGCTCTTCAAAGGAACCGTATGTTTCCCTTGGGGGGCTGTGGATCCACGGCAATACTTCAGTGGGTTCAAGTACAAACTGGCTCATTAGGGAAATCTCACTGTTAGATGTCTCGGTATGAGTAACACTCTCCATCGTATCAGTCGTAATCTCTTGACGTAGGGGAATCCTGGGTGTGACCTCAGCGGCATTGTTATTTATACCATTGCCTGGGTGAATACTAACTGGGTGGACAGGATCCATTATTTTTTGCTACCTTTGCACCTGCGATGCGTCTTGGTTCTGCTGCAAAACAAAAAGGTACTGCATGTAATTAACATAATGCTCAAACAAGTTTTTAAATCTCGATCAGGATGTAATATTTGTTCACAAAAGTCCAATGAGAAGTCAGTCAAGAAGACAACAACCAACATGCTGCCCTCAAGGTCCTCACAAAACAATTATGTGGGAAGACAAAGAAATATTGATGCAAGTTTCCTTACATACATGTCTTGGCAACATCATTTAAGGTTTAATTGCAAACAAGCATCGGACTGGAGAAGAGAAGGTAGAAGCTGATTTCGTTCCACAGTGTCTTGACAGAAAACATTATGCATGTGCTGCTCCTCTTGTGGAATAAAGTCACTTTTATCCAAGCAATCACCAATTCTTATTTGAAACGTGGGATATTTTGTGTCTTCTGTGATCCGTTCAGCAGCTGCTAAACCTGTGCTGCTGTTTTTCAGTCCCTGTTTGTAGGCCTATTTATTTGTGTTCGTCCAGTTACCTGAATAATCATGTTGCTGTGCCAGCAATTATTACTACTATTGAGTTGAACATCTTAGCTTGTTGGGAGAAGAGCCAACAAGGTGTTTCATTACACAAAAATAATGTCCTCCCACTTCTCCACTGCTTGTGTTTACATAGACGTCTCATTTTGTATTAGCCTAAATATCTCACTATCTGACTTAATTAGGCTTTTATACATGAGTTGCACTTCCTGTGTACTTCATTCTGAGTATCTGTCTATTAAAAGAGCCAGGATAACTTTCTCTGGCATTTCATTCTGCTCCTTTATCCACCCATCAGCCTGCCTGCCTGCTTGTTTAGCAGGATATTGAGAATGACGGCAGATTTCCATTGTGGGTTTAATCCATTTCAACAGGCCAGTGAGATATGCACCTTGATCAAGCCATTATCAGGAGAAAGGGGGATGCTTTTAATTATACAACAATTGAAGAATTAAAGATAGGCGTCTGAATGATATGAACGTGCAAACAACATACATACCTGAACGGGTGGGTGTGCGCGTGATTATACTGAACTGTTTGGATTGACAGCGTTTCACTTTGAGTATTTTGTATTTCCTCACACATGAAGTATTAAGTATACAGAAAAACAAATGCATTTACAGTGAAAGTCCACAGGGGCTCTTTCCCAAAAGACTCTTTGAATAATTAATTTAGTAAAACATTTCTTGTTGTTTTGGAATTTTATACATCTCCACAAATAATAACTTCAAGTTCAAAACAGTGACGCAAGATTGCAGCTTCAGAGTGAAATACTACAAAGGTATTGTACAGCCACATGTCATTATCAGGCAAGTTAACTCATAATATATAATTATTTTATAGTATTATTTTGAGTAAATTCTGCCCATTATTGTCTGTGTCACAGCCTCCACACACGCTGTGTTATTTATATCAGTTGCTTGCCTTGTATTCCCTTTTTCTCACATTCCATGTAAGCCATACCGGTTCTTTGCAGATGACGTCACACATCGATGTGCTTTCCAGGTGGGAGGACAGACCGCTGGAGGCCGGTTCAATACTGCAGCAATAATGCGTATGTTTTGTGCTATTTACAGCTGTTCCAACTGATCAATTTGGGGTGGGAACAAGGGCTACTTTCAAGTCCTGAAAATAGTTGTAGACAAAGGTAAAGTTTAAAAAACTCACAGAGAAACAGCGACAGACATAGATCAATAACCTCCATCTAATGTCTGGAGGAGCGGAGTAGTTTAGCTAACTATATAGCTAGCTAAAACTGACAAAAAACACAGACCATGCTGGTGATATATAGCCAGCCACATCTGCGATATTATCACCCTGTGGTGTTTTTTGTTCTGTTGCTAGTGTTTTGCAGTTTTAGCTAGCTAGCTGATGGGAGATAGCGATCTCCAGACAGGAAGCGGGAGGGATTGGACACAGTTCATGGACCTCATCTCGGGCTCTAATTTTGTATGTCAATCTCCTAAGGTCCAGCCTTTAAAAAAGGGTTTTAATCTGCACACTTCCGGGTTCCCAAGAAGACAGGAGATTTCAGACCTGTGTCGTATCTTCACACCCTAAACCTGTGCAAGATGTTCCATCAAGTGGTTCACCACCAACTTCAAGTTGCATACTTTCAGGTTGAGATGGCTTTAAAAAAAGACAATATTCTTGCGTTGCACCTTCCGGGGATACCAGTATTCAGACTGTCGTTTGGCTATGTCCTGGTTGCCCGCACCTTCAGCAATGGTATGGATACGGTGCTTCAGCAACTGCGGGATCTAGACATGAGGGTCTTCTTTTATCTTGAAGACGACATTGCCATGGCTAAGTTCAGAGAATGGGCTATGTTCCACACAGCCCCTCTGCTCCACTTACAAGTGGTGTATTGTGAAGAATTTAAAGTCAGCCATGGTGTAGCAACAGGACCCATTAAATAGCGAGAGTAAAATAACTTCAAAGCCACATTGAAACACAACTTGAGAGGCCATACAACCAATGTGTTCCAGGAAGAAAAAAGAAAACAGGCATGTCCTCAGGTAAAGTTGCCCGTGCCAAGGCTCTCCACCACCTCCACTGCTTCTTGATCCCATCTGTTCTTTTATTGTTCTCATTTCTCTCTCTCTCCATATCTCAGTCTCTCTCTCCTTCAGCTTTTCAGAAGTGACGACACAGCTGAGGGAGCAGTGACCCATATTACCCTGGCAACCACTTGTGATGAATAGTTTCTGTGTATGTGTGTATGTGACCACGTCTTCATTGAGGCAATTGCTTTTGTCTGCAATATGTTATTCCTGCAGTCTAACAAAAATGACGGAAATGTTCAAATTCTCATAAAGGGTCCTCTTCTATCACTTGAAAACTTTTAATACAAGCAATTATTGCTTATTGTAACGAGATGATCCTCATATCTTTGTCTGTGTGGGATTTGTGCAGACTGTCGCAGTGACATATTTTGCAGATTTACAGGTTTGACTTGACAACAGTGAGGTCAGTCTAATGTAGGTTTTGAGGAGAGCCATGTTTACACTATGTACCTTTATCAGGAGGATATGGATATGTTCTTTCATCTCAATCCAATTAATTGTTGTTGTCATAAAGGGTGTGTTATCTCAAGGACTAGTCTAACAACGACTGAAATGTAAAGGTTGCTTTGCCAAAATATGCCAATAAGAATTATGAAATCTTAAAAAAACACTTTGACTTAGTTGGCATCTGATGATAATGGTTTTTTTTACAATGTGGAGAAAGACACTGTCTCTTTAAAACAGGTCTGGACCGCTCCATAATTGAATTTGTACCAAAGACGAAATACTAACTGCGAGTTGCCATCGCAACAGTTGAACAGATTGGTGTCGTGATCAAGTTAAGCATGGTTGTTTTATGATGTTTCTGAAGATCAGAGTATCCTAATAAGAGAATCAAAAATATATCCTCCCATGATATCAGACTGTCAATCTCCATCTGGGAAGGGCTAACCTACCATGTGTGGTTGCTAGTCAGCAGCCCCAGCTGTGTGCTTCAACAGCAACCTGCCAACGTCTTCCCTGATGGAAGCACTGGAGCAGCAGGCGCTCTTTCTCTTTTCTTCAAACAGCGTAATTCATCTGTTGCAGCCGGACCATGTCTTTTAAGAGTAGCTGTATTCATTATATAGTGCAAATACATATATGTATTGTCCGGAAACTAATCTCAGGTATCATCCTGTTCCTGGAAATGTTGCACGACATAAATACTCTCTCAGGTTTATCATGGCAAAAGTGTGATTATAAGAGAGATAATAAGTGAAGCTGTGGAGTAATAAATCCTTTCTTCTGTGTTTTTGTAATTGCATTATCCAGATCAGCAATAATGATATAGAGGTTACAATATAGTAATACTTGTTCTATGAACACACGCAGAGATCTCTACCGGTCTCCCCTCTCCTACAAGTACACAGTCGGCCACTACAAATTAGCATAAGCCTAGCTAGCCGTTAAGGATGTGCCTACCCGAATACGTGCCGACCCCATGTATGTAAGGCTGCCCAGTCTGCTGCCAAACTATCTTACACTGCTTCAGCGAGCAGTGTAGAAGCAGTGGGGCACCCTTGGTGGAGGGTTTTTCCTGTGCTTATGTGACCTGGTTATGCGACCTTCGTTCTAAGTCGCACAGGCTTCGCCCTCTACTTGACACTATGAGCATAGTGGGTGGAGCCCAAAGAATGCACGCACATTTAGGACATAACATCAACCCAACCAAGCTGATCCTGACAGACTAAAGATTAGTTGTTGTATTTGGGAGGAGAGTATTACCCATAGATACCAGTCGAGGCATAGCCTGTGTAAGTTAGAAGTCCTCCATGAGTTTTACATGTAATAGTTTGTCCTGTGTATGTAAGCCCAAATAGGTATTACAACATGTATATACATGGATGTTTCAGTAATCTCTTTCACCACCTTAAACACCATAAGACTATTGCAGTCCAGCAAGAACCTACCATACACATCAAAAAAATGCCAACCATTTAGCCATGCTGGATGCATTGACCCACTGTCTTGTTTGATCAATTAAGTGCTGTCCCTCTACCAGCCTCTGTTTGATAGATATACTGTATTTTGTATTCCAACATAAAGATATACAGGTCATTGGCTATAGTGAGATTTTGGCAGGAAGCGACATAAGCCAACTGTTGGCCCCTTTTTATCATGCAGCAGAAGCTTCTGATGCACAGGTCCTTCTCTGAGCAATTTGAGCCCTTTAAGACAATTACCCTCAATCTGGTGTCTGCTAGGACAGCTTTGCTGCTGGCAGTGGCTTTAATGAAACAGGTATATGGGCTTGTGTCAGTCCACACAAGCTGCTTGATCGTCTGTGGGGATCACAGTAGTTCCAGTTCTTTATAGAACCCATCTATTTTGTCAAAGATAATCCTCTGTCCACTTTAGAACTTGATTATGGCATCCCAAAATACGAGTGCAGAGAATGTCATGGACAAGGAATGTTTCAAGTGCAGATTTGACAATCTAGATTGAACAGTGTTTTGGCTGACGTGTATTCAGGTGTATTTAGTTGGAGAGAGGACGCTTGAGGCTGCAGCTGCTGTGAGGAGTATATAACTGGCGGGGACCCTCCTGAATCTGAGCTGCTGAAAGCAAACACAGACTTGCCATCCAATGCCAAGTGAAACACAATCATTCTGCTGTAATGAATGTCAGCGTAGGCAGTTTTGGATGCTGTCGTAGACGACACCCCAAAGAAAGTGAGCCATGTGTGCTTTACAAAATACGAAGGTTTTCCTCCTCACTGGGACAGAGGTGGGCTGGAGAGCATCCTTTGAGACAAACTGGAAAAGACAACCAAGACCAGAAGGGCGATTGTTGGGGAGAGTTTTGTCAAGTCCTAATCTCACGCTCTGCCTCCAATGAAGGCGAGAGCCGCCAACGTGCCGCTGCAGCAGGGCAGCTGCCCACGGGTTGCCGGCACAGCATAGAGATACAGCGTGGGGATAAAACTGATTTTATACAGCCAGCATATTTCCACATTTTACTTGGAGAGTTTAGGATTAATTTCATTCAAACCAGAGTTGCTAATTGATGGAACTGTGAGAAGATGTTCTAACATCTGTGGACACACCCAAGACATGTTGGGTGTGTGTGTTTTATGTGGTTCTTGCCCAGTTGAATGAAATGTGTTTAACGATGAGTTAACATGTCAATCAGGCATGTCTTTGGTCAGTAACAGTGAAACTAGCTTGCAATGCATCCTGGTACATGTAGGCACAGCTGGCACACCTATGCAGCATGGCAGCTCAGCTCTCTCAATAGTGTAGGGACTGGGGAATGTATTTCTTCAGTGCTGACGTCTACCATCAGCACCGATTGGACGTTAACATAAAAGGCGATGAATTTTCCCTGTAATAAAATACATTTCAGTGCACTACTCCACAGAGCGGAGTGTGTGAATACAGAGGTTGCTATACACCTTAATGTTTTCTATTTGAACAGCCCTGGTACCCCTGGCCAGTCTCTTCTCAGGACATATATTATTTGATTTTCTCCAAAATATCAACTAGCATTTTGCACTACTTGGTATACATGGACCACCCACTTAAATGTGCCTACCATGCTGCAAAAAAATTAAAGTTTGCACAAACATTCTTGTTTCCTATTTCCCTTGAACTTATCTTTCTGCCTCTTTGCCAGCAGTATTCTGTTGTGCTGTCTTTATCCCTTTAGTGTCTTTACATCTTCTGTCTTTGTATTCTTCCTTCTTTCTATCCTTCTATCCATCTGTTACCCTCTGTCTCTCACTGATTATTGCAGATGGACCCAGTTCCACATGGGATCGATCAGTGTTGAAGGTGAAACAAGTCGTAAAGTGGAATGCCCAAGGAAACAAGGTAAATAATTTATCTAGACAGCAGTTTATCTGTTGATGTCACTTACAGATTGAAAATAAATGGGCTGTTGTTCTATGTTCTTCTTTTGAACATTTGTGTCCGGCGGAGGACTTAGTACAACATTTGTGCTTGAGTGTGTCTGCATGTGTGTGTATGTGCAGGTGTATACAGTAAATGTCAGTGTGTCTGAGAATGGCAGTTTGTGATTACTGTTGGCTTCTTTTGATAAATCCTCTCTGTTCCCTCCACTCAATCACCCAATTGACATGTGAATTCAGACACACACATGCATGCACGTTCTATTATAATAAGGTGTCCAGAGAGCCTTCCTCCTCTGTATTTACATCTGCATGTCCATTTCATTCACTGGTGTTTCATCATGAGGTTCATCATACATTATTAGTGTGTGTGTGTGTGTGTGTGTGTGTGTGTGTGTGTGTGTGTGTGTGTGTGTGTGTGTGTGTGTGTGTGTACGTTGCGCAATATTTTGTGTGGCCAGTTATGGCTGCATGCTCAAGGTCCTCTTATAGCTGTGGTGACACATGTTCTCAGAACATCTTTTTTACGCTGCTTTATACTGCCACATTATTCTGCTTACTTCCAACACCACTTTTTAGATGACTTAAATGTCCACTGAAGCTTCTGTAGAGATGAAAAACGGTGGCAGACGAAAACATCCGATCGCTGAAGAGCAATAATAAGACTGCAATATTTTAATTGATTCTTTTTTTCCACTATCTTTTTCCCACCAATTGAGCTTTGACTGGTGCTCTTTGTTTTATAATCTCCTTTCACCCTCTTCTTCTGCATTGATATAATGGTGCCTGGCTAACTTGTGAAATATTATTTGTGTAACATTTTTTTAAACTAGGTGCATGAAAAGCTATTAGACCATATGTATAAGCTATACTACATTTAGATGGAAACCTGGCAATACTTTGTTAAAAGCTACCCACTACATATAGCAATTCATATAGAACTTACTAGATTAGACTTTTACATTGTTAATGGAGAAATGGAGCAAACAGTCACAGAACTGCTCCATTTCTCTCCAGGCATTTTATATATTAAACTTATTTGTGTTCCCAAGGGGATGACACGTTAGTGTTGGCATAGGATAGGTGAATGCACAATTACCTAGGGGCGACTAGGGATGAGTATCGTTTGGGTTTTTTCCGATACCTGTGCTAAACGGTGCCTGAACCGATACGATCGATACCGATTTTTTCTTCAAATTGAACAATATATTAGCTGTTTAAAGTATACTATAAATATAAATAAATAAATACATACAACACACTTGACTTCAAACTACAGCTTCAAACCTTTTAACTTCAAACTATAAACAATATATATATTTAAAAAAAGAACAGACACAAGCATCATATGGCCTGATGGGGACCGTGTGCAACAGAACTCAACAAACTGCTGCTTTACTGGACTACACGTCATCATTAATGTCAACTGGGAGAGATTTGTTCCAGCAAGCCGAGGACGGGCGTTCAAAAGCTCGTGCTCGTGTCTCCAGCGATCTCTGTGTGCGCGCGCTGTGTGTGTGTGAGCGCTGGAAGCCCCGCCCCTTTGAGCCCCGCTCTGCATGCAGGTGAACGACAGAGAGTGGAGCAGCGGTACGCTCTGATCCGCACTATCTTGATAGAGTACCGATACATCACAATCTTACCGTTTTTAACATACGGGTGCAACTTTACAGAGTAGTGTTCTTAACCAAGCATTGGTCCCAAGTTTTTTATTGTTAACATCACATTTTCGCTTTTTCTGTTTGTGAACTGTTGAAAGATGAGACAGTGAGGTAAATCCTCAGTGCTTAAAATGTATCTTCTATTTCCTGTAACTCGCAAGATGATTATTTATCCAAGGTCAACCACATACCCTGGCTGACTCACTCTTACGTGGTAACACATAAACACTTGCCAGGTTGTTTGCTGCATGTTTATCACAGTGATGTTTTTTTTTTTTTAAATACTGGAAAAATATATTTTGATCATTGCTTCCTGCCGGCAGACTCACAAATAAATCCACACACGCAGCGGATCACTCATACTCTGTGGATCTCCTTACCTACGTAGCTATACCAACTCTCACCCACGGCATGTATTTATGTCCCCCAAACCGCTCTCTCATGTTTTTGATGAATATGTTTAAGTGTTTTAAACAACAACAAATAAAGCTAATAATAACATATTGTTGGGAATGGGTTGGGTACTGGTCTGGTTATTAGCAAATATCAAAGATAATTGTAACATCAATACAATAATTATATTAATGCAATTACCAAAAGATAAAATAATTATCCAGGTCCAGAAACTCAAAAATACATTAAAATGGCTCTCAAAAGCCATTAGTAATTATCAAAAAAAAAGAATTATATCGATTAATATGGTTTAATTTACATTAAATCATCTGGAGATACCATCCATATTAACACATGATAACCAATTATTGTAGTCTAATAAGAACAGTCTCATTAAGTATAGTTAACTGTCAGTTTGAAACTCTGATTAATAACTGAATTAATTACTAACTATATCAAAAGCTTATTAAGTTGACAGATTGTGTAGTTCTTGACCTTGCCAAGGTTTACTGCACTCACTCTTATGCCACATTTAATGGGCCAGCATATATATTCCACACGCATTTATTTCCAAGAAAATGATCAAACATGCAATATCAATCTAAACCTGTGGGTGTGTGTGTGTGTGTGTGTGTGTGTGTGTGTGTGTGTGTGAGTGTGTGTGTGTGTGAGTGTGTGTGTGTGTGTGTGTGTGTGTGTGTGTGTGTGTGTGTGTGTGTGTGTGTGTGTGTGTGTGTGTGTGTGTGTGTGTGCATTGGATTCATGAAATTCAAGACATATTTCAGGAGGGTCACCTTGTGTGTGTTGTTGTGTGCGCTTGTTGGATGCGCGGTGTAAACAGTATGTGTGTGTTTCTTTGTCCCGTCTTGTGTTTTAGGTTGCATGCAGATCAGGAGTGAGCGGCAATATTATATATTTACGCGTGATCATAATATGTGTAGGATAATGTGCCAGGTTATAGAAAATGGTTAGTCCGCATTTCTGTCTGAAACATAACAAACATATAACGTTTATTTGATTTGACGACACACATACATTGATACAACTAATAGGCTACCTGCATATGGGACTAAATCATAGCGCAAGTTAGACATTCTTTTGATGTTTCAGACCTTTGCTGGACCTTGCTGAATTTTAATTGAATACTGCTGCCAGAAGTGAACTAAAGACGTCAGCAGCTAATATGTATTTCAACTGTTGCAATGGGATTTTCATATAAATGGCAGGCTTCGATCAATATCTGTTTACCCATGATTTAAGAAAGAAATATAAATCTAAGGATAGCATAGATCTTCAGATAACTTAAGCGATTACTTGCATTTTCTACAACTGCACAAGTGTTTTATCAGGAACAGATGATTCATTTTGATTATATTGATTTAAAAATTAATTATCTATACTTTTTGCTTGTTCTACAATATATTGTGTAATCTGCCTTAACATACTTTAAAATAGTCATAATCCTCTCTCCATTTCTAAAAGTAACCTTGCATGCAAAGTCCATCTGTCACAGTTTGTGTATCCCTTATCCAAAGCCCACACAATAAACACAGCCTAGAAACAAAACACATTCTGTATGACAGACAACACTTTGTATTTAATATGTATTGCATAAATCATTATCTTCTACGTTTTGATAATCCTGCCTGATTTGGGCAGAATGTCCCATTTACTTTTCACCCTGATTATTTCCATGATTTGTGTTCTTGAAGAGAATAACAACTTATTCATTTTGGACAATGTAGCATTTATGAGCAGACAACATGAAACAATGCTGAAAAGACATGTCTGTGATGCCATGCCAATGTATAGCCTCAAGACACTAAACTGAATGGGAGGCTGACTTTGTCGGCATGCAGACACGTTTCATAACAACAGCATGGACGTCATTTTTGTTATTGCCAGGGGTCGTCTCCAGTACCAAGTGAAACTCGGGAAACAAAGCCAATGACATGTCAAAATCTCATGCTTGAGGTGGGGTAACAGCTGGGAATAAAACAAAAGTTTGAACCTTAATCTGCATCACACCAATCAGAATGGATTCTGCCTTGTTTCTGGTTGCTTGTAAAATACTCTCTACAGCATGTCCCGTGTCCCAATACAAAGTCCCAATACAAAGTTTTACTAAAACATTGCTTAGGACTAACAATTAAAAGGCACATTTACCGTAAAAGCCGGGTTACAAGCCGCTACTACCTTCGGTGGTTGTCCCCGCTGTAGCAAGCTAGCGCTGCTGCTAGCTCCCCGCTGCTAGCTCCCCGCTGCTAATAGCTCCCCGCTGCTAATAGCTCCCCGCTGCTGCTGCTACTGCCCGTGTCCCCTCTGCCGGAGTCGGGCGTCGAGCCGAGGCTGGTCCCGCTACCTTCGGTGGTTGTCGGGGAACTAGCAAGAGCTAGCGAAGAGCTAGTGGAAGTTAGCAGAGAGCTAGCAGCAGCGCTAGCTGGCTACAGCGGGGAACCAGCGGGGACACCCACCGAACGTAGTAGCGGCTTGTAACCCGACTTTTATGGTACTTGACAAAGAATGTTGTTCCATCCACACATCAGGCAAAGATCTGTGCTAAAATAGGTCAGAATATTTTCCAAATAATTTTCCATCAGAGACATCTGTCCTTTGCAGTGTGGAGTGGGCATCAGGGAGCGCACAGCTTCAGAGCAGAGCTTACTGATGCGTACTGTTATAAACCTCTTTAGCCAGAGGGTCAGAGGTGTGTGACAGATTGTGAACAAAGCATGACAGTCTTTTAAGAAGACTCACAAAAGAAGGTTGTTATGAAACCAGAGAGCGACAAGTCTATGATCTGGTTGATATTACTGATGTGCCACTGTTGACGCACCGAGAGCCTTAAAGATACAGAAGAACAAAAAACACAATGTAAGTCATATCCATGGTCTCTACATCCCTTAATAAAAGGGCTTCTGTTACAGGTTCCACTCATAGAAGCCATTGCACACAAAAAAACACTCACACTCTCTTCACCTCGCTTAAAACGACGCATTTCATATTCAGTCATACTCAAAGCGATTCACACAGATACAGAAGAGCATGCTCTTGCAGTGACACACACTTTAAAAAAATTAGACAGCGCTTTGACTCTGTGTGTTCCATTACTCCTCACTTCTTTCTCACTTTTTCCCCGGCCCTCTTTGGAAACCTTTGCTCAGGGAAACTAAATCTGTAATCAGCTTAGTCGTGTTGATGCATCAGACATTTTTAATCAGCGGTATTGAAAAGAGAGCAGCTCAACGCTAAGGCGCTTGGCAAAACCAATGCACCGAGAGGAGAGGAGTGAGGGATGAAGAGAGGACAGCACATGTTTTTATTTTTTATCTGTATATCCTTCCATTTATTGACAGGATCAAGTGAAAAACGTCTTTAAAAACCCTACAACACAAACGTTAAAAATAGTCACACTATCACTAACGTCAGGTGAATTTCACCCGATATAATGTACCTGATAAAATATACTTCTCATCGAAATATATTCAAATACATCAATACAAGGCAAGTTGAAGTACTCTTCTTTTATTTTACCCTATAGAACTTCTCATAAAACGATAAACAGGTATCACGGGGAGACCCTGAAAAAAGGCTCAAAATCCGGTGAAAAATTAGGGAATCGTCAATAAAAAAGTATTACAAATATAAATAAAGGAGCTATGAACTTGTTATTTGGTCCACATGTTCCTGGGACATGTGAGTCTTGTTCTGTGAAGGAAAAGTTAATTCATGTTAAAAGTCAATGTTAAAACCCATCCGGAAAAAATAGTCACACTATCACTAACGTTGGGTGAAAATCACCCGAACAGGTGTCTGTAGAAAAAAACAGTGATCGGAGAAGGATGATACGCCTACCTTCACTAACGTCTGTGAGCAGCATGAAGCTACAGAAGGACCCACGTAACTCGGACGAAAGCAACACAACGAAAATAACGTAACAACAATCGCTCGGGTGAAAATCACCCGACGTTAGTGTTCTAGGGTTAAATGGATTGAGCGTTGACTCGCTACTTTTTGTAAGAATTTAAGTACACTTTCTTGGAGAGACTAATAAAGCAAAGGACACATTTGTTTTCAAAGAGGCCGTGAACATAAAATGACACTGTAATCAACCAAGTTTCCCATGAATTGGAGCTGTTAGTTGCTGAATCAGGTAGTGTATTGCTTTGCATGGAGCTGTAGCTAGATGCATAAACAATATTTAGTCGTGGTTATAAACAGCTCCTGAAGACAACAGAGAAAACGGTGTTTGAAAGATGTTTGAAAGCTCCTCTGTTTTAAAGATAAAAATGAACACATACTGGGTTCTGAATATGGTGTTGTTGCATTTCCATCTTCTTTGGTTTGATTTGATTTTAAGGACTCCTCACTAGCAGAGTGAAAAAGAAATATTCATAATCATCCCCTATTCCCTCGCACTGATTTTTAATTTTATCGCATATGCAAAGAATATCCCTTTGAAGCTAGGAGAGTCAATAGCAGTCAAGCAAAGGCCTCTTTGCATTGTAAATGCAGAAGGAGGTTACGACCACCAATTTTAAACAGCTTCTCCTTAGCTTCAAACAGCATCTCTGCAATCCAATTTTACTCTGAGAGCATGTTAGTCAGCACTGAAGCTATACCATAAACTCTTGTGGACGTTCCTTTTTCTTCAAGTAAGTATCATCACAGAGCATCATCTCTTTCTCAGAAACAACAAATGCGCTAATAGAAAAGCCAGCATTACACACTGCAAGATAAATACATATTCTACGTATATGTTATATTATGTTAGGGTGACACATTGACTCACTCTCATATTATAGTCCTTGGTTCAAAGCTGCAATGTGGGGCCTATATGCATCGTCACCTGTCCTGCATGTCATTCATCAAGATTCCATTCAAATAAAGTGCACATTTTAGCAGAATTTCCAGAAAATAAGAAAGACAAATGTATATTAATGGTTGTTTCCATCTATTACTGTTATGGTATTACGTGTTACTTGCTTTTCAACCATTGCAAAAGTAGAGGGCACAACAAGATTGTAAGTAACAACATATAACAGCGCCAGTCAAGCCTCAAACTGTGAAAACAATGGAGAAGACATATTTTTGTTTAATTTTAGGAGTGTGTTGCAGTCCCTTTAATGTGACACAGTTATATTTGCCAAAATGTGTCCTATTTTTCCTTTAGTGGAAGCTTCAGTGGGCATGTAATTCACTTGTTTTCATGTTCCTGAAGGTTCATTCTCAGTCGGTCTTGATTGCCGATTTGATGTTCAGGCTGGTGTGATCCTATTACAAGATGGTCTTTAAAACCTGTTTGCAATATTATATCTCTGCTGTTTCCACACACAAAAAATGTGCATCAAAACACATTATCATAATATCATGCCATTCCCTGTTATTAATATGTTTGTATTCTTACTTTGATCGTAGTAAAGCCGTTTGAAACGTCTGTGTGATAAAGTGATAAAATGATTAATTAATAAATTAGCTATTGAGACAACATAAAGCAATGAGAACTGAGCACGTAATTGCAATTACTTTGACTGAGGTTGCAGTAGATGCTGTAATTTTTCCAGAAGGTCACATAGCTAGTGCGACTGCTTCATAAATAAATAAGAAGTATTGGCAAAAAAAAGGAAACAATTCCTAAGTAAATAGAATGCATTTAAGTGCAAAACATAGGAGAATAATGCATACAGTATCCTCAGGTTTAGTACAACAATAGGACAACGCAAGTGCTTTACCCCAGTGGTCTCCAACCACCGGGCCGCAGCCCTGTACCGGTCCGTGGGTCCCTTGGTAACGGACATTCATCCCTTGGTATTCGTCTGTGCATCTGAGCTGCTTGACACATGATAAATTACCCCAAAAATGAAATTTAAAAGTACGTTCTGGATTAAAATCCAGGCAGAGTATCCTGAAATCGCCAAAAAAGCTCTGAAACCCCTGCTTCCATTTCCAACATCCTATCTTTGTGAAACAGGCTTTAAGTTACGGAGTAGACTTAACATAAAGAATACACGTCGGGTGTCGTTGTCTCACCCCGAGATGGGGCCGAGCCCTGAGCTTGTTTCTCTGCAACGGCTCGTTGAAGAGAAACAAGCTCAGGGCTCCCACTAATTCGGCGTAATGGTGAGTTGTATATTTATCCACTTTATATTAGTTTTTATGCTGGTCGTATAATTTTATTACATCATATTTATTACGTCATATTTATCGCACACAGCGTGAAGGCCGGTCCGTTAAAAAATCTTGTCTTACACAAAACTGGTCCATGAAAAGGTTGCGGACTGCTGCTTTACACAATCTACTATCACTGTAATATCAGGCTCCGAACATGTTTAGCATGTTGTGGGATGCAGGGGAGCCACATTATCCCTGCATGGGGTTTGGGGATTAATGGATTAAATATGAGCACCACAAATAAACATCTCCGCATGTGCTCATAGAACAAGGGAAACAATAACCTTAGTTATATTGATTAGATCATATATTAATATAACAATACTCCCCAAAAAAAACTAAGGCCAGTTTTCAGCCACTAGAGGATGCAGTGTAACTTACATTCACTTCTGAAGTTCTGAAGTTGTATGTATAACATTGACCGTTGAACTCTATTGTCCCTATCCGGATGTTCCGAAACAGGGAACAGATGTCCAACTTGCATAATCCAAAGATTTCTCAATAGAGCTTTATGTTTGAAGGTTTTAATTGTGCAGAGTTTAGCTCAAGCACCCTCTGTACTGCCACTTGATCATTTAGCTTTTTTTTCTTTTCACTTCATTGTGTATATTCCGATTAATTCCTTCCTCACCTTCACTTGTCATTCAGTCACAATAGGCACAATAGACCGTGGGCAGTCCACCTCTAGATGTCTTCTAGTCTTACTCGTAATTATTCTATGAATCTCTCCATATCTCATCATGACACACACACACACACATTCATCTATTCTCATTAAGCCAAGGCCACAAAGAGTAGAAGAGGAGATGGCTTATTTCCACAGATAGAAATTGCACCAAGCAAACCAATTGTCAAATCTATAATATGACACATGACTCTCACGTCTGATTCACCTCATTGCGTCATCTTGCAGCCTCTTCCTCCCCTCCTTTGCCGAACAAGGTCAAGCAAGCAGTTGATCTTCTTTCTGTGAAGGCAATGGTCTTGCAATATACTGTAACACAAATATTTGTTGTACCCCTATTTAAAACCCTTGAGTGGTCATTGAACAATTCTGTGTCGGTCTTACACATTAGCACACAGTTCACATGTGATGAACTTGAACTTGCACAGCAGACTACTAGTCTCCAACCTCTTATCATGCTAGTTTCACATCATCGTACATCATCTGGTTTGTGCTGAGACCTCCATGTCCGTCCTGCAGTGCATTGCATCCACAGGGAAACCAGCTGCATTGCTCCTATCTGAGGTTTTACTTTCTCATGTGCGCGTCTGTATTGGAATAGGATTTCCCCAAAGGCAGTTTTCATTGGTCCGCAAAACAATCCCTCATGTCTTCTTTTATAATATCTCTCGCATGGAACCAGGCTTCACTAATACACACTTAAACTGGGAGTGACACCAAGGCAACATCTGAATACTAATACAGTATTTGTTCTTCCACATAAAGTATGCATACATATTTTCTCAACACTAAGGCAGCTGTCAATTCAACACAATCCAGTCTGTGCATTGCCATTTTTAAGACCCGCTTAAAGCTTGTTAAAACTCTTTGACACCCTCTTGGAAAAAGAAGAAAAAAAACATGAACAAAGAGCAAATTAAATGGAAATTAATTATTCAAATTTCTCTTAAGAGAAGAAGATAGACAGAGAGAGGAAATAAATAAAACACTTGCTGCAAGGTGAATTGTCGATGCAAGCTGTAGAAGTGACACATCCACCTCGCCCTAGCTGCTCCATCCTGCCAACTGCAGAAGTATACTTTACAAAACGAGCTTGATAGCCCTATTCTAATCTGTGAGGATGCAACCCAGTACAGCACTAACATATTATTCTGATTTTTTACATTATGGATGTCTGTCCTTGAGGGTGAATGAGTGTGGGAAGACATAATTGATGGAACAGAAGGACGTGAGGTAAGGGAAAAGTTGACATCAGGCAAATGAGAGGCTGGACTTTGGCTTTCTGACAAGTTTGTGTTTGTATTTGCTTCTCCATTCATTTAGTCATGCCCATGCCCCGTGAGAAACCATACAGTGTGCATAAAAATGATTAAAAAAGAAAAAAAAATGTTTCCGAGACCTTTTTCAATTTCCATGGAATGATGCTATTATATTTATTCGCTTCCACTCATCAGTAGCCTGATGAAAGACGGCTGCCTCTCCTTGTATCGTTCAGTGTCACCAAATCCCTTCTCATTCTGAAAGTCCCTCTCTGTGTGTTCCTGTATCATATTTCTTCTCTGTCCCTCTCTTCCAAGACTTGTGTGTTTATTTATTTTTTTCGCTCCTGCCGTAATGTTTTTACTCTCCCAAATCACCACAGCCTATGCCCATCTCTTCCTGTACCTCCCTGTTGCTTTCTCTGTTTCTCTTCAGCTGTCTGGATTTGTCCTTCCCGTAATTGCCTGTCTCATTTGAATGATGGGTGTCTCTGTCTCAACTGACAGCCGAGGTCAGACTCATCTCGCTTTGCCATGGTGTCAAATAGTGTTTTCTGGTTAACTCCGGGGGACGTCTGAACGCTTCTTCTTATGGGATTAACCAGTTGAGTGCTGCTCTTTCACAAAACCCTTGAAGGTATTTCAGGTTTATGCCAAAAAATACAGGAGATTGAACTGAACAGCTTGTGAGAAAAGGATGTTTCCATGTATTCTGTGTGATGTCAAAGTGATGTATTAAGGTATAGATCCAGCATAGTTCAACATACAGGAAACATCATACATTATAAAGTAGAAATGATATCGGTTGTCTCCCCTTAACCCAGTGCTAAAGGGAAAACAAGAAGGAAACCCTAAAAGGGACCATAATAGCATAGTGAATAGGTCATGAAGTATTCAAGAGTTATTTAAAAAGATGATACAGATTGTACCATCCATGGATCCAGTTAAGGCTCCTGTAAAGCAATTGCTCAGGGACTATCAATATTGGGGAGTGTTTTTAGGAAATTCCAAGAGGGCGTTTTCACATCTCAGGCCATAATCAGATTTTCTTAATACAAAACTTAAGGCCTTTATAACTTATACTGTAATTGCATGTCACACTGTATTGCTTGTGTCCCTCGGTGTAAAACTGCAGTTGATTAAAGTCTACATCTAGGTACAACTTGGATTTTAAGTGTGTTGTGTAAATGTTGAAAGTAAATGTGATAGAGCAGGACCTGCAGTCTTGTAACGAAATGTGCCTGCTTAAGTGCGTGCGGGAAATATAGAGGACGGTCTTAAGTATCAACCATGACCGATCTACTTCCTGTTTACACCAGCGGCCACACGCCCAGTGCGCATGAATATTTATGTGATGCTCGTTTTCAGGCACTTTGTTCAAGGTTTAAATACATTATATGGCTATTTAAAGAACAAGAACAAGAATTATAAAATGCCTAAATTCAAGAACCCAAGAAAGCTTCATGTTTTCAGTAAATAGTGAGTGCTCCTTGTGGTATTCCATAAAAAAATGGAATTGCATGCAAAGCTTAAAATATAAATGGATACCTTTTATAAAGACTGAAACTCCCCACTTAGTTCAGTCTCGTGAAACAAATGTTGGTCTTTCACATCAAGCATTGTCATTCTTTCGACAATGTCTGCTCAGCCCCAGTCATGCCTGGGGGTTGGTAATGGTAATTTCTCATGACACGCAGTGGGAGGTGTTGCCCTCTTAACTAATGAAGCTGTCACTGTCATGCGCATTAATCACAGCTCACCCCTAATATCTGTCAACGTGTCATGTCTGAGAACTAAACTGCGGCACTGACACGAGTCAAAACAACTAACCTCCTGTGAAGCAGCTTTTTGTCCTTCAAAAAAAGTATTTGTATATCATTTTGCGATGAAACTATAGTTTTCTCGAGGGTAATGCCACAAACCGTGCTGTCCCACAGCATCATTCCCATCTGAGAAGCAATGAAAAAAAAGTTTAAAACAGTCACTGACTTTTTTTGGGTTAATTTTCAGCTTTTCTGGATCCCTGTGGTCATGACAAGTGAGGAGCATCACCTTGACTTAACATATTGAAATACTCAGTGGGGGCTGAAAGAACTCGGGGACTGTACCTTCAAAGACTTCCTTGTAGTATATTACTAAGATCCCTTCAGTCTTCCTTGTCTTTGTAGTTCTTTTATCTCTCTCTCCCTCTTCCTCCACCCTAATGTCTTTATCTTCATCCATTATGGATGAGGCACATTGTCGACAATGTGATTCCCTTTGGAAAATACCAAATGTTTTTGTAAACACAGGTGCTCTGATGTCACTGCTAATGCCAGCAGTCATGTCTCAAAAGAAATATACACCTTTCTGCAACTTTCCTGCCCTCAGTGTGAATCTTAGTTTATAGCCTTTCCTTTCCCAGTACAGCAAGAATAACACAACAGAAACGTCAGAATGGAGGTGACATCGGCTGCCTGATTGTTTCACAGGTGGCCAGTTCACACTCAATTAACTGTTTATTCTTTAGATGACAAAAGCTAAATCGTCATCAGATGATAGCCATGGGACTGGTGCTTTGTTGTCATGGACCTTTCAAGGTCACTCAATCAAAGTGGTTTATTTCTCTCCAACATCTCATTAGCTTTTTCTATCAACACTCTTGACCGCTGCTCAGCGACACTGTTTATTATCACATTACTGTCTTCCATGACAGGAAGAGGAACAATAACACAGTATGCTAAACTGTGAAACACTTCAGATGACAAGAATAGATATTATTTAGCGAGTAATAATCACAGCTATGATATTGTTTTGCATTGACACTATAAACAACTCAAGGTTTGCATAATGCTTTCTGTTGCTTAATATTATTTGTAAAAGAAATGACTGACTGACACTAGTACACATTTGCAATCGGCAAAAAAAATGCCAGTTAAGACACTCAGATTTAGTTTAACTACTAAAATTAGAATAAAAAATAAAACATATTATTCCCCAACACACACACAAATACGTTGTACAACGTAGAGGAGGTAAGAGCGGGGGAGTGTTTTGTGGGCTGGAAGAAGCCTACGGGAAAAATCAGTCAAGACAGTCTTCATGGTTGATCATTATGATATCCAAATCTTTAATAATCAGTTCATGGATTTTACTGATAAATACAATCGACAACCCATTGATAATAACTAGAGCATCCTGATTGTCATTGTGATGAAGTAGTTTACTATACATGGAAGTGCCAATTGGGACAGATTTGACTTGACAGCAAGCAAATAATAATCAGTGCAAGAGAAGCTTCAGAATTAGATTGATTGGAGTCAACTGCATGGTGTTCACAAACTGATTTTTCCAATACAAGTGAACTCTAATATTTCAATCACCTACTCTGCATTTACTGTAAGCACAATGTATATAAACACTTTTGAAAGAAAGACAAGTTGTAAAAAGCTGGTAGCTGGCTATAATGAGAAATAACATGTGCTAACTTAAACCACTATTTGGTTGTTAGACATTGTGTAGCACCAATACCTGCAAAATAAATGGTAGTTTGATCCATCATGAAAATACAATGCCTGCAGAGCTGGAGGGCATGTTGTTATACCATGATATGTGAATAGCTGCTTAATGAAAATATCACTGTGGATGCTGGTTATTGAAAGAACAGTTGCATTTGGTTAAATCAAAAATCACACACTTCATACAGTAAAAGTCATGAAAATACAAACATTGAGAAATCACAATTATTTTTAAATAACAGTAAAGATCAAAGTAAACTATATTTTATGTAAGCTGTTGGATATGGCTGTATATAATGCAGGTTTCTTCTCTATATCAATACATTAAAGCTATGACCAATAAAATGAGGAGGAAGGTGTAGTTACAGTGGAGTCGAATCCCATTTCCTTTAACACAAGACAGCAGATCATCTGTGGAGAAAGAGGCAGAAGGAAGGACTTTTATTCTGTACTCTTTCACAAAATAATTGTTAAATGTAAAATGCGTACGTATATGCACACTTATCTGTTTGGTTACATTTATTTACATGTTATGTTCCTGTCACTTTCAATGAAATGGATCTTAAAAAACTGCTATTTTGCATGACCAATCAGTAAGTTATTACAAGACTAAAAGTTAATTCTGGATAAAGACGGTGCAGGGTGTACCACCATAGAGAGGTATATGAATATTATTCACACCGTGTGTGATCAGAGTTCACTGAAGTGATGACTGACCCTACTTTCCTCCCACTGAGACCTCCAGCATTGTTGCGAAGTGAAGGGGAGTAAGCCTGGATACAAATCTCGTCCACAGACTTAACAAGGCAAAATGCTTTCCTGGCAGAGTCTGACACAATGCCTGTTACTTCAGATAACTGTATAGTTTTGTGTTTATTGTAGTGTAGAGTGTTTGGGAGGGATTGATGGATAATATAGGGAAGTTATATAGATGATAGATAGATGTTCTAACCTGAGACTTTCTGTACTTTTGGAATAAATGTGTTCCAGAAGTGACACTCTTCAGCTCTCATCATCCTCTTTCGTTCTGGATGTTTGTAGGTCAGAGTGACATACTCCTGCAGTTCAGGGGTGAACGTGGGCCAGTTATCTCCATCAATACCTGGATTTCTGACAACAAGAACAGCCAATCAAGACAATTCAACAGTGCCCAAAGGGTCCTCAAACAGCTTGATTTACAGATTGTCTATCTGGTGATGCATACCCCACCCGGGCAAAGTTGGCCCAGTGTTTCATAAACTTCTTTGTCATGTTCACTTCATTCTTCGTGTATCCCAGTGATGCATTCAGAGGCATTCCGAAGACAAACTCTATCTCATAGCCGTGCATAACGCCCATCCATTCTGGCCAAGGATTGACGGTCGACCGGTGGTCAAATAAATAAAGGAAAGTCTTACCACCACGTTGAGAGTACCTGGTGATAAATAAATGAAGAAATAACATTTAACTATTTTTATACTGCACTAGGTCTGGTTAATTAGAGAAAATAAAACATGAACATATGTCACAACTACAAGAAATGAGGATTGACTGTTTGTACAATTATTTTTAGGACCCAAACCATCCAGTTGCATAGGGCAGTATTCAGACAGATGAGACCTGCATGAAAAAATGCAGGCCCCTGATTCATTTGAATAAGAGGACAAGGCTCAACTTGTGCTTTTTGCTATCTTGTTGCGTTTTGTATCTAATACGTCTTCAATTGCATAGATTACTCAAACTGGACTTTTCTGTATTGTATTGTACTGTCTAGTCTGTACCTAAAACAAGGATTCAAGAATTTTAAAGATTTAGAAGTGATATGTTTAGTGAAATGCACTCTTGCCTACACCTAAGGTCACATTAAAACATTTATGTAAAATTAGGATAAATAAATATAAAAGATAAAGCAATTATAGATTAAAACAAATTATATATATTTATATATCTGCCAAAAACAAAGTTAAATCTGCAATTGTAAATATGCAGTGTGCAGGGCAGATTCACTGAGTGTAATACACATGAGTGAGAGTATACCAATGAATTGCTCTTTACCTCTGAACGAACTCTAGCACAGGACAAACAAACCATTGGTCTCCAACCAGACTACCCAGTGAGTCACGATTTGTCGTCCTGTTATACTCATCTGTCCAATCGGTGTACTGAAACACGGCCCCATCCCTAGTGACATCACTTTCATGTTTCAACGTAAGTGCCAGTCCTTTCAGGAACTCATTTCTGGTGATGAGACTCTGACCGGTGATGTTAAACCCAGGACTTCCATAAACTAGGAAGTAGGTCCCTTCGTCCTTGTTTAAGCCAAACAGCACCTCTTTCTTTGGAAGGTTACCGGTACTAAGCAATACCTGCAGAGAAAAACAAAAAGGCGGTTGATGTTTGTAATGCAAGAACGTTTTTTTTCCCTACTTTCTTTGCCAAATAATAATTACACATTGAGCTTAGTTTAGATGTTTTGCTGGTAGCAGGATACAGTTGGTTAAGTCCAAGTTTGTTAGATGTGTACTTGTAGCTTATTTAAATAATATACAGTAATCATGTCAAATGAGTTTCAGTGTATGTCCATGTTAAAGGTTTGCCAGTTTGGAAATATAGTTCTTAAAATTCTGATTATAGAAACAATTGCTTTCAGTGTTGACATTTGTCACGTCAGTTAATCGAGGTAGGGTTGTGAAACGTGTTTATAAAACCCACCAACACCTCTTTCTTGTGCAATAGCCACACACACACACACCACACACACACACACACACACACACACACACACACACACACACACACACACACATACTTCGACTGTATCTTGTAGGAAGTGTCCATCAACATAAGGGACAAAGGGTGTGCCTAAGAGTGAAGGCTGTAGGACAACATCGTATTGCTTCGTTGTGATTTTCAGAGGATCAGCCTCCTGCAGACAAGCTCTCATATCAGATGGAGGAGATTGGGGACAACCCAGTAGCGTCGCCAGCAACATAGACCTGGATATTGACGTAGAGAGGGAGCAAGGCAATCAGTGACAGAAGGAATGAGAAGGAATGTGAGGGAGTCGGAGACAAATGGTTGACATATTTTAAGAGAACCAATGTTTTGAGAATCTTTACCCAAGCACCATGTGTATATGTTCAATCTTTTGGTGAAATAAAACAAAAAGTGAACACTTCATGGCTGTGAATGTATCCTATTCATGTGAGTGTTACTTTATAAAACATTGCATGCTACTGCTTCAAACAATCAATGAGACATAACTCATCTGAATTAGTACACCCTACCTGTGCCAGGTCTCCTTCTGGCTGATTGTGGCCCAGGGTGCATTAGGAGTGCCACTCTGCAACACAGCCCTTTGAAAAAGAGCCTGGCTCCCTGGAGAGAGCAGGTGGAAGCCCACAGATGCTGACCCAGCGCTCTCCCCAAACAGAGTCACCTGGAAACAAAAGCCAACGGCTGGTATTATTGTTTGTTCAAACTGTATAAATAACTCTTATTCTCTGATTTTAGGATATGAGACAACATTTTTTTTTTTAACCTTTGTAGAATCCCCTCCAAAAGCAGCTATGTTTTTAGCAACCCAGTGGAGGGCCAAGCGCTGGTCCAGCAGGCCGGCGTTGCCCGGGGCATTCTTGTCGTCAGGAACAGTCAGGAAACCAAAAGCTCCGAGTCTAATAAATGAGCACAAGAATGAGGAAAGGTGTTTACAGCATTTAACTGAAGATGAATCCAGCTACACTTGTCTTGTTATTCCACAGCCCATCTAAATGAGTCAAGAGAAGGACTTTATACCCTTTGGTTTGCTTATTGCACCAACTACCATTTTTGATGACCTCTTGCAACTTCTAATGTAAGAACAACAATCTGGTGTCAAGTGTAATGAAGAGATCCAACTCACAGATATTCACCTAGTTAATGATTATCAGGGAGTTTCCAGTTACATACAGTAACTATGTCAACTCATTATTGAATTTTTTAAGTTTACTTTAGTTCTCACCTGTAATTCATTGATACCACAACAACACCTTCAGATTGACTCAAGAAGCGACCATCATAAAGGTCCAGAGAGGATGTTCCTTGACTGAACCCGCCTCCATAGATCCAGACAAGGACAGGAGCCAGTGCTGAGGGCTTAGGCTGAGTTTTGTTGAAACGTGGGGACCAGACGTTTAGGTACAGACAGTCTTCACTTAAAAGAGTGTTTGGGTTCCACATCTCTGCACCTTGGAACCCTTTAAAAAAAATGACAATATTTATCAATGTCAATAGACTGATTGGGACTGTAGTCTAGCAATGAAACAATTTATATCCACTGCTATCTCTGTTCCTTCAGATATGTGAAGATAAACATCATCAACTTCATCATGGCGTTTTATTGCGAGCTGTTATTTTAGATTACATTTTAGCTTATGTTTCACATAACTCATATGGCAGTTTACGACAAAATAGCTCTCAAACTGTTACAGAAGAAGTGAATAAATGAATAAATCCCTTGTTTGTTTTCCTCTTAATGAGCACCACTTTGTCCAAAGAGACAACAGCGGTCCAACATCAATCTGTATCTGCGTTGTCATATCTATATTTGGAGTAAATTTGGCCATTATTTCTGTGTATACGCCTGGCACTGGTTGAAGCTGGCTGCTGAACAACCCCTGACAGGTGGCTGCGTCTATGAATAGATATGCATTCACGACCCAACCCCTCTCTTGGGTGAGGACTTGGCCTGTGTCAAATTGTGTGTGCTTATGTGCTTGTTTATGCATAATTGTGTTTGCTCAAGTGCTAAAATGTCACCAAACTGTTTCTTACCATTCCCATCCAAGATTTATTACAACACCGTAATAAATCATGTATTCACTCACATGCTGATTGTATGTGGGTGTGTGTACGTGGTTGTGTGTGTGTGTGTGTGCTCGCACTTGTCCTGGTGTTATATAACTGCCGCTCCCCACTGAAACGCCTACCTTAAGATTGTACATTGGTCTTTAAAGGTCATCTCTTAATCAAGCATGTACTGAGATGACCTTTTTTGGTGCCTTGGCACATGCTGCCTTCAAATGGAGTTCATGAGGTCGTGGTTAAGACGTTGTGTACATTATTTTCACTATTAGGCAACAGCAAGATATACGTTGTTGTGGGTGTCTACAAGTCCAGAGACCACCGAGGCTAACAATTTAGCAAGCTATAGCGAGCGGGTAACAAAAATGCAGGAAAGGCAATACGGAGGAAACATTTGTGGCTGGTGGTGAATAGCAACATTCCCTAAAACGTTTGATAAAATTCCAATATATTAACTTACAATCCAATGGAAAACTGTATTCCACTCCTGCTATTTCTAAAAACTTCAACAAACATGTCACAACTTAAGAAAACTGAGCTTTTAATATAATGTACACTGGCGAGGTTGTGAATACCACAAGAAGGGGCTATTTGTATGGACTCTTCTTGTGAACACATTAAACACGACCCAATTTGAAGGGAGCAACATGAACCATCCAAGTGTGAAAAAGAACCAATGAAATCAGAGTTAACCCTTATGCAAAGTTGATGGGTTGCCCCATTTAATTGTCATGTAGTACTACAAATGCATGTATGTGATGATTGTGTTAATCTTGGTCCCTGTTTCTTTCTTTAGCTCAAGGTGAGAATTCAACATATGAGAAGAAACTAATTAAATCCTCATGCCCTGCTGAAAAGTTGACATGTCAAACTTTGGCATTTTGAAATGTTCTCACCATCTAAAGGATGCCGGTTTATGTACATGCACACTAGACCGGTGGTTCTCAACCTTTTTTCACTGATGTACCTACCCCCTCGGAAATATTTTTTACAGCCGAGTACCCCCTGACCAGTACAAAGAAAAACATATGTAATACACAGCGCTGTACAGTCAGTGTCTGATTTAATATAGAATGCATACAATTATGTATATGAACTTGCACTTGTATTTTATTGAATATTTATTAAATAACAATTGTAAAGGATTTTTTAACTGCTCATTTTTAATATGTATATACAAATCTCACGTACTCCTTGGAGTGCCTTCACGTACCCCGAGGGGTACACGTACACCCATTTGAGAACCACTGCACTAGACCATACCATATATATATATATATATATATATATATATATATATATATATATATATATATATATATATATATATATATATATACCATACTGTACGCACACTACGTCACACCCCAATGTACACGCACACTATGCCGCTATGAGGTGTTGTGTGTTCGACAGGGAAAAAGAGAAGGTGGGCTGTTGCACTTAAGGTTTCTGTAAATTATTAATAATTATTATTCTGGATTATTAAAGGTTATATTTTCCGTAAAAAAAACAAAAAAACATTCTCCGGCAAGCCCTGCTTAGGCAGGCCAAAGGGAGGTGGACTCTGTGTTTGCATCAATGATGCTTGGCGCACAACAGTACTTGTGTTTTGTTTAGAGGGAGGACTTTCCGTACAGTATTTATATTGAACGCAAAGAAAGCAGAAATACCTGAAAGCACGGCAGCCTGAATGCATTTGAAAAATACGTGTAGGCGTGTAGATGTTTGCTGCTGTGCACCAAATGAAAACATTCGTCAAGTACACTCGCCAAAGTACATGTGTACACACACAAAAGCCCAAGCAGGTACGCGGTGAAGGTAGACTGTGTGTTATTGTGCGGAATTGCATCACATACCAACGTACCCTCAAACATATTTTGTTTAACCAAGCAATGCTATCTGGCTAATGGTAAAAAATGTAACATAATAATCCTGACACCCAGAAAAGACCTTGCAAATTATATTTGATATATTACTTGTTTGCACACAGTAATGACTTAATATACACAATTAAATTTGGTGTGCGCAAACAAATGAAATGTCGTCTTTTAGGACATCAAGTCATCAAGTATTGGCTGTTATTTTTATGAACTAAACCTTTTTGGCAGGGCTTTAACTGACCCACTTGAATAACCTGCAGTACATGTACACAACACAATAAACTGCATATGTAGACATTGTGCCCATCCGTGTAAACATGTATCCTACCTGGATAGGTTGTGTCTGGCAGCTGGTAGCAAGAATTTGGGAATTGGGTGGCATCCCTCACTCCTTCCCAACTCTCCACTGGCTCTGGAGGACTGAATCGCAGTTTCCCTACAGGTGGTTTCCCATAAGGAATTCCTAAAAATGCTCTAATATGACCACCCAGCACAGAAAGCGACTTCCCTTGAACTCTCCCATGCCTGGTGTCGATTACAAGGTCATCCGGGGTGGCAGGTGATACAGTCAGGAGATGAGGTAACAGAAGAAAAAGGGTGAAGCGAGAGAATTTCGCCATTGGAAATCCTGGGGAGAAAAAAGACAGCACAAACTTTATTATACATTTTTATTTATCCAAATGTAGCCTATTAGATTGAATTATTACGCGAAATAATTGATATAATAACGGACCTGGCTTTAACTTAACTTTATCACAGATAACTTCTACTTGTATACACTCTGAAGTTATGTCAACACTGTAGTTGTCAACATGTAGCCTATTAAATTGAATTATTACACTGAATAATTAATATAACACTGGTGTTATCAGAAAAACAAACATGGCCTTAACTCTACTAACATGGATACGTTCTGCTGTCATACGTATAAAGCTATGTCTATACAGTACACTGGGTGTGACCTCATCAATTCCCAATTTAACAACAGTAACTTGAGTAAATAACTTGAGTGCTTTCATAACTACTGGCATGGACATATTTATTTTTAACCCGTGTCAGTGGAGAGTGGGATGCTGTCAAAAAAGTGCGGATCAAAGGTTCAGTTTCTGCTACAGAACCGCGGCTGCGGGGCTCATTCCCGCAGCATGCGCGATCACTAATACATCCTCAAATATTTGGATAACAATACGCCGCGAGAGATTGGAAATAAGCAAAGCGCAGCTGACTCTTTGAGCCGGTTCTACTTTCAAAAGACAGTGACAGAACGCATGGTGACTTTACAGAGGAAAAGCCGCGTTCAGCTGTGTGCAAAAGAGAAATGGACGCATTGGGGAGAGACGCTCTCAGACTCAAACATGTCCCGATAGTGAATGTAGCAGGACCGATTCATAAAAAAGCCTTAGTGACGTCTTACCTTGTCAGACTGCCTGGCTGGAGTGAATGAGGAAACCCGTATTGATGGGAATAAGAAGGCGTGGACACAACGCCTCTGTACAGTATCTGGGCTGGCTAACTACTACCACTACTACTACAGTGATAATAATAGCAACAACAATAGCAATGAAGCGATGGAAGAACACAATATTATTTACTAAAGTAAAATTAAGTTTACATAATCATTTTGTGTTCTGGCCTGCACTGTATTAATATATTCAACACTTATTGGAAAATCTCAGGTGTCAGAAGTCTGTCCAGAACAATCCTATAATTACGTACCAGTGCAACACTGGTCAAAATCATATTTAAGTAAATATATTATCACCTAAATTGAAAGCATAAAAATGGCCCCTGCAACTGAAGCATCATTTTACATGATTTTATTAGATTGGAAAAACTGATGCATTGGTCTGTAATATATATTTTATAGTATTTTATAATTCTTTCAATTTTGTAATCTATTTGTGTATTGTATGTGCAATCTTACTTTCCACAGTCGTACCTACAGTACAAATAACTATATTTCCCTCTTTAAAGTATTTGAAGTGTGAAGTAGCATAACATGGAAATAATTAAGTAATAACAAATACCTCTCAGTACAGTACTTAAATAAATACGTTGATACTTCCCCAGTGTCAGCAATAAATTGTGGAGGATTCACTGCGTCTCTCCGGGTCACCTCAGTGGGACACAGAGACGACTGGCACTGAGCAAGAGACAGTCATTCTGATTATATTCTTGTCATCGGTTCAACAACAATAAACAATAACATGAGCATTATGTAGAGTTGAAAACAGGGCTTCATTGTACATTAAACACAGTGATGGGTTGATTTAACACAAAGACACATGCTTTTATTGTTTTGCTTGTCCTGCCTTTCAACCCTGTCTCTGAGAACTCCAGTTCATATACTGGAAAATATGTTTCTTAGAAAAATATTGCCAACTGAATTATTGCTTACACAACATAATGAGAACACTGTTCTGTAAGAACTTAGTTACATACAGGACATATCTGCAAAATGTTCACTGACTCAATCATTTAGAATGTATTCCTATATTTAATCTAACTTCCCCTCTATTATATTTATTACTTGTATTATGAACTTGATGAACAACTATTTTTTGCTACAAGGCTGCAAAGATCATTCTGGTTGCTGCGGCTCATTCTGGTTTGACTTAATTGATCTTACTTATGACTGAAGTCCAGCAATTCCAGAACATCTGGATTAATTTGCATTTCCAACACTACCGTATTGTTGCATAACAAGTCTTGGTCAGGGGCCCCAACCTTCAAACTATGGCATCAGCTTTGGACTTCTGGAGGCGTGTCAATTTACACTCATTAATGAATGGATAGTGTCTTTTCAAAATAAAGCTCCGTCTTTAGGCAACAAAAACACTTACTTAGGTTTTGGAAACAGCGTACCTGATGGTAACTTGACAGACTAAAGATGAATGTGCCGAGGGAGTGACAGAAAGAACGTTTTATAATAAATTGTATCATCACTATTTATTATTGTAATCTTGGTATATAAAAAGAAAATAGGTTCTTATAGTCACATCAGTATTAATGATGAACAAAAATTAGATTTTTCACAGATGTCTAATGGAATGAAATCCCTCTTTCTCGCAAAAAGAGTAAAGCAGTCATTTTAAACCACAGGAACACATGTAACCCTATCGCCAATAGAACAATTTGTTTTCTTTTTCAGAATCTCCTTCTGTCTTTCTCTTTCTCGCTGTCTCGCCATCTTTCGACTTACCTCTCAGCTGTAACTTTGGACATCAACACAGAAGAATGAGAACTTTGGGAGGTCTGGGTCCTTAGAGACTTGTACAGCTTAGCTGGAGAGTTGGGTATATGCACAGACAGAAGTAGGAAGAGAGACAGAAAGAAAGAGCAAGGCAGCAAACAGTTTGTGAGAGAAACGAAACAGCACCATAACCACACACCATCAGGGATTAGGCAGTTAAAGGGATACATGAAAGGCATTTGATGGGACCCTTTGAGACAATGTTTTCTCTCTCTCATTCCAACATCATCAAAATAGGCTTGGGACTGGAATATAACCCCCAAACACAAATATGCACTCACACACACACAAACACATACAGACAAGTTAATTTCACCCATGCCCTTTTAATGTCAATCTGCTGTTATGAAGGCAGGGATAAGCAGCGAAAAAGAAAAAAGAAAGAAAAAAACATTTAATACATCTATTGCTTATAAACATTGAGCAATACGATAGTAAATATCCAATCATGGTGTCACAGAGAGGGATATTGGTTTATGTCATGCTCTTTCTGTCTCTCTCTATTTCTTTTGAATGTGTGTGTGTGTGTGTGTGTGTGTGTGTGTGTGTGTGTGTGTGTGTGTGTGTGTGTGTGTGTGTGTGTGTATATACAAATTCTGAAAAAAAGGTTCTGAAAAAACAGGTGGATCACTTTGTAGATTCTTAATATTCACGGTCTGTCTGAAAGTATTCACGACAAAAAAACATTTGCATAGCTGTACCCAACCCAACCCAACTACACTGATCCTGACCGGCTAGAGGTGAGTAGCAGCCCAAGCTACTTTCTTATAAGCAAGGCCGGCACTGCAAAGCAGTAGGTTGCTGCAGCCAACCCAGGTGGTACACAAGTGAACTAAGGTAGAGCCATGGACTAATCCTGCAGGCAGAGATGGGCAGTATTTGTATTACATGTATTTGAAATACGTATTTCAATTACTTTTGAGTATTTTGTAATTTGTATCACAATACTGGGGAGTGGAGCAATTTCGTATTTAAAATACTCAAAATACTTTCTCCACAAATCAAAAAAGTTAACTTATTAAGCTCCTTTTTGTTCGATTTAACACAACCCTCCCCTCTTCAGCTCCGGTTGAGAGACTGTTCTCATTTGCAGGAATAATATTCCATCTGCACAGGAGGCGGTTAACACCAGAAATATTTTAAAATGTAGTTGTTGTTCTTAAAGGCAACTAAACTGGCTGCTCAGTGGTTCGGTCTCAAGAACCAACATAGAAGGATTATTATACCATAACAATGTCAGTGTGAACCCTTATGAGACACTTAACACTGTAAAATAGAACTATGTGGCCTACCATGCCACTGGCCAATGTAAGAGAGAAAGAAGTAGGCTACCATGCCACTGGCCAATGTAAGAAAGAAAGAAGTAGGACCATGCCACTGGCCAATGTAAAAAAGAAATAAGTAGGCTACCATACCACTGGCCAATGTAAGAGAGAAATAAGTAGGCTACCATAACACTGGCCAATGTAGAAGAGAAATACGTAGGCTACCATACCACTGGCTAATGTAAGAGAGAAAAAGTAGGCTACCATGCCACTGGCCAAGGTACAGTAAAATAGAAGTAAGCAGGCTACTCGCTTGTTAAGTTACCTGTTTGTATTGATTTGCTATTTACCTTTTATTTTTATAAATTGTTCTGTGCAGAACTTGATGTACAGTAATTTATTTAAGCTATTTACCTGTGTACAACTGGTTTTCATTATATACTTTGCTTTTATATCATACATAGGCCTAATAAGTGATGCTATTCATATGTGATGAATATTTTCTTGTTGATACAAAGCCAAAGTTTATGGGCTCTAAATACATAATATCTCCTCAACCATAAGGGGTATTTGAATAATTTCAAAAGGTATAATATACAGAAAACATGAATGAGACTAGTTAAGAGGTTCATATAGCAGTATATATGTTACTGATTTATTGGTTGATGATAGAACACAGGAAAGAAAATCTATATAGATTTCCTCTTTTTAATTATGCATATCATTGTTTTTTTTTCTATTATAAAATAGCGCAATGTGTTAACAGTATCTCTGCAGAGTTTGACTTTGATTAAGTGAAGTTAAATCGTTTTTGTAATTCATTTAGTGCACATTTCGTGAACCGTAGGTTTAGTTCCCTGAAAGCAAAAATACCCTAACTTTCTTCCTGGACCTTGAACACCTCTGATTCCACAACAGAGGGGCTCTGCTCAAGCAGATGCACCAATACATAGCAAGCAAGTATCGTTTCTTCCATAAGTAAATAATATTTCAGTTTGGGCTGGAATGTGTTTGATATCTTGCTCAAGGATTTGGCGTAATTGGCAAATTCTGTAGGCCGTAAGCTTTCCAGAAAGGTGCGCCAATAATGTGTGGCATAAAGCTAGGGATATGAACATTTTATTTTCATGACTTGGGGAGCTCTCTCGAGTCACTTTCGAGTCCGCTCGAGTCATATTTATGGTTTATGTTAATATGTATGGTTGAATTGTGTTATAAACATGTACAATGGACGTATATGCTCTTGTAAGCCCAGTCCGTGCAGTTCTTTTTTTGTTTTGTCACATCAATGGCTCTGGTATCAATTCATGGGAAATGAAAAAAAAGAAATGTAATGGGAGTACGAGGACTTGGAGAGAATTCTGCCCCCATTTTTGGGGGTTGCTGGGGTTTATCGAGTTTAAGTTCCATTAATGAAACAATATATAAACATAATCAATCAAGTTGTTGCTTTGCTTAGTTACATTGACATTCTGTGACTGTTCTTCCTTTTTGTGGGGTTCGCCAGAGCTTTGTGTACATTATATAGCCCAAACCTGAATGCTCTGCTATACCAAATTGTGAGAAAAAAGTATTTCCTGTACAAAATACATATTACATAGTATGTATTGTATTTTGTTACATTTTCTGGCACCAGTATTTTGTATTTTATTTTAATACATTTATTTGGGGTATTTTGTATCAAAATACATTTTGCTGTATTTTTGCCCATATCTGCCTACAGGGTTAAAAAAGAAAAGCAATAGACAACTTGCACATCGCATTCGCAGGCTCATCAAGGAGCATGCAGGACATGGAGGCGTATCATGCTTGTCACAAAATAACAACACATACCCCATAGAACCCCATAGAACCATGTGTACGGAGAAGGCGTCGACCACAATCTCACCATGCATATCTCCTCGACACTAACCCGACCGAACAAGGCGTGTGACACTGAATGAGGCCAAACAAAAAGGAAATAATAGACCTAACTGAAAGGAAATAATAGACCTAACTGAAAGGAACAGGGGATCTAACCTTCTTTCTTCACATCAGATTTGAGACCACTTTTGCCTTGTAGAACATAATGCTGAATCCCAGTATTGCCGGCTGGATGGTCTGCACAACCTGTGCAGACAAACCAACCATCATCAGCCTATCCCTCTCAGGGGCCAAACGTGAAGGGTCCACATCTGCTTCATCACCCAAGTGTGTTGCCTCCACTCATCTGGTAGGGGTCGGCCTCTTGGTGCCAACCACATGAGGTTGGCACCGCTGTTCTCCAGTCCTAGAATGTGGAGAACAAGTCATGATTGGTCAGCTACACGTTTGATAATTTTTAGTGTGCACCTACATCCTAATGATTACACATAGAGTTCAGTGGCTTTCTCTGATATTTTCAGAACCTTGTCATCTTCTTCGTTGAGGTTCGGCTTGGACCGCTCATCCTCATCACCATCTCGCTCTCAGCCATCTTATCACCCTCCTTCGTAGCAGCAGGAGTCATAAAGGCCTGTTTAAAAGTCTTTTTTTAGAGTCTCTTGCTCTCAATAGTTGCTGGAAAAAGGCAGGATAGTGCATCACAGGTCGGAGCTGCATGCCACATTACACGGCATGGGACTGCCAGGAACATGCAGGATAATTAAAAAATCCACTTTATGGCTGGAAACTACAAGTAATAGAGTTGGCTGTCATGAAAACAACAATGTTATACTACAACTAGGCCTAGAATAAGTTTGTTTATTAAGCATTGGATGGGTATCTATGCCCTCAATGACCTGATCGTAACACCCGTGAGGTAGTAAGACATTGAAGGATCAGCTGTAAGTGTTGAGTCTTATCTGCTCTGAGTATGTCCAGACACATAGTAAATAGTTGCTTGTGGGTGAGAGACCAGTTAAAGAAAGACATCTATTTATTCAGATTGTGTCAGAGACATTTCAGTTTTGTAATCCCTTGATGGATGTCCGCTACACTGACACCCACTTCCCTAAGTGGTAGAACAGAGATAGAGAGAGAACAGAGACGTAGCTGGTTGGGTTGGGGGGTGTTACTTAAATCTGACTGAACTGAGAAACAGGTGAAATGGGTAATGGATGTTTGGCAGCTGGTGAATACGTTTCAGAACATACCGCTCTAACTCGATAACTCAGTAAATGAAGTGCAGTATGAAGACCTGGTAAGGTCAGGTTTGACAGAGGGGGCTTGACCAGTGATTCTCATCTGGTGGGTCGGACCCGTTTTCAGTGGGTCGCAGGCAGTGGTGTATAAAGTACCCAAAAGCCGTACTTGAGTAAAAGTAAAGATACCTTACTGGAAAATTACTCCAGTAAAAGTAAAAGTCACCTATTAAAATACTACTTGAGTAAAAGTCTTAAAGTATCTGCTATTTTCTGTACTTAAGTATCAAAAGTATTTTTCTGATATAAAATGTACTTGCTTTTAAATAAAAAAGTAAAGGGTCAGAACTTTGATAATTAATATGACACTATGAAGGAGTTGTAACAGTGTGATTATAAGTTTGCTCATTCCGGCCGATACCGGTCCGTGGGTCCCTTGGGGTCTGTGGGTCCCTTGGTACCGGGCCGTGGGTCTCTTGGTACCGGGTCGCACAGAAAGAATGAATGAAAATTTTTAATTAAATTTAAAAAATCAAGGCCGGAAAGATGTTTTATTGTGAAAAATGACCAGATACATCTGTCTGTGGTAACCTCAGACGGAACCTCTTAACACATCAAGATGTTACGTTACCTTAAAAATGAAACTTAAAAGTCTGTTTCAACTTTGTCCGTGTTCTGGATTAAAAACATGGCAGAATATCCTGAGATCGCCAAAAAAGCACGAAAACCTGCTTTCATTCCAACATCCTGTCTTTGTGCAGCGGGTTATAAGTTAAGAGTAGACTGGACATAAAGGTTTAGTTAGGAGTAGACTGGAAATAACGAACACACGTTGGTGTCGTTGAAAATATTGTCTTCATGTAACCGGTCCATAGCGCATACAGGTTTGGGAGCACTGGACTAGAGGATGTAGAGGCAAATGCATTATATTGTGATTCGCAAAACCTACGTCCCAGATGTTTTTTTTTTTCTAAAGATAGATTGAATTTTGTAGCGAGTAACGAAGGTTTCAGGGGAAATGTATCGGAGTAAAAGTACCAGTTTTCTTTGCAAAATATAGTGAAGTAAAAGTAAACAGAAATATAAATAGTAAAGTAGAGTACAAAATATCCCAAAAAACTACTTAAGTACAGTCACAAAGTATTTCTACTTCGTTACTATACACCACTGGTCGTCGCAGGCCTTTGCCTGGGCAAAAAAAAAAAAAAAGAATTACATTTTTTCATCCTGTGGTTTTATTTTGAAGGGCCCTTTTTTATGCAGAGGAGTGTGGCTTTGCCAGCTCTGGTTCCAACTTGTTTTGCACTTGTCCTCAGCAGCGTGTGCCAGGTTGGGCCAAACCATCCTGATATGGGGAGACTCTGGGTTTTTAGGTAATTAAATTTAACAGCCTACTGAATATAAAATTCACAACTGATGGCGCTGCCTGCATGACAGGAAAAAACCTGTAGGCCGTGAGGAGAATTGAGCGCTACTTAATTTTCTGTAAATTTTTCAGTATTTACCTACTGATGAGGTAATCACAAGAACAGTTAATGTTGTATATATGAATCCTTTTGAATTGATTTTTGTTTCATTTATTTTGAATTTGTGGAAAAGCTGCTCCTCAAGACAGTGACTTTTTTCATAGTAAAGTGTTTGTCATAGATTCGGTGAGTGTGTATTCTCAGTTAAAGTTAGGTCATTTGAGTCTTTTTGAAACTACTTCTTAGTTGTTGGACTTTTGTATTTGTGCATGAAAGCTGTTGAGTCTGTTTAAAAATGGCTGAAGATTCTGAATTGTTATGTATGTTGTAATACCTCGTGTCCTGAAGATGCACTTTTTGTTTTTTAATTCAAATGCAGCTAATTGAGAGTAAAGGGGAATAGTTCCCTCTCTAACATCGCCACCAGCTGCTCGTTTTGGTTTATCATTAAACTTGTTTTTGTGTTGGCATACATATTCTGTACTATCTCATGTTCAAACTGCACCATCTTTTCATTAAATTAATTTGAGAAGTTGAGAATGTTCATTCAGGGGTGATGGTGGGTCCCGGAGCCAGACCAGTTGAGAACCACTGGGCTAGACAATCCATGTTTTTGGCGGCAAATGCTTATAATACAATATTCATATAGATGACGGGGAAGATTTAGTTGCAACCCTGTAGTCTATCGTTTCTCTTTTTTGGCCATTTCTTTTCTTTCTACTCTCACTGGTCACATTTAAGGACTGTGGGAGAATTCTACTTGTGGGGTATAATATGTATCCATTTGTGCATGTACATATCTGTCACCGTCCACTGTTATTTTTATTTTTTGTTTCTGTTGAGAATCAGTCAGTAACGCCCAACTCCAAAACATGCCACTGATATCTTTATTTGAAATATCTCTAAGTGCCTATACACACTTTTTGATGTGCCTTGTTCTGCCTTGTGTTTGTTTGTGTATTGTGGAAAAGACAATAAAAGCATTTGTCCAAAAAAAAGAAGTGAAGAAACAAGTTGATCTTGAAAGCTGACGTTACAATTATAAAGACCGATTAGGTGACAACAGAAAGCAGGAAGACACTGAACGGAGGTTTCAAGGCCTGTCCCGCGAGTGGCATTACTCACAGTCAGGGCTGCGCGTCAGTTAAGACAACTTGCTGCCATCTCATCATTCTTTGTATTAAAAAATGTCAAACCTTGATGTCACAACTTTGGTATTTTTTTTCTGCCTTTAGCTTCTATTCCTTGTCATTTATCATCACAATTATACTTACACTTCAAGACATTTTTAAAATATAAAAAGTATGAATAAAAACCTCCAGTAACATTGGGGATTCTGAATACTACAATATTTAATCATTTACCGCCGGTGCCGTTTAATACCGGGTTTCGGAACGCATCCCTAGCTGTAACAGGAGGAAGTCGGCACTGTGCTGTAGGATGTAGCTGGATTTGAACCTGATTCTTTGAAAAAGAAAAATCCCCACCAGCCACATAGAACGGGGTATTTAGGTCAGATGAGTGTCCACTTTACTGATGTCACTGTGTATAATTCTGGGTATTTAAGTCGTTAAGACATGAAAAAAGAAACACATGTCATGTCCCACTGCCACTTGAGGCTGCAATGTCCATTTGTCTGACCAAAAGACTATCTTCTTTTCTTGTCTTCACGCAATCATGCATGACATCATATTACTAAATAATAGGTCACATACTTGGCTTATGCCCACATTCATATTTGGGTCAGGCTTCACTCTTCAGAGTAAGTCAACATGGTCCTCATAGATGTCACAGACAGATTACTAGGGATTTAGCCTGTTTATGCTACAGTGTGCTGGTGGCTAAAAGGTTAGAGAAATGTTAGTGCAGCGTGACTGCAGGATAGCAAGTGGACAAGAGTTGTGTGTGTGTGTGTGTGTGTGTGGGGGGGGGGGGGGCAAGTGCATGAGTGGGAGAGAAAGAGGAATAAGCAGTACGATAGATTATACAACCATTCAAATGGTGTAAAATGTCATTCGAAATTCTACTTTGGATTCAATCTTAATGAAAACACTCAACTTCCTTGCGACACATTTAGTGTGCCATCGCTCACATACCTACTCCTCAACTCACTCTGTCTTTCTCACTTGCTCATGCTCTCAGAAACAAACACACAGAAACATGCTCACCTATGTGCACATATGCACACACAAAAGGGTCTTATCAGGCTGCTATGTGTCTGAAGTGTTGTTTTTATATTGCAACCATATTTCATTTTGGCCTACATTCTTTGAATTGCCTATGGGGTTTTGTAGGGGAGAGGAACCATCACATGTATATATGAGATTGAAGGAAAGGAAAGAGAGGTGGGGGACTTGTTTATGTTCTTATTCATTTTCCTTGCCTGATCCTTACTCTCTATATGTTGCCCTTTTTTCCTGTTGTAGTTCATGTGCTCCATTTCCTCTCATGTCTCTCCACAAGCATGTGCTGTTGTGCAATATGGGTTTAATCACTGTGAGGGGCTCACATGTAAGGAAAGGAAAGATGGATTTTAGTCGATTGTGGAAAGGTATTTTAGATACAAATCAAATTTGAAACAAAAATAAGTCTTTCAGTCGAAATTTGTCTTGATAGAAGACGGGATGGGAGGAATGAATAATGAAGTGGTAGACAGTATCCTATCTATTTCAACATGTATATTTCATAAAATGTCCTTTTTTTTTACACAGCTGTTTATCAAATTACTTGCGATGAGTTGTGGAGGGAGTAAAAACTTGCGATAATCTAAAAAAATGTTTTGCTTTCTTTCTGTTGCATCACAAATGTCAAGATGTTTAATGTGACTTTTGTGCTGTAATGAATGGTAACTCAATGGAAAAATAGATAATGTCCACTTGCAGAGAGAAAGAAAATGAGAGAGAGAGAGACAGAGCAGGTATTTTGAAGTTGATACATTCACTTTTGATTGGTATTACTGAGAGCAAAAACATGTTTACACAAACACTGAGGTGCGCACACACACAGGCACACACAGGCACACACAGACACACAGACACACATACACGCTCAAACATTCATGAACATAATGGCTCTTGTTGGGGTGACTTTCAATTTCTTGCGGTAAAAAAAACATGTGCGTGTGTGTGTGTGTGTGTATATTGCAGATGTCCGCTAAATTCTACACATAATACACCAAATACGGACTCCCTTTATAGCTTTCGAGGTGATCATTAGTCACACCGATTGGTTCCCAAATATCAAGAAGACAGTTCTTATCTGGCGTTAGGCCTGTTGTGAGGCAGGCACCATATAAGGAGTAGAAGATAGAAGAGTGGCATGCTGTTGATGGTGTGTAACTTTTTGAGGGAAACTTGGTGGACGATGATGATGACCCAAATCCCTGATGTGTTTTGTTTAGTTCCAGTATGTTTCCTTCTATCTGTTGATTGTGAACTGAAGCCAACTCAGAGCTTAGTGCATGGCTGGCAACCCAAGAGTGTATTCAGAAGTAGGACCTGCACAAAGAAACAATTCTTTGTTTGTAATTATATTGTCTTGTCTAAAGTTTAAGTCCATTTTTAAAGTTTGACAGCAATTATGTGATTTGCTTACAGAAACTGCGCTGAATCTGATTGGTTCATTTAACATACACGCCCCCCAATCAGCTGATGTAGTAATCTTGGGAGAATTAGAATCAGGCTGTTACACCCAGCCCACCTTAGAAGAAAAATCTGTCTACTTGGACCCCTGAAGAAGCGAAATCTTTCTGCGACCGTTATTGAAGTCACGTCATCAAACTACAACTCGGCCATATAAACAGGCGCCCACAGACGTTGCACTTTTCCCGTTTTTTTAATTACTTGTAATTATTTTTATTTTTTTCACCTTTTGGTGGTGTGGTTACTGTCACCCGCGCTTCTATTGTTGAGAGCTACTCTTGTCTTTTGCATTTTAAAATACATTTCACCGTGTGTAGTATAAGTTAAAAGTTCCATGTCTGTTGCGTTTCAACATACTTGTTGTGGGTAATTATACTCAACTTTATTATTCTTTATTGTGATGTCACAAAGCTGGCCTGAGACACTATTTAATTTGTTGGAAGAACCTCCCAGTTAGGAGAAATTACGGAAGGCAAAGTTACGGGACTCCTGCGGCTAGGCCCTGAGAAAATTCAAAAGCTTATATGATAGGAATTTCTCTTCATTAGTTCATAAGATGAAGACAGGCTTTGATAGATGGAAAACCATCTATGTTTTATTAACAGGCAGTTTGGAGTTAATTCTATTCAGATGAATGTTTCTTATATTTGTTTCAATATCTGCCGGGTTTCTTGCCTAAACTCTTTTTTTACTACTACTGTTTGATACGCATTAAAAGCTTTATGTGGGATTCATGAGAAACCAGGGAGGTAAAGTGACGCAACAAAGACATCAATCTCAAGGTGGAGTCTCTTCTTAATTTCAGATATTACTACTGGGAAGCAAATACAGAAAATAATATACTGGATCAAGCTCCCTCAAGTAAGCTTGTGTCTAAATGAAGCTAAATCTTCATCTAACTCTCTTCTAGCATTTGTAACCTCTAGACCTCTCCCTGACTGCCAACATTACCGCAACAACACGTTCCTGTAGGTAGATGCTGGACAACATCAGGAGAATACGTCCCCTTCTCACTCAGAAGGCGGCACAGGTTCTCGTCCAGGCTCTGATCATCTCGCGCCTTGACTACTGTAACTCCCTCCTGGTAGATCTACCTGCCAGTGCCATGCGACCCCTGCAGCTCATCCAGAATGCAGCAGCTCGACTGGTCTTTAACCTCCCGAAATTCACCCACACTACTCCACTCCTCCGCGACCTGCATTGGTTACCGGTGGCCGCCTGCATCCGCTTCAAAACATTGGTACTTGTGTACCGTGCTACGAACAGATCAGGTCCAATCTACATCCAGGACATGGTAAAACCTTACGCCCCAGCTGGTTCACTCCGCTCGGCTTCTGTAGCTCCGTCACTGCGAGCTAAACACTCAACAAAGTCACGACTATTTGCTGTCCTGGCTCCTCAATGATGGAATGAGCTCCCCATTGACATCAGGACAGCAGAAAGTCTCTACATCTTCCGCCGCAAACTAAAAACACATATTTTTCGATTATACTTTTAATAAAGATAGTAGAACCTTAGTAGCACTTTAGTAGCACTTAAATGGCACTTTTTTAGTTTGACTTTTTTGAAGAAATTGTACTTTCTTGATTCTTGTTGTTCTGAGTTTTTACTCATGGTTGAATGCACTTATTGTCGCTTTGGATAAAAGCATCAGCTAAATGAAATGTAATGTAATGTAGACTACCCTACTACCCAATAAAATATTCATTCAACCCGGAAAATTCGGGCAGAATTTCATACCAAATTTGACTTCACAGCTGTATGTACTAATATATACATGATAATCACCTCTTCCCCCCACCCAGACTAGACTATGCATTCTCTCTATTGCTTGAAAATGGCATTTCCAACATTGGTGGGTTGTTTAGAAGCTCCGGGAATATATTTAATATATATAATATCACTCAATCCCATCTGTTTTGCTATTTGTATATGTGACATTTTACTGGATCGCCAATTTTCATAATTCACCACCAAACTCACTACCAAAGGAACAATGATCTACATCCCAAATATTCAAATCATCAGTCAAACCAGCCTCAAAATAAAAAACGGTTGTTTTGCAGTATGTGTATACGTTGGCATTATGGTGAGAGCATATACGACCTGACTTCAAAAATAAAATCGGCCTAACCACAGAAGCAAGTTGCAATCATTGTTTAAATGTGTACACTTTTAGAGGGTGCATTCATAGCGTTGCACTCGCTTGTACAAATAAAAAGTGACCAAACTTTCACCTCCACACACCTGGCTAATGGAATTCATTCATTCGTTAATTTGAAGTGGGTGTGATTGTCATTCACTCTTCAGTGCCGTTCTTTTCTTCTTTGCTACAACTGTTGCAGCATCAATGTTAATGTTACATGTTCGTGTAATCTTGTGATTTCACAAGAATCCAGCCTTCAATGTAGTCTTAGGATGCCTCTTAAACAAATCTTCAAGCATTTTTTGTGTTATACCTTTTGGGCTACATCATTTATCTTCATCATCTTGAGGTGTCTTTTTCTCGGATGGAGATTCTTCCCTCATAAGAAAAAGCATTAGTAGTTGCGTATAATACATTACAATGTGATTCCATTGAATGAAGAGTAACCAAACACAATGTGATACATGTTGCACAGAGGATAATGCATTTACAAGTGTTTGAGCACTGCAGAATAGGAAATAAACATTCAAGTTATTTAAAAAAAAACAACAATTTTCTTCCGTCTCATGAATTCATTATTTTTAAGGACTAAATGTCATAATACCTTTTCTTCTATTTGCCAATGTCCTATCATTTTCTAATCATTGACCTTAATTTATTCCCTGTTTATTTATACCCTGTTTCATGTTTGTGTGTGTGTGTGTGTGTGTGTGTGTGTGTGTGTGTGTGTGTGTGTGTGTGTGTGTGTGTGTGTGTGTGTGTGTGTGTGTGTGTGTGTGTGTGTGTGCACGTCTACTTACCGTGAACATGTAATTGTTTATAATTCAGCCTGTGTGTTTAGTGCATTGCATATGTTTTATTTTCCCTTCAAAAGGAATGACCTGCTGGCACAGTTGGGGGAGGCAGGGTCAAAGCCGGTCACTCAACAGGACCATTTTAATTAGACATCAGAGAGGAACCTGGGCTCACCAGTAGCAGCGAAAGGTTCAGCGATATAGAGGATGACTGGGAAAATACATTCTTTTTAAAAGTTTAGTTTTGCAAGTTTTGATAAGTCAAAGAAGAAAAAAAGGGTGGCAACCGATGGAATGATTGCAGACAGACATGTCCGGATAAGGCACTAAGAGAGGGTGGATAAGAGGGAGTTAAAGAGAAGAAATATAAAGATGTTTGAGAAAGTGCATGGGTGTGAGAAGAAGAAGCGATGACCGAACAGGGGAGGTAAAAAGGTCTTGGGTTAAGGTAATAAAAGTATGAATACAAAATAATTAATTCAAATGAATGATATATATATATATATATATATATATATATATATATATATATATATATATATATATATATATATATATATACACAGCAAAGTATTGTACTCTATGTAAAATGCTTTCAAATAAAATGTTCAGTACAGGCCAGGATTATGCATAAATCACAGTATATGATACCAGGGTCAGATAGATTTATGAGAGATACAGATTTATTGTGCATATTTTTTCTTCTATCATATTCAGCTCGTCAAACAATATACTTGTGGAGAAATAAAATGTGGACTAATGAAAGGCTTGTAAAACGTCAAGTAGCTACCGAAGTAAATTATTAAAGTGTAACTACAGTATTTTAAACAGGGTAGACATTCATTATGAAGTTTATACGATCTATAAAAGTCAACCAGTAGAATTTTTTTCTTTTTCTCTTTGAATAGCTTCTCAGTAGCATTGGTCTTCTGATGGATTTGATTCGTCAGAGGGAGGTAACACAGGACTTTTAACAGGAGTTATTTTGAAGTCACATGTTTACCTTTTACTTAGTTGATGTACTTATTCTTAGCCCCACCATGATGTTTTCCTAAACTTAACAAAGTGGTGTTGTTGCCGAAAGCTATGCAAGTTGCTTTGCATGAATTCACAACATTACCGACATGTTTACTGCAATGGCAGAAGCGTTTCAGAGTTGATGTGCCGGGCAACCCAATGCATTAGGAAGTGATGCCAAAGTTCTTTGCCAGGCATCAATACGAGACAAGTTGAGGGATGAGGATTTGTTGGTACTTAACTGCCAAATATCGCAAAGCCAAGACACGCCCGTGTCGTCAGCATCAGCCGTACTTTCTGTGAAGTGCAAATGTTTGAATGCCAACAGACTAAACTAGACAATGAACATCACCATAATTGAAAGTAACCTTGTGAGCATGCTAGCATGCATTTAGCTGAAATGCATTGCTAACATGCATCCTGTGCCTAAGCACAGCAGCACAGAGTCTGCCTAACAGTAGACTCTAGAAAATGGATGGCATTTATTTAGCGCATTTATACAAAGGACTTTATCCTCCACACACACTGATGGAAGTGAGGTACTATGCAAGGCACAGCTTAAACAACATGAGCAATTTGGGGTTCAGTATTTTGAGCAAGATAACGTTCTAGTATGACTCTAATACGATGATGGGTTCTGTAATGGTATAATAAGTTCACACTATTCGGATACTTAATCATTATTTGCTTGTTCACGACAGGTTTTCTAGCGAGGACAGTCTGTGAAAATAGGGGCTTGTTGGGAAAGGTGAAATATAGAGATTAACACAATTCTTTTCTTTTCTTCTTGTGACTACATTTGTCCCAGGTTGAATACACACACACGTACACACATATGCTAAAAAATGTTGTCAAGTGTGTGTTCATAAAGTCATTTGTAACTCCCCTCGTGTTAGTGAGGATATGTGGAGTTAGAATAGCATGAGGAAAGCAACGTCTTGCAGTGACAGCACTTTTCTACACAATAAAAGCTCTGTGCAAGATGCCAGAAAGCATGGCTGCATATTGTGTCTTCATTTTAATCTGGGGAGAAATGTATATGAAGAATGGAAATATGGGAGGAGAATGTCTTTCTGGTGCAAATGAGGATTTTCTTTTTTCTTTTTTCGAGGGAAAGGACTGCTTGGTGCAAATCTGTCCAAACTAGCGATAATTACATTCACAGGGTGACTATGCTCCCCTATTGCATCTCTTATTGTCTAATTTAAAAATAATTACTCATAGTTGACTTCCTGTGAGACAAATATGAGAAAAAATAGCTACCACATATAAAATAATAAAAATATAAACAATTCTCAAAGGTTGGACCCAATAACTGAAAACACTGACAACTTGACAACACTGACACTGATACATATAGGCACAAAGTTGATTGATTCATTTTGTATTCATAATAGATTCAATTCTGGCTGAAACTTTATTTATAATTGCCTGAGAAAACTATTGCTATTTCATTTGTAGTCCAATGTGGTGTTGACTTCACTATCATAATTATATTAGATTTTTACAAAAGCTTGCTGTGATGCAAATACGACTATCACTACAGTAACATTGCTGTGCTCACTCACTCCAAATATGAACTCTGCTGAAATCAGTAGAAATATTTGAAAAGAATATACCTTTTGATATATTTGAGAGACTTGCATTGCCAGATAATAAGCAGGACTTTTGCGGTTCTGTCTCGGAGACAGAGAATGAGCTGTTTGCATTTGAATTAATTTACATGTACTTTGCCTGTGAAACATCACGCCACTGTGGAGGATGGTTTTGTGTGTCCCTGTGACCCTGGGAGGTTTGTTGTCTGGGAAATTGCTGATAAGATTCAGAGATTCTTATGAATAGGCTTCAACAGGAATGAATGGCCTACACAGGCCTACAAAGACAGGTGTAGGGGTAAAGGGGAAAATAGTGGCCTTGGCAGATAGACCCCCTGGGTTTGTCAGCTATATTGAGAGAAGGAAAGTCAAATCATTGCTCAAGAAGAGTTGAATTTGTTTGGTTGTGTTTGGTATGTTGTCCTTTCAGTTGGATTTTCTTCTTTATTTATACACAGGCTCACAAATCCAAGGGCAAACATTTGCCAGAATATATTCTATGGTAAATCTGCATTCAGTGGAGTGCCCATGTCCAAGGTAAACAATGTGATGACAGCATTATGCTCATGTTGTGATAAGATAATCTTACTTTGCAGTAAAGTCAACGTCAAACTCGCAGAGCTTACCCCCTGCTTGTCTTACCTATGGTCAGTGGCGGCCCGTCAGGGCCTGCTAAACCTTCTCTGCTGGCCTAAACAGAATCACAAAGTTATATCTATTTTATAATTTAATTGTTTTTCACAAATACACTGCATGTATTATCACTATTTTTCCCTATTAGCTTATTTTCCCATTGACCAGCTCCTGTCTTGTCTGTTCCTCCTGCCTTGTCTGTCTACTTCTGGCCAGTGCGCTAGTGCAGCTTGGCAGCTGTTAAGCGCTCTGCTTAACGCTCTTGCCAATCAGATTTCACCTCTGTTTCTTTCTATGGTCGAGAAGCCAGTTAATCTACATGATGACAGCCAGCTAGATGGGTCCACACACTCCGGTGCACTAGGTGGAGGTGTGCACCTAGTCAAGTTGGTTGCGATCTGCCATTAAACTGAAGAAGAAGCAGCAGCAGCAGCAGCAGCTGCAGACTTTTCCTGTGGACACTGTATAACACTTGGACTTGCTGTCCTCCCCGCCACGCGGCGCATTTTTAACCCTGCTTGGCCACCCGAGGTGCGATGGAAAGCAGGTCTGCGCTAGCTCGCTGCTAGCTCGCAAGCTAACTAGTGCTCGCTGTTAGCTCGCAAGCTAACTAGTGCTCGCTGTTAGCTCGCAAGCTAACTAGTGCTCGCTGTTAGCTCGCAAGGGGGGGCGCCAGCTGTTCGCGCCGCGCCGTGAACAGTTTGCCACTCTACAGTTGCACATGTTAAAATGGAAACAAATACTCTTGTGTATACTGTATGCTGTGTCGTCCACATCTACATATACCCACCATGGGACAAAGTAGCTCCAGACCAATGAGTTAACGACATGCTAAACATGCAAAAGTTAAACTTGTTATGACATACAAAGGAACTGGGGCAATTGAACACATCCTCTATGTATCAGCAGTAATGAACATTGCATGTTCAAATTTTTCTATAATTTTGCTTTGTGTGGCTGCTGCTGTGCATGCTGTATGTGTGCACGTCTGCATGCGATTGCATGTGTGATTGCGTGTGTGTGTTAAAGTGTGTGTCTGTAGGTCCCATGTGCCGCATTGGTACACTGACTATGAGCTAATAGACTGATCAAGCAGTCCCCCCAGGTCATACAAGGCAGTGTAATTGAACCATTGAGAGTTTCCCACTAACCTGTAAATACCATTTCTCTCACACTCACAGACATATACACACACTCACGCACTTTCAGCCCTGTGGCTCAAACACAGAGCCACTCCAGCTGCTTTGTGGGTACAAGCTATTCTTCACATCCTATCATCCCAATTGCCAATTCTCTATCCATCCACAAGCCCCTTTACTGCATTCCTTTAAATCCCTTATCATCTCTCCTCCTTTTCCCTGACCTCCAATAAAGCTGACATCACTTTGAGCTATGTTCCTACATTGTCTTGATAGACATCTTCTCTCATTGTTCCACAGCCATCTTTTGTAACTACAATCACTCCTCGTTATCCTTATAGTTAAACACTCCCTAAGGAGAGGGTTTTTTTTTTCATTGTTTATTTTCAACCAAAACTGGTGAGCAAATCACGATCTAAGCATACAATGAAAGTCCAAATGGATTCCATACACTTAATGGTGACAGGGAAACTTCTGCAGTGTCCAGTTGCACTGAAGGAAGTAGGAGAGCACAGGCTGTGAGGTCATTCCTGCAAACACTCATTGTCATACAGCGTATTGGAAGCAGAGCTAGGATTACTCGGGTAGTTGAGACCCCAGAGACCATTGTTAATCAAAATTGGTATTCCTGCTGTCATCATTTCATTACAAACACGGTGTGACTGTGGATGCTAAACAGACCAGGTAATGTAATTGCAGGGTAGGCAGGCTTTGGACTTGTTTTGTGCAGGCATACTAAATGTATAGCATATCAGTCCAAACATGCAAGTAAAATGGTATCTTGTATTTGCTTTTCTACATGATACGCTGTCATGATAGATAAGAAGAAGGAAAATCAAAAAGAGAGTAATATTCTTTAAAATATTCATCTAAATGTCAGATTATGCCCCGGGCAAAGAATGGAGTTGGACCAGTATGTGTTGTCAGGTTGTCCCGACACAATTTAGCATCTCAATGACTGAACTATGCATACAGAACATTACTAAACCAGCCATCATTCAAAAGTAGCGCATTTTGGCCGGAATCAAAAAGTAGTAAAAGTCATTACCAAGCCTGAGATTCAGAGGTATTACTACAAGAATTAAAACCTCTTTTGAACACCCATTGAGTTTTCTATTTAAAGTCATTCTCAAACACTGGCTAGATACAAGACTATAAATGAAAGGTTAATGTCTGTGAAAGTGTTTCATTCTGCAATCATATTTTAAACCAAGAAATTATGTCTTGAGCTCATAACCAGTTATGATCAGCAGACAATTCCCATTGTGCAGTTCATTGGTGTGTCCATGTGTGTGAAGAAGACACATTTTGTGGCCAGACAGCACACACACACACACACACACACACAAACAGACACAGACACAAGAGTATTTAGCATGGCATTGTTATTCCACACAGACAGCTGCATCCATTGCCCACTATAAATACACAAAAAAGCAATTTGAAGATAATAATAATTTCTGGAATGTTGACATCGAGCAGGGTATGATGCCCCTGGACTTAAGTCACAGTTGTAAAATTAGAGCGCAAATATTTAGGAAATAAAACATGAACTTAGAAAAAAAATGGCATTAACAATGACTCCATGGTGGTTGTTAACATGAGTATGTATATATATATATATATATATATATATATATATATATATATATATATATATATATATATTGTATATATAGATAGACATACATACAATGCTCTTTCTCAGCTGAACCTATTGAACTATTAGCAATTAGCAGTGAGCAATTGCATTTTTCAGTTTGAGCCAGTTCTCGTAGGAGTAGGGTTCGAATGCATTTGCTTCCAGAATATTGTCAGGAGATCGAAATGACGCCATGTTGTTTTGGCATCGACAGTGTTATTGTGTTCTGTGAGGATAGAATATGTTCTTTCTGTTTTGGGGAAGAGGAATTCCCCGAAAGTAATGAAGTCCAGAGCAGAGACCACTGGTGTTGAGTTTACAACAACTGGCTCTCACCAGCAGAACCGTCTGTTAGACGATGCCAAAAAGCTTCAAAAGACTGTTCTCTTCCCAAAAATATAACAAGCTCTGGGAGTGTGTGGAGGCGGAGTGGCAAGAACCTATCTGTGTCACAGCCCATATCTGGGCAAACATCGCTACAGTGGAGGGGAAGACATGTTGTCCAGAGACAAAGCACCTCTTAACTTAATGACATGCTGACTGCTTGGTTCCTGGTTCTGTCAAGTGGTTGGGGAATATGGGACATAGTCCATATCAAGGACAGGGAGTTGGTGTAATGTCACATATTATTACATTGTCCACGCTGCGTCAAAGTTTTCGTCATCCCGTGTGGGTGTGGGTCAGCCCCTTGCTCTCTTTTTTTGCATTTTTGGAGATGAAGTTATACTTTAACTTTCAGTGGCGAAAGAAGTACTCAGATCTCTACTTGAGTAAAAGTAGTAATACTTTAGTGTAAAATACTCTGTTACAACTGACAAGTAGAAGTCCTGCATTGACAATATAACTAACGTAAAAGCACAGAAGTATTAGCATAACCATAAGTAGGCTACCGGTAACAAAAGTTAGGCTACTTATTATCCGCAATGGCCTATTTCAGAATTATTTATATATAATCTTATTGGGTCTTTATTTTGTATAGATTAATAGGTTTGTATTTTAAATGTTTTATAAATGTTTGTATTCCCAGTCATTAAATGTATTAACAGCTGTGAAGTATTTTGTTTTTACTCAATATTCAATTACTGTGGTGCACTTATGTGCTTTGAATGTGAATAAGCTGCCAGAGAGCATAACAATGCATTAAAACAGTTTGTTAATAAAAAAAGATAACATTGGAGGATCCCCCCACCGAAACCCTCCTCCCATCTTGGGTGGAAAATAGTGTGGATGTTGGGTGAATAGGCATTCAATGATATTTAAACATAAACCATTCATGATTCTTGTCTATACAAGTCATATGTCTCTACCTCTTAGTTGAGACCTCTAACACCTCATTAAAAGTGACGTCAATATCCCTCTTGTGTCTTAACCTTTCTCTGCCCTTTGACATCTAGTGAGGCCTGGCCTCATCATGACCCCATGACATGGCCCAGGCAAAGCCGGCAATGTCATACAGCTCACTTTTCTTCTAAAATATGTAACCCAAAATAATTATTATTAAAAAAAAAACTAATTTGGAGTGTCTAATTCTTTTCTGAGGGCTCCATGGCACTGTTGTTGTATGGGGTCAGCTAATCTGGCACATTTCAGAGATGAGCAATTATCTCAAACTCAGCTTGCGTCTAATTTAGAGAAGAGAGAGAAGAAAGAGGGGGTAAGAAAGGCTAAGTTATTTCCCAATAGGTCACTGAGTCACTTGTTGACATTAAATGTGTCAAATGTGTTGAATAGTTGATGTGTTATGAGTATTTCACCTCCATCCCACTTATCAAAATATTGTTTCAACATAGCACAGTTTGTGTGCTTGTCCTTCTGAGACTTCATATTGTTTTTATTTTTTATTATTTCTCTCAGTGTGCAAGACATCAATTCAATCAAACACATGCAGTACATGTGCCCTTCCTTTCACACAGTGATCTCCAGTGAAGGAGAGAGCTATGTGTATTGTGTCAGGCTTTGTTTGTAGCGACCAGGAGACAGACAGGCCAATTACCCTGCAGTGGCTCTTTAAACCTGATCCCCCAGCAGACGGGTCACAGGGTGGTGGGCTAACCCAGGCTTGGAGCGCATCATCGGGGACATAGAGGTGTTCTTTGAATGCTTGTTCCGCCAATGAAGCCCAGTTGGGAACAACAAAGTCAGACAACCTGTCCTCCTAATCTGCTTTAGAGGTATCCAAGGGCACGTCAACACACCTCAACTGCACACACATCCATGGACTTCTTCTCTTAATCTGACTTCTATTTGCAACCGGAAGAGTCACCCCCTGCTGGTCAGTAGAGAGAAGACACCTTTAAGACACTTCTCAATCGGCATCACTCAGCAAAAATGTAAGTTGCCACTTGGTAGGTGCATGTGCGCACATTTCTTTTCAGGAAATAGAAAAAATAAAGACTTTAACAAACACAAAAACCAAGAAATCTTAACCATTGTAGCACACATGAACTGTATGCCCTACACAAACTTCGACATGCAGCTCTTTGTGAGCAGCATACTAAATCAGTCTTTTAACTTTACCATTGCCTTTTGTCCTTCAGCAATGTCCTCACCAATGCCCTCTCCTCCATTCCTGACTCCTCCTCATTTTCTCAAACCTGTCTCTCCTCCCTTCTACTCATTTTCTTTGCCACACCCCCCTGTACATTTTTTCTTTCTATTTCTTAATTTCTCCGTTTTCACCTTCTGTCTTTTCTCTGGAATCGAGACAGAGAGAGAGAGAGAAAGAAAGAGAGAGAGAGATCAACAAATGGGAGAGGAGAGAGGATACAGTCTTTGGGATTTTTATTTGCGCTACACTGTGTGAATGTTCCTACTTCTCATATGGTCTGTTGGTGCATTTACTTTTGTTTGGTCATGTCTGTCTTTACTGATCGATGTCACTTTTGGCAAACCAGCAGTCCTAAAGCAGCAGCCGGCTAAGGCCAGAGGCTATTGGAGCCAAACATAGAAACATGCAGAGCAACAAAGCAATCACACGCCATTTGTCCCTCACAACCCAACAAGGTTATAGCTAAAAGAAAAAAAAAGGAAAAAAAAGAAGGATCGCTTGCGGCTCTGTGCCCACACAAAAGGGAAGGGTTTTACATTGCATCCTTTTTTGATTGAAAACAAGTGTGTTTTCTTTACCAAGCATTTTCTTCCAGGCAAACCCAGTGTACCAGATTGTAATTGACTGTGTGGCCTTCCACTCTCTCTGACATTCAAGGGCAGTAACTACCTCACCTCATAAATGCTGAATTACCTTTTTCCCTTCTCTTTTGGAGTAAACACTGGATATAGAGTTTGTGACTGTGGCCTACAATTGGTTGAAATGCATGTTAAAATTACAAGTTGCGCACGAAGAGAAGTGTGCAGAAAAGGAAGTCTTAGCTATGATATCTGCTGGTTACACCGGATCCCCAAGAATATAGCCTCACAGAGGGTTATTTTGAGATTCTGTGATTGCTCATATGCATATGCATCATGCTGTATAAATGATGCAAACTCCTGTTTAAATCAGGCATTTTGGGATAAAAAAGTGTCCAAGAAAAGTGACTCCATCTCTAAATCAGCTCATTCAATCAAATCACTGTCAAAATGATGACAGTACACACACACACACACACACACACACACACACACACACACACACACACACACACACACACACACACACACACCAACACATTGCAATCAGCAAACACACCAAGCATCCCTGCCTGTCATCAAAATAAACAGAGCCTTTTTGGCATATGTGCCACATTGAGCTGATACTATAATTAGCTGCCTAATCATAATCATTGTTACATTTCACTCGTTCACTTCCTGTGCAGGGGGAAATCTCTGTCTAATTTACATCAATGTAATTGACATTCAGTGTAATTGCCCAACACTTGCTAATGCACCAGTTAATGTCGATTTATGCCAATCTAGCCTCCCTGCTAGCTCTCATTTTCCATGATTAGCCACTGATGCTAACTGAGCAAAACCGTGGGAGACGCATAAAGTGTCATACATCGTGTGTGTGTGTGTGTGTGTGTGTGTGTGTGTGTGTGTGTGTGTGTGTGTGTGTGTGTGTGTGTGTGTGTGTGTGTGAAAGCTTAAGTCAAAAATGAAAAAGTTTTAGATCTGTTGTTTTCTGGAGTGAATCGCATCTCGGTCACTCATGGTATGCATGTTTACACACAGCATCTCTTCACTTTTGCATGATGTGGAACTGCACAATTATCATCAATGTGGGGAAAGACATTGAATTATGCATAATAATTTATAAAAAAAACGAATTGAGCAATTCACTTCTATAACATTGTCCTCGTGAAAACATGCTGCATTCATTACCCATTAGCAGTCTAATGACAATTTAGTCTCTGGGGTCAACGGCTCCAGAGACATTTATGTATTCAAATTTCTGAGGTTTTGATGTAGACAGCAGATGTACAGTTAAAGGAGTTGAGGCCTACAATCCGAATGTTTCATTATTTTTCATTTTTGCTAATCTCTATTAACAGATATCTGCATATTAATGCAGATAAATAAATAAAAAGCTAATAAAAAGGCAAAAAGATAGGCACTGACTTACGTGATTGCCTTCTGGCCAATGCTTTCCAGCCCTCCTGTTCTGCATGCAACCAAATCTCGCTCCAACGTAATTGCTTTGTACTTTTCAGGCTACAAACAAACAACACAATGAAAAACAGCTTCCCAGTTACCTAAAGACTGTATTTTTTATGTTTATAGAGATTACTTACAATGCCACACGACCATTTGGTCAAAGATGTGGGTGTACATCTAAGTAGCAGCTAATAATTGATCACTAAATTGCTTGCGACAAGTTATACTGTATAATAGGGGTGGTCCAATTAACCTGATTCAACTGCCAGTCTTATAGTCTCAGCATCGCAGTGGTGGAAAATGTATTCATGAAATAAGAGGATATTCCATTAAGGCTATATAAGGGTGCTGAATATCTGATTGTATAAATGATTGCTTGGTTTTTCCAATTCAATCAAAATAAATATTGATATTTAGCCTATTTCAGCATAAATATACTTTTTAAAATAATAATTATGCTTTCACCACCTCGACTAAGTTGCGCAATCCAACATTGTGGGACCATCTTAGCATCTTAGTGATATAATAACAACAATATAACAACATAATCACAGAATGCAAATATTAGTCAAAGTATGCAGGCAAGAAATTATGTCTCTCTGTCTATTGATCTCTGTTCGGTTTCAGTACTATGGACTTGTTGTCCTCTGTCAACACAGCATCATGCATACATAGACACCACAAACACACAACAAACAGTGCTGTCCATTACTCTAAGCTAAGTGATAGGCACATGATAGTTGATGATAGACATGATGATTTTGTTATTTTAACTTTTTCTATAGATACAGAAAGCTTAAACAAAGGCAGAACAATGAGCAATTAATTCAATTCAACTCCGGTGGAAACCTTTACCTTTACTGTTAAACCATGAATTGCTTCAAGTTAAGTCTATTCAGGTAATTCATGAGGTTTTGAAGGGCGCTACAGAAAAAACGACATTGGGCTTTGACAAATTCATAAAAACAACAACTGCATATTGGTACGATTTCATGTTAAAATCAGTTCTGTGTTGTCATTGCCACTAATTACTGGGTCATGTACTCTTTATGGTGCTGTAAAAGCACAATGGTATCACTCCTAAAGCACACAACCAAACACACACACACACACACACACACAAACACACACACACACACACGCACACACTTTCACTGTGGTAGACTTTAAGCAAATGCAGAGGGTGTAACTATGCATTTTCTTCTCATTTGAAAATGAGCACAGATGTAATATGATCATTGGATTTGTTTCTGAGCATTTTTCTTCTGTAGTATTTCCATCATGACAGCTTGAACTTCAACAATTTCCCACTAAACAACATGGCACATACCGACATTAACTACAAATATATATATATATATATATATATATATATATATATATATAATTTGTATCTTTTTATAATAGATAAAGTCTGCAATTCTCACTGTTCAGCAGTATCTTCATTGTGTTTGTTCCTTACTCTACAGACTGCCCCACACCACACAAGCTTAAAAGATACCACTCGATGAAGCTATGCCCTTTGTGTTTGAGTCTCTCTTCAGACGGACACGGCGCTGGAGAGCACGATCACTCTCTGGGCTGATGTCTTTCTCCCTGTGTCCCTCTTTTCAGAGAGATGGGATAGAGATAGAACGGCAGAGAGAGCCGGTAATGATATCTCATGATATAGGTCAGGGTAGAGAGTGGGAGGGAGACCTTAACCCTGAATGTCTATTTGGAAGAACAAGTGCACTGCTTACGGTCAATTAACCGTAAGGGCTATTACTGTGTGTGGTCACAGAGAGGACCCCTGGAACTAGGACAGGAGTAATTTACTGAGGACAGGCCTAACCCCTTCGCCATCATGCTGTCGCTCTGTTTAACAGCAGCTGACAGGGAAACACAAATGCACACACACACACACACACACACACACACACACACACAACCATTCTGTCTCTCTTGACCCTTTTCATGCCTTTCTGTCCTGCGAACCTTGAAATATAGGTACAGTATGTAAAATGATTTAAAAGCCCTGGATTATTTCTGTATCATATGTGCATCATTGACATGAAATCAATATTTCCTTTTTTTTTAAGGATCATGATTTATGTAATTTCCAGTATGTCGAACACTCCTACTGGGAATCAACATCATCAGTACCACATTTTATGACAACACAGACAACTGTGTTCGACAGATCAACACACTCACTTTGGAGCCACCAACTATGACTAAGAGTTACTATGAGTCTGTTTTAATAAATTGTCATCTATTGAGCAATTCAAGGCTCGCAGTGGAAATCAAATGGGTTTTGTTTTGAGTCATGCATATATATATATATATATATATATATATATATATATATATATATATATACATATATATATATATATATATATATATATATATATATATATACTAACTAAATAAAGGTGAGTTTTCTGACGACATAAATGAGGGAGCAGGAGACAGGGGGAGATGCATTAATGTAAAGAGAGCTTTAGAGAGAGTCGTACAGTATTAATTTTCCTGTCATAGCCCAGCGTCTCCCCTCGCTAACCTCTGGAACAGGCATTCTCATAAAGGCTGCATATATTTATAGTATGTGAGCAGGGCCTTTTAAATGCCGGCTCTGCAGCCTCTGATTTATGAGTTGGGGTTTTAACTCTCACTTGCTGCAAGTGTATGTGTCGGCGTATGTGTGGGTATAATTCTGTGCTTGTGCCCGTACCTGCAATTCTATACCTACTGTGAATGCATGTGTGTCCGTGTGTGCATGTTGTGTGTGTGTGTGTGTGTGTGTGTGTGTGTGTGTGTGTGTGTGTGTGTGTGTGTGCATGTGTCAGCTGTGACCTTGAATGGGCAGCATATCATTGTTAAGCACAGGTGGCCTGTGTTCACCATTGCTGTAATCTACAGCTTTACTCTGTGTGTTGCCAAGCGCAGAAGTCTGGGCTGAAAGCTGTGTGTGTGTGTGTGTGTGTGTGTGTGTGTGTGTGTGTGTGTGTGTGTGTGTGTGTGTGTGTGTGTGTAGAGACTAAGGGAATAAAACGTGTATTTATCAAATTTATTGTGTGGTACTCACTTTGTAGAGGCGAGTACACTCATACCTCCACCACAATAAAATTGTCGACATCATAACCTAGAATTTGCAATGTTCTACAAGATCCATAAATTCAACATCCAATTCTTGTAGTCAAAATACAAACACCTCCTCAAGCGATGTTACCGCATCTGATGCCAACTCTCGTGAGGTATTACGACACAATTAAGTGCCTGCCATTGATGTGCTCTAGCGTTGTTATAGTTTGTCAATGTGTGTGTGTGTACAGGCAGCAGATGCTGTCCCCATAATGACCAAAGTCTAGCTCTAATGAGCAGCACACCTTAATTGATTTCAATCAGCACCAATGGGACAAATCAAACCACCAGACCCTCAACCCCAACCCTCCTCCCTCCCTCTGGATGGGTTGAATTCCCTCCAAGTAAACAAAAGTAGAAAAGGGAGGCAGGTGGAGACAAAGGGGACAGAAAGGTGCACAGATGGGAAGAGAATGAGGGAGAAAACAAGCTAAGGAGAATAGGATCCTCACTGGAGAAACACACAAGGTAGGATAAAGAGCAACATTTCAATCTTGGATTACGTCAGTGGCATTTTGGCATCCACGTCCATAATTTGTACACACACTTAGGGGAAATGATAGGTTTAGCCTTTCTTTTCTAATAACCTCCTCCTCCCGTTGATTCATTCTATTTCTGTAACTTTCCATGTCAGCGCACTGCATGTGCTGACACGTCTTTATTTGACAGACACTCTTGCCAGCATCCTAGAGTAAATATATGATGAATGTGTGTGATCATTTTAACCTCCTCACTGTAAAATGCATGGCTGCAACTGATTTAAGTAAATGAAGACAATGACGCCAGGCACACACTTGTACCCACGCTGTGCAATGTGTGACATTCTTTGTGGCGTTTAATAAAGGGAGAATCTTTGGCCCAGCATTTCATAGAATGACTTACTCATCATGTCCGTGTCAATCTCAGTCTATGTTTTTTTTAAACCCTTTGCTCTGGCATGCCCTGAGAGAGACGGTAGCTGTGTCGTAAATTCTCACGTCCCCCGAGGCAAGGCGGTGTTCCTGTAATCAGTTGAAACATGTGTGCTTTTATTCTCATAAATCTGATTAAGGTGATTTTCTCCATTTATTTAAATTGAACTGATCGTTAAGTTGTACACTTTCGCACATGTTTCAAAAACAGGCTTTTCTTTGCTCAGATGTTATCATCATGTTCTACATTGTTTGTCTTGCAATGCTAGCAGCCATTGCTTTCTCTTATGTGTGTGTTAGCCTTAGTGTGGCTGCTCTTCCTACCTGGATCACCGGCATACTCCAGAGAGACAGAGTCTGAGAAGTGACTTTGATGTCTTGGATAATTCCGTCATGAGGATGTTTATATTAATCTGATCTGAGATTACATCATGAAATCATGTTTGTTGATATCATTCAGCTTTTCCATGCCTGTTTATTAATGGAGAAAATGCTGCCTGCGTTTAACATTTATAAAGTTTAAGATGAGAATTTCAAAATCACCTGTCGATAGAACTCACTTTATTGGATTTTTGGGGTGTCTCCCCATCTCGTCTAATCATCACTTTCTCTCTTCCTTTATGGCATTCCCTTTTCTCCCTCGGTCTTTATCTGCCTGGGTTTCTTAAGACCCACACATAACAAATCTGATTTATGACAGCCTTGCACTCTTTGCTCACTCTCTTTCCACCCCACGGTTTGCGTTGTCATGTTTTCTCTTCCCATCTTTTATTAACAGGGGATGAGTAAATGATGTTAAGAGTCTTGATAGCAGCTTAAACAAACCCCGACACACAGACACACAAATCCTGGTTAGGTTAAGGTTTTGATGTTGACTTGCTTCTTGCTTCTTGATGCTATGTATCATGTCGTCGGGCACTGGCTTTATGTCTCCCTTTTTTTATTTTCCCACATCTCGTGGATCATCGCTACTCCACTCGACCAGCAGAATCCTAATGCACTGACAGCCACTGTCAGTGCATTAGGGCAAACATACAAATACAAATACACACACTTACCCTAAACTATAGCGTGCACACACACACACACACACACACACACACACACACACACACACACACACACACACACACACACACACACACACACACACACACAGGAAGGCACAAGTTGTAAAACACCGTTACACACATTTCATTCTGTCCTACCAGTATAAAAAATCTGCCTTTCGGTCAATCATCAATTTTGGGGTTGTGTGAGTCTGGTGTGTATATGCATGATTTAGAGCTTACTAATTATAGTGCATATGATTAATTTACTGGCTCAAATTTCTCATGACACTAAATTATTCAATAACACTCCCTTTCCTTTTAAAATACACATCTTTTCTCTCTGAAACACATCCAGTAAGGGACATGTCTGGAGATGAAAATAAGCAGTTGAAATAAAACATTGTGAGTTATGTGGCAAAGTAACAAGAAAACAAGGAGATGAGGAAAAGCAGGGAAATGATTACATTGCTCATTTACTGTAAATGGAAAGGAAGCTTTCTGTTTTGTTTCCAGTGTTGTCTACAACCGTGTTGCAACTCAGTTTGTGTTGAAGATGTTGAGTCGATGCAGAGCGTCTCAGAACAAAACTGTATAACAATACTTAAATCATATGATGTTCCATTCACTCTTGAATGGACTGGATGAACTCTCTCCCCACCAGCGGATTTGTTTCAGTCATACTCCATCACCCTGATCTTCCCAGTTTATCCAGATAAACAAGTATGAGGCCATTCAACACATTAAGTTACATTTTGAAACACTATTCTTTAGGCCTCCAGGTCTCCAGGTGAAAAGGGAAGCCACTACAGAAGTGCTGTACACCCTGAATGGCCAGATATGCGTATGCAAATGTCCAGTAGAGGGCTCGGCCTGCATGAGTTAGAACTACAGCTTCAACTTCAACTACAACGTCAGAGAACATACTGTACATTTATTGTATTGTCTTTTATATGTGTCTAACTTTCAACTCTAACCTTATTGTTTTCGATATTGTATATTTGTCTGCTTTACTCTCAAGCCTTTTTGAAAAAGCAGACAGCAATTAAGAATAATAATTAAGAATATATGCACACTTGATGCCTGATGCAAAATATGTTTTTTTTTTATAAAAAAGTCAGAGACTAACAGTAAGCAACTGGCTTGTAAAGAGATATTGCAGGGAGGAAGCAGGGGTAAGTGCTGGGCGGTTTGATCCCTGACTAACGCTCACATAGATGTAAGTTAAATTGGGCATAGAATAGAAGCAGATCATTATCCTAATCACAAAAAGCTATGGGGTTATAGTTGTACAAGAGAAGCATGCTCCAAAACGTCTAATGCCAAGCCAAAGAAAAACGATTCACACGCTTTCAAGCAACTGTGCAAACACACGGACAATAACACTGAGCAGAAACTGCGTATCATCTTGGAATAACCCAAAGGACAAGGAGAAGAAACATGACTACCAATTAGGTCTTTATCTCTCTTCCACATTTTTTTGTTTCTTCTCCCTTTTTGCAAATTATGTTTCATACACTAGAATAACTCCTTAACCCTGGCTTTCTTAGGAGGCGCTAATCTGCGTTCTAAAATGAAAACATTATGTCTCTGACATAAACAGCTAATTGTTGAGAAGAACCATCTGTGTTAATCTGCACAGTATATGAAGTATATCATGCACTGCCTGCAAGACCAGAACATCTTTGACACATGTTCAGCCATATTTTCATTTATATGGTTTGGCTCATTTACTGTATATTATAATTTTAGATTTTTACTAATACGAAAGACGTAGGAGATACAAAGTGTTCATTTTAAATTGAATTTACCATTCTGGTGATGTTGGAGACTGATGGACAGCATCTCATGGGAGATGCAATGCAACTTATGTTTGCACAACACCATTTGTCAAGACCACTCAATAATTTGTCAATGTACCACTGTGGTGGGCCAATCTGAGAGACTGTACTCTGGAGGTCTATTATTTTGCTCTTACTTGCATGGGCAGATAACTGGTGGATTATTTATACTAACCATTTCCCTGTATTGCCCAAGCTGCTTTGACCAGTACCAACATGACTTTGCTAAGTGCTGTTCATAGGCCGCCTTGTTAGCAGCTTGTGTCTGACATGCCAACAGCCAAGTTGTATTAGCCATCATACTGCTAACCGCATGGCTTTGCAGGATTAGTGTGGGAGTGTTGCTTCAAGAACCAGTGATACGATTAAAATAAGATGCTGCAAGGCCAATTTGATGAACAGATTGATTGTATTTGAAGGCTTTTTCACGGACACGTTTTTTTTTAAGTTTCACTTGTGTCCACATCCCTGCTGTGCCAACAAACTTGCCTCAGCATTTTATTCTTTATCACATATTGCTTATATCTGTCTGAACATGGCCTTGGGGAGGGGGCCAGGGTGGTTCTGAACTGTCCACAACTGTTGATTTATTTACATTATTAGAGTAATCCTTCCAGAATCCTTGCCAGGTAATTTAACTAAAGCCAACCAGACCTTAGCGCTAGAGTTGGCAGATATGTGGAACACACCTTTTTTGGTACCAGCTTTGTCAAAATGCTTCTAATCTTGTATTATGCACCTTTTAAAGTGACTAAATAGTCACAACATGTAGTTTGAATGCTCATCACAGCTGTCACAATTTGTCAATCTACAGCAAACAAGTCTCAAATTAATGCAGAGCGAATCAGAGTCATTGTATTTAACTTTCCATCGCAGCTATTGAATGAGTCAAGTGACAATGTGTGCATGTTGATTGGGGATGAAATGCATCTTCCATCCAAAGCTGGGTCAAATGAGATTGATGATTTGTAAATCTATATACAACAGCGGAGGTGAATGTTAGGCTCCATCCCTCGTTTTCACCACAACATGCTCACTAGATTTCACATGGATTTATTTTATTTTCAGACATGTCAGAATGAAGTGTGTGTCTCTCTATCTGTGTGCATGTACACAGACATGTGTGTGTGTGTGTGTGTGTCTGTGTGTGTCCATCCACCGGCATCTGGAGAGGCATCAAAGAGCTCTTCGCCGCTCCGAACACTCTCAACGCGTCAAACTCAAGTTGAGTTGTTTCCCCCGATATCCCTGATGCGTTGGCTCTGTCGTGAGGCTATCACACTGGAGAGCTTAGAGGAGAGCGGTCATTAGAGCTGGCTGACAAACATAGGCCTCCTCATATATTCAGTGCCATCGAATTTACATGCCATAATGAGATTCCTCATAACATGATGTCGCATGATTATTTTCCTGATGTATGAGAGACCATGGCTTTTAATTTCAAGGACTTTGTTTTTATTGCTATTTTTCTGTTAAGGGTCATCTCAGCTACTTTAATGGAGATATTGTATTGCTGCGGTCTAGGGATATTAATTATGTGCTAAAGTGGACGTCCTGTTAAGTAGTTTGAAAACAGAAACTTCAAGTTATGAGCCGACTTACTTATTCATACGTTTTTCCTATGTCAAATCCAGTCTTGATTTGCGAACTTTGCTTTCAGCAATCCACATATATTTTTAAACAATTTTTTATAACATCAATATATTTCTCACATTGTACTAAATTTTGAATGATGCCTCTCCTTTTAGTGTTCACAAATGTATGAGTGCTGAAAAGATGTTTTCAAGTAGAAACACTGGTGGGAATGAAACAAGTTGGGGTACAATAAATAAAAGATGGTCAGAAAGTCTGGCCGATCTCATATGATATTCTAACTTTCAACTTTTTCAAATCAAACTATTCTGTATTTACCCAGATTTTTGCATATAAAACAAATCCAGTTAATTACATAGTTTCAGGCAACAGAAACCTTCTCTGAAGAGTGTAATTCCTTTTGTACACAGATCAAAGGGATTTGAACCAGGGATGCTGCAAAATCCGATGGGAGCTGGCAGGTGAAAAGTCAATACAATTAAAGAAAGGAAAAAAGATGGGACAAGGTGAAGAACATCTCAATTGAAAAGTAAAAATTGCAAACAGCTTGACTTTGAAAATGGGCATCTCTCTTTTTCAGTCTCTCTCATTGCTGCTTTCCTTCACATCCCATCATTCATAGAGGCGTAGGGTCCGAATAGGTGACATCATACTATGTACCAAGCATGCACATAAACACACTAATTCCTTTCACCAGCACCCATCACCACAGTTGAGCAACAGCAAAAGGCAATTACCGCCAGGTGAGAATGTGACACTTTGCACAATTCACTTAGCTGAGAGATTGACTTTCTAGATGCAGCCTGAGATTGTGTCGAACACCGCAACACGAGCAAATAAAACAAAAGCTCAGACTTCACTTTTGAAAGTATGTGTATAGAGCCTCCTGGTCTTTCTGGGAAAGTTGGGCAAAGCCCCACCAAAATACATTTGGTTTTGATGGTGCAGAGTAACTTAGAAATAAATACATCCTGCTGTTATTTAGCATGTGCGACAGCCTCTCCCGGGACTGGTCTGTGTTGTGTTGCTGTGCGGTTTCTTTCAGTGTTCCTAATTGGAGGTAGCTGGCCACTGTCTTCAGTCTATAAGACCCACCCCATCCTGTGAGAGTGGGGCTTCTTTTCCACTGGCAGACCTTCTGCTGCTGCATGCTCTGAGTTGATAGATGGTAGATAGATAGATATATACTTTATTAATCCCCAAGGGGAAATTTGTTGTCGTAGTAGCTCCTTACAACTTGAAGATACAAATAAACACACAAGATAAAATATATAAAGAAGCGACAGGGATGAAAGATATATAGAAAATAAAATAAAGTAAAATATAGATATACACGAAAAATAGAATACAAATAACTGGAATGAAATATATGTACAGCTGCAGAGTGTATTAATTAATTAAGCAAATTAAATGTAAACAATAGATAGTGCAAAGTATGTATGTAAAGTGTAATAAACATGTACAATGATAATTAACCCACAGAGGATCTAGCAAGCGGTAACTTGTTGTAAAGTCATATTGCCGTCGGCAGGAATGTTCTCCTGTAGTGGTCCTTGTTGCAGCGGAGCGTGAGGAATCTCTTGGAGAAAGTGCTCCGTTGACCCTGCAGTAGGTGGTGGAGAGGGTGGTCCAGGTTGTCCAAAATGGACAAAGATTTCTTCAGTGTGCTCCTCTCCACCACCTATTCCAGATACTCCAGTTTACAGCCGTTGATGAAGCCGGCCTTCTTAACTAGCTTGTTAAGTTTGTTGGTGTCACCGGCTCCAATGCTGCTTCCCCAGCAGACTATGGAGAAGTACAGGGTGCTGGCCACAACCGACTGGTAGAACATCTCCAGCATCTTGCTGCACACATTGAAGGATCGAAGCTTCCTCAGGAAAAAGAGTGCATGCTCTGAGTTGCTGCATGCTCTGAGTTGCTGCATGCTCTGAGTTGCTGCATGCTCTGAGTTGCTGCATGCTCTGTTCCAACATTACCTGCGTTGGACTGGCAGTATGTTTGCCTATACCAGCATTATTTATTAGAATGCTAATGTTGGTTACGTTTGGTAAATTATCCTAACCTTTGTCAAATAAAAGTATTTGTTTAGTTAATCCTTTGCGTGATCTTCCATATTTTGCTGTGGTTTTAGAGCCAGACCACCAATCATGTTTTTGCAATGTTAGGTAGCTGGATATAAAATGGTGGTTCAATTTGCACTTACCTCGTGACACTGCTATTTGGGGATATTCCAACACTCTCAATGTCAAGTGCCCAAAATGGGGGAAAACAAGAATCGTATCAAAGCCCTTCTACCCTCCTGCAATTATTTGTTTACATTTTTGACTGTTGTCGTCATTTAGTTCGCAGAAGTTAGTCTGTATTTTCAAAACTATTTTTAAAATAAGTAGGCAGCTGTGGTCACCATGAAAGTTGTTTATCCTCAACTGCATAGCAGAACTTTAAAAGGCCAACTTTTGAAGAAAAGTCTTGAACAAAATGATCAAACACCTCGATGCCCACAAGCTGCGGGATATTGTTATAATCCAAACTGCTGGTAAACAAATAATCGCGGATTTAAGGTTGAGCGGTTCTCAAGGAAAAAAGAAAGTGAAAACATGGGAAACATTTTCTGTAAAGAATAAGTGAGTGATTGACAGCTTTGGATACAAGTTCATTTGCTTGCTAACTGTTACTCAATGCTGAGTCATTTGTTTATTTTTTTTAAGGAAAAAAAGCTAAGTGTTGCTGCTTGAAGGTTGAAGCTTCATTCACAACACAGCCGACGCCTCAGGGCATCCTTTTGATCTTTCCAGAAAAACGTTGCTTTAAAATGGTAGGATCCTCTCTTATTAATCTGCCCCAGATGTCCAATGAAGGATTCAGATGGTTTTTGGAATGTTTCAGCAACCCACAAGTCAAAACCTATATAAGTTGTGTTTGTGCATTTATTTGCCCAGCGATGAAACAGAGAAATCAATTAATTAAAGGAAACGGTATAATATACAACCGCAATTGAGGCTCTGAATGTCTGCAGATACTGCTAAAAAAAAGAAAGAATTAGGCTTATAATGACATTTAGAAAAAAATAATATATTTTCACTTTCCCTCATTTTAAAGCCCAACAAATGGCACCTGGTTCCTGGTCTGAATTTTACCGCTAATTCAAACAATTAAAGAATTTGCCTCCGGTACTATCTTTTACACATATTGCTAATTGGCCTAATTCACCTTCTCTTACCACTCTCTATTTCGTATTTCAATTTAGTTTAATTCAACACCCTAAAACAGCAGGCACAACCAGTCAGTGACCAATTAGAAAATGTCTCTCTTGTGATTTGTGTTTTTAGTTTTTATTTCCAGTACCAGTTACCTTCCTCAGCCACAACCCATCTCACCCACTCCCTGCCCTCTGCTTGTCTCTCAACTCATGTCTCTCATCTCAGGGTTGTTTTCATCCCCACTCCTCTACGTCCAGCCCAACATCCCCTGAGGCCCCCTTGCTGAATTGGGGTGGAGATTGAAAGCAGGAGGTATGGGGAACTGGCATTCCTTTTCAATATTTAATATTTTAACATTTAATCCAAAGCACCGCTATGTGCTCCCTTTTTCACTGTTTCTTTTTCTGTCTGTTTACAACCCTAAAAATTACGTTCCCCCAGAACTAATACGCATTCCCAAATACGTTTGATCAGAAACGTATCTCCTCCCTGATTATGTTTGTGTTTGACGTATTACACATACGTTGATTATACATGTATAGGTTGATTAAACACGTATGTTGATTATACACATATTTTTGTTTTATTGTTTTTATGTTTGTGTTTGACGTATTACAAATATGTTTATAATCGTGTGTTTGTGTTATTGTTTTGTTGCTTTATTTAAGCATATTTAAATTTTTAAACTCTGCAGAGAAAAAAAGAAAAGAGGGGCGGGGTGAGGCCAGTGACAGCTGGCCAGTGACAGCCGACCGGTCCGGGCGCCGGCCGCACCGGGAGGCGAAGACCGTTTGCCCGCCGTTGTTAGGCCAGTCTTCAGACTGCTTGTACCGGGGCTCGGTCTTCAGACGCTTGGCGTCGCTGTCAGGCCGTCGGTAACAGCCTCCTTCGCGCCGGCTCCGGTCTTCTCTGAGTCAGGTTGTTTGTGAATGTAGCCCAAAGTGTGTGATAAACTTCATCTAGTGCAGTCAACCACTGCGATCATCAGCAGACACTCGGATCTCTGTGGTCACATCAAGTGCAGAATCTGACGTGAAAAATATTCAAACGGGCGGAAGGAGTCACGGGACCCAATATCCGGTTTTCAAAATACTAACTGATATGAATGTGTTCAGAACATTTCTGACCACATCCAAACATCTTAACTGTAACAGTACGTTGTGTTTGACTTATTACAATATTTCTGTAAGATCAGTACAGTTAAGATGTGGTCAGAAATGTTCTGAACACATTCATATATTCATATATGTTTATTTGAGAAGTTTCAGTCAGGATTTAGAAAGCATCATAGCACAGAGACAGCACTAGTGACAATTACTAATGACCTTCTAGTTGCATCAGATAGGGGACTTGTCTCTGTACTGGTCTTGTTAAGACCTTAGTGCAGCGTTTGACACCATTGACAATGACATCTTATTACAGAGACTAGACCAGTTGATTGGTATTAAAGGTACAGCACTAAGCTGGTTTAAGTCGTATTTATCAGATCGATCTCAGTTTGTATTTGTAAACGATGAGGCCTCGGTTACCACTTCCGTTCGCCATGGAGTTCCACAGGGTTCTGTGCTTGGACCAATTTTATTCACCTTATATATGCTTCCTTTAGGCAATATTATCAGAAAACACTCCATAAACTTTCACTGTTATGCCGATGATACTCAACTATATCTGTCGATCAAGCCAGATGAAACCCACCAGGTCGCCAAACTTCAAGCGTGTCTTAAAGACATCAAAACCTGGATGACCTGCAACTTCCTGCTGCTGAACTCGGACAAGACTGAAGTTATTTTACTTTTTTCACCTACGGAACATCTCAAAGATCCGGCACATCCTGTCTCAACGCGATGCAGAAACATTAATTCACGCATTTGTTACCTCAAGACTGGATTACTGTAACTCCGTATTATCATGCTGCTCCGGTAAATCCAGAATGCTGCAGCTCGTGTACTAACGAGGACGCGGAAGAGAGATCACATTACTCCTGTACTAGCTGCTCTGTCACAACCGTCACTAGACGGTAGTGCTTTTATTTTGTTGTCTTGTCACTTCCTGTTTTACTTTGAAATCATCCTCCTGTGTCATGTCTGCTGTCTTTACTTCCTCATGTGTGATTACCTCTCCCTGCCCTGATGTGTTTCACCTGTGTCTCGTTAACTCCCCTCCCAGTGTGTATATATACTCTGTGCTTCACTTGTCTCGTTGCCAGTTCGTTTTTCTTCACCTGTGAGTCAACTTACCAGCGGTTTTCCTGCCTGATATCCTGTTCTGATTCCGACGTCCCTTCGTTTCCGAGTAAGCCCGATCCCTGCCTGTACCTCTGCCGAGTTTGACTGCCTTCCTGTGAATGACCCTGGACTGTTTACGTTGGTGATTCTACTCTCCCCTGAGTGAGACAGCTGCTCTCACCACAGCGGGTCAGAGCCTGGCCGACCGGCCTCAGTCCTTCCCCAGTTACATCGGGAGAACCTTCGGCGGTCCTTCTCCAGAGACTCTATCCTGTTGCAATATTACCTTTATCAATAAAGGAATTCTTGTGAACTTTACTCTCTGCCTCGGGTCGTGCATTTGGGTTCTTTCATTAGTGCTCCGTCGTGACATGCTCTCCACTGGCTTCCTGTAAGATCGAGAATCATATTTAAAATCCTTCTCCTTACCTACAAAGCCTTAACTGGTGATGCACCATCATATCTTAAGGACCTTATAGTGCCATATTACCCCACGAGAGCATTACGCTCACTGAATGCAGGGTTACTTGCGGTTCCCAGAGTGTTAAAAAGTAGGTTGGGGGCTAGAGCTTTCAGTTATCGGGCTCCTCTTCTGTGGAATCAGCTTCCACTTTCAGTTCGGGGGGCAGGCACAGTCACCTCATTTAAGAGTAGACTTAAGACTTTCCTCTTTGATGGCGCTTATAGTTAGGGCTGTTTCAGGCTTATAGTTAGGGCTGGCTCAGGTTTGCCCTGATCCAGCCCCTAGATATGCTGCTATAGGCCTAGACTGCTGGGGGACATCTTAGGATACACTGAGCTCCTCCTTTCCTTCTCTTCCTCTTTCGCTCCTCCTCTCCTCTTCACCTCTTCTTTCTCTCCTTCTGGATAAATGATTGTCTCTTCAATGCATATTACTAACTCTACTTTCTTTTTCCATAGATTTGTGGCTGCCTGGAACCAGGGGGAGGACCCCGGTCCTCCGCCCTGCTGATGCAACCATGGCCCTGCTGATGCAACTGGTCTGGAGCCGGTCCTGCCAGCTGCCATGGCCCTGCCTTCTCCTCCCACTGCCCCTGGGATGCCCCTCCTCTCTACCTCCTTCTGCTTAATGGATCGTGGCTATCTGGATCATGGACCATGCATACTACTCATTATATGAATAATTTCTGTCACATTCATTGAATGTGCTGTAACTCCGTTACGTTATTCATTCTGGCCACATGACATCTATTGCTTCTGTCCATCCGGGGAGAGGGATCCTCCTCTGTTGCTCTCCGTCAGGTTTCTTCCCCTTTTTTCCCTGTGAAAGGGCTTTTACTATCTTTATTGGGGGAGTTTTTCCTGATCCAATGTGAGGTCCCGGGATAGGGATGTCATGTGTACAGATTGCAAAGCCCTCCGAGGCAAACTTGTATTTGTGATGTTGGGCTATATAAATAAAATAAACTGAATATCAGTTAGTATTTTGAAAACCGGATGTTGGGTCCCGTGACTCCTTCCACCCGTTTGAATATTTTTCACGTCAGATTCTGCACTTGATGTGACCACAGAGATCCGAGTGTCTGCTGATGATTGCAGTGGTTTACTGCACTAGATGGAGTTTATCACACACTTTGGGCTGCATTCACAAACAACCTGACTCAGAGAAGACCGGAGCCGGCACGAAGGAGGCTGTTACCGACGGCCTGACGGCGACGCCAAGCGTCTGAAGACCGAGCCCCGGTACAAGCAGTCTGAAGCCTGGCCTAACAACGGCGGGCAAACGGTCTTCGCCTCCCGGTGCGGCCGACTCTCGGGCTCCCGGTGCGGCCGGCGCCCGGACTGGCCAGCTGTCACTGGCCTCACCCCGCCCCTCTTTTCTTTTTTTCTCTGCAGAGTTTAAAAATTAAAATATGCTTAAATAAAGCAACAAAACAATAACACAAACACATGATTATAAACATATTTGTAATACCTCAAACGCAAACATAAAAACACCCGACCCCGGATAAGCGGCTGATAATGGATGGATGGATGAACATTTACAATAATCTTTTTCACATAAAATGCCCCAATTCCAGTCAATTACATTCACCTTTTTCCTTAGTTTTTTTTTTTTAGCGTTTGGTAAAGATACTGAGTCTGCATGAAAAAATAAAGTACGCAAGAGCATGCTAGCATGCATTCTAACATTCTAACTGAGCTTAAACAGCAACCCTGTCTCCTAAAAATTCCGTTCCCCCAGAACTAATACGCATTCCCAAATACGTTTGATCAGAAACGTATCTCCTCCCTGATTATGTTTGTGTTTGACTTATTTAGCATAGAAGGCATTTAATAGAAACAAAAAAGATCAGTGTCTTCAGATATGTGTAAAATATTTGGGTATATTAAAATGTACTGCAAGTTCTCTGCTCATTTGCTAAAAAACTATTTTTGTTTGCATTTAATTTTTTTTTTCTTTTTTCTATATGCACATTTGGTTTCTTGGGTTCAGCATAGTGGCCTGGGTAGGTTTTATAACTGAAGTGAAACCAGTAGAAGTCGACAGACTGTACAGCACCAGGTGTGACTCCATACTTACCCCTCTATCTTGTCATAATGGACTGTACATACATCCGCAAACAACCTTTTGAAAGACTAAACATAGTTCTATTTTCTTGTTGGGTTATTATTTATACTTCAATCACAAGTTCTCCTTGTTGTATTACTAAAGGGCAGTGTTACTCTGTCTGTAATTGTTATTGAAGTAAACAAAAAGAGAAGCAATGATAAATGATGGAAGCAAAACGCATTAATAAATGCAACCTATGACAGTGATATATTTTCTTAAGATAATCACCTTTGAGAAGTATGGTGGGTTGTGTGGACGGTTAGAAGAGAGGGATTACAGTTCATTACCAATACCACCCACGCCTATCACGCTTGCTGGCATTTAATAAAAGAAGAGACAGAAGAGAATTCATAAGTGGTGAGAAGAATTATGTGAAGGCGGTAAATAGGAAAAGGTTGAAAAGAGAGGGCCAGAGGACACTCTTAACTTTAAGTTTAGGGCAGAGCGCCACCCTGAGATTTCTGTGCACTGATCATTTTGTATTCCAGGACTTCATTAAATTCAGTTGATGCAAAAAAGAAGAAAAAAAAGTAAATCACAAAGTGAAAGAAACACATTTGCATGGTTTCTTCCTCAGGGCCAAACAGTTCTAGTTAAGGTTCTCTCATTATTCACGGCATTCAGTTCACTTCCTCGAAAAAAAGTGATTCTTGTCATGAGTCTTGTTTGAATCATTACAGTCTTAGAAATGAGAGGAGTGCAAGGTCTATTTAGTCAGAATTCTAATTTTCTACTATTTACTTCCCGTGCATGCACATTGCACATTAAGGGTGACTAACAAGGAGAAGCGATGTTGCTTTTCTATTCTGTTTTGAAATGTATCCTGTTGGTTGGCGGTGTCTTAAAGGGGACAATTCTAAACAAGTAAATAGATTATAGCTATTATACATTTAGTCTTGATTTTCTTAACCAGCGATGGGATTTTTATAGATGATTGGAGCATATGTCAAAGATTTGGACAGAATTGGGCCATTTGGATCATATCTTATGGACAACTCGTGAACTTATAAAAAATCATATGACGAAAGGGACAACATTCAAGCTCAACACGGAAAGCGCTGGGACCTGAATCTCTGTTCTTGCTGAGCGCGTGTGCAAACCACCACCGGTAATAATGCTTCTGTGAATAATAATAAAAAGCACAATTTAAATTATTGAATTGTTGAAATAGTATATATTATTTTATTTGTTTTACTTTCTACTCTTTGGCAGTAAATACAATAAATGCAGTAAATACATTGATCAAAAAGAGATTTAAGGTGGGATTTGATCCATCATATTATACTTTCCTCAAAACTGTATTATGATCAGAATTTTTTTTTTGTATGTTACAAATTTTCATTCATTCTCTACTCGGGTCGACATTATCCCACTTTATTAGCAAATCATTGTTTGGATTGTTTTAAACGATGTCTAGTCCATATTCTATGCAAAATATAACTTAACGTCATGTGACTCAGTGACCTGGCGTCAATTGACATGATGTAATCGGTAAAAATAACCCACATGGGACAGAAACGTCAGGTCCCTTGTTGAATGTGCTATGTGTGTTTGACACCACCCCTCCTCCCGTTCCTTCTCCTGCACTTTCTCGTTCTTAATACTGCGTCCATTGCTTTAGGTGCCTAATATTTATGCAGATGGTTTTACATTGGAGTTAATTAAAAGCCTGGTGCATCTCATATTGACTCTGAGGGCCAAGCAAGTGGATTTGACACCCTGGAAGTGAGACCAGGCTGATGGGCACTATTGTAATAATATCACATTTACTCCCTGTTAAACTGTTATACTTAAACATTTGAACAGGTATACTGCCTTTAAAACAGTTTCAAGTAAAATATCTTTCCAAGGTCACTCCCGTCTTCCCGTGTCCTCTACATATCTATCCCTTAGCACCTTACCCAGGCCAACCCCTGCTGTGACTGTGTGTTTGTCCATTAATCTCCCAGTATGCTGACAGTTAACTGTCTGCCTGAGATCCTAATGCATCATCTCTGTGTGGGCATGGGGACTGGCACAGCCCGTTAGGATACCTTTAATTACTGCATTAAGAGTTACTGCTGGAGCCACATGAAAAAGAAACAAAAGCATTTCTGAAACCTTTGGCATCAACGCCTGATATGTTGATTGTATTTGTGTTGTTTTCTGCATTAATCACATGCATTATCTGCTCTATGACGGTTTATGTGGTGAGATTTAAGGTGGCACACTATTCCAAGCTCAGAGGACATCTTATTTGACAGTGTAGGCCGATGAAATACATATGACCACCAAAAGGGGCCGTGTTGTCGAGTTCATTGTGTGGTGTGAAGTGCAGAGTACATGTCTAGCACTTCAGTGGTATAATGCTGTACATGTTATTTACTTCTGACGTATCTGATGATTACCTCAATGAGCCTCTTGTGGTGGCACTAGTGCCAACACAAGCTGATAAATGTAGCCTCGCTCGTGTGGGCAGCGTTGTGTGTGTGTGTGTGTGTGTGAATGCGTGCATCTGTGACTCAGCGATTAGTGGAGGTTATTTCGATGGAGCGGTGTTCATTTTTTCCCATAACACCCTTCAGCAGCTCCAGCCCATATTGACTTCCCAGACTCATCTATTCTCGTTTATGAAATGATGTCAAAACTCCATGGCAACCACTCCACCAGTAGCCCTGGGCTTGCTAACCAGAAAGAGGCAGAAAACAGGAGTGCCATTCGCGCACACACACACACACACACACACACACACACACTGATGGTGTATTACCAGTGTAAGTCAGTTTTCTTTACATGATGGATTTAGTATTGAAACACTAAAGAAGAGAAATATAGAATAAATACATATGTGACACCACAAAGCCACTTGTCTTCATCTTTTGGGGAGAGAAGTGATTTATACTGAAAATAATTTCAGTTTTAGCAATTTGATAAAAGCAAATTTGTATTCTTCAAGACATTATATGACTATATTCAATTAAGACAAAGCGAGTTTTCTAAGAAATCTTGGCCCATGAATTTCACCTGTGTAACATTCATTTTTCCAGCTTGAATTCAGTATCATCAACATGTAATCTCTATTATAATATGTGTATTAATGTAAGAAAAACTCGGGGCTTAGTTTCAACACCCTCATCTCTCACATTTATTTTCAACCCTCTGTTCATATATGTCAAATATGTCAAAGAAGTCAAAACATCTGAGCACATTGCTCCATGATAGCACAACTATTTATTTTCCCTCCATATCTTACAGGCTTTGAAGGCTTGTAAATATTCCCCATTAAATTCCTGTTGTAATTAATGAAACATCATAATTAAGGGCTGTACACACCGAGACATGGTTTGATATGGAAACAAGAAAATCACATTTGCATTTGTGTGTAATTATTTTCCTCTTTCACGATGGTTTCTTCTCCATATCACAGCCCAGTGTTTTTTGTGTGTGTGTTTTTCCATCTCTGAGAAAATATGAAAAATATGATGTGGAGAAAAAAATATATTATTATGTTAAAAACCTTATTACAGTAATCAGTAAGGCGGAGTTGGGGACAATTTCCCCAACAAATGATTTGCATAATTCAATTTCTAGTACACTATCAAAACCCAGTATGCGTTTAATGCCTGAGCAAAAATAGTGATATTTCTAAGTTACTGAAATAAAATTATATTTTACCCGCCTTTGCTCTTTCTGTTGTTGCCACAGTGTTTCTCGGGGAAGTATTTTGTACTGTGCTGCTACTGATAATTGCGATTTACAATGGACTCATTTCAGCTAAGCTAATTAATGAATTCATTATTTCGTTTCACTCCTCGAAAAGTTATTAATGGTTCCTCTTGAAAAATTGCTTTTGTCAATTGAGTCTATTGTCAAAACAAGGACAATAAATTAAAACTTCTTCCCACAGCTTGGTCAAGACTATATCATCTGGTAGTTATTCCCACAAGATTTGGGCCAGACTGATATGTATATGTATGCATATATATCTATATCTATATAGATATATATATCTATATAGATATATATATCTATATAGATATAGATATATATGCATACATATACATAGATATAGATATATATATATATATATATCTATATAGATATATATATCTATATAGATATAGATATATATGCATACATATACATATCAGTCTGGCCCAAATCTTGTGGGAATAACTACCAGATGATGATATATATATATATATATATATATATATATATATATATATATATATATATATATATATATATATATATATACATAATGTTAAACTGTTGTTGTTAATCTCTTTTGTCCAGTGTGAACCATATACTAACCGCAGCATGGCTCAATTCCTGCTCAAACTGCCCATTTTGCTCGTAACACCTTGTATTCTCTGGACTTCAACATCCTCAATTATTTTTACTTTACTTTACTTTCCTTTATCCTTTCATCTCTGTTGCTCAGCCATTCCACCTACATTTACTTTAATCATGTTATCAAATGTCCATAGCCTGTTACCCGGTGGCAGTTCTGAGGATTAAACTCCGACGGGTGAGTTGTGTGTACAGTATCTGTAACTGTTTGTGTATGTATGTCATCTATACACTTTTGTGTGTGTCTGTCTGTGTGTATCTATGCATGAATGAGTCCTGAAACCCGTCTGGGTATTAGGGTATTATTGATCCAAGACGGACACAGTATTTACAGGGATAATTCGCAAAGTCCCGTCATCATAACTGTCTGAGACAGCCGTCGAACTTAATGAAAGCACTACCCAAATGTCAAGTGGTTAACACCAAGCTGTGAGGTAGCACATCAAAACACACACACACACACACGCACACACACACGCACACACATACACACACACAGACAGACACTCACACTATTAGAGTAATTGCCAGCTACATTCAGCACATCCAACATGTAATTGCTTTATCTTAAGTCTTCAACCCATGGAATTTTGCACACATGCATGCACAGACACACGCACACTTGAAATACACTGTTTGGCCGTAGGATCATTCTGACTGTAATGTTGTATGCGTTTCCTTGAGTAAATATCTATACAAATTACCTTAATCAAATTTGAATTATTATTTGAACATCCACACAGAAGAAAATGTGATGTGTCACAGTAATGTACTTTTATTCAGTTTATGATACTAGTTACTTTTAATCTCATAAAGCCATCCACATGAACATCTCCATCTCGAGTGGTCTATTAGTGTGAAGGATTGTAAGTCATGTTTACCTACTTCAATCTTAGTGTACAGCTCAGGCTAATGATACTTAATTATTAGTTTTAGAATGGTTGTAACTGGTACTTACATGTCATCATCATCAACCATGAATACCTGGACCAAATGTATTGGTACATGAACTGACATTCATATTGCTAACGTGGCAAAATAAAATTAATGAATGCTAAATACAAATGTCAAACTTTACAATAACGGTTGGTACAAATGGAAGTATCTGTGAGAAAGAAAAGTGTTTGACATCATGAGATATCTGAATATGACCATCTGCTATCTGACTTAGCTTCAACTGTATCTAAAGATTGTCCATATTCTGGATACATTGTTCCTTTTCCTTGACAACCAAGCTATGTGCAATTTCTCTCTAATCAACCATTACCAGAGATGACCTTTGGGGTCATGCCCCATTACCAAGTAGGGAGACTATTGGACAGACTGACCTGTGTTACAAGCAGTAATGGCAGAAGTGATAGTACCTTCTCTGTAATAAATTAGATATATTGTATGAGTTGATATTTTCCATAGCTAGTCCTAGTTTACCTTAATTTTTCTTCACTTATTTGGGAGAATGGTTCTTTTTATGACTGACGCTTTATATTTGGAAAAAGGGAAAGAGTTCAAGAAAAAAAGGTCAAAATGAGCACCCCTTTTTCTTTAATGGTCTATGTACTTTATTCCATGTCCCACTTTGACCCTGGTCCTCTCACCCATCTCAAATGTTTCCATGCCTGTGGTACGTTGTTCTCACAACTCATTATTTTAGTTTCAAAGAGAATTAAAAAAGAACGTCAAAACTTACTATGCAATGTGATTACCAATTATCTTCTTTCTATTCGCTAACTTGCGCAAGCAAATGTATTTGTTTAATGTATTACATTCTCCATACTCTAAACCTTAGCCTCTGAACTCAGGTGTCATTTGGGATTTGGGAACTATATTTGGAGAATCAAAGAGGCCCAATCATTTCCTGAAAAACTAATTTGCTGTGATCAGTCTTCCATTGCTGCCTCCTCTTTGCTCCCACATGTGTTTACACAATTTGGTGGAGCACTTCCCATGGCCCATTACAATTAGACGAGGAAAGGGAACTCCTGCACTGACCCCCAGAGACGGTGTGTACATAAAAATGGAATCGAAGACAAATTGAAATGATTTCAATGCTTATTATTATTGTTCTGATTGTAGTGTTTGCCATACTATAATGCCAATGTCGCTGTTTTTCTTTCTTTTTGCTTTGAAAGCGCCCATTCTTTTGTTAATTGCCTTGGCATCACTCAGGCACAACCTTGCCAATAAAGCACCTTGAAATTGAAAAGTGAATTGGAACTGAATGGAGGGAGGAGATTCTCTCTCTGTCTCTCTTTTTTTTCTGCAGCTGGTAAAGCAGGATTAGGCTTGGCACAGAAAGAGACAAAAGGGTGTGTGTGTGTGTGTGTGTGTGTGTGTGTGTGTGTGTGTGTGTGTGTGTGTGTGTGTGTGTGTCCACATTAGTGCCTGTGCGTCTAGGTGTGTGTATGTGTGCCATCACTGTCCTGGAGTCAGGGCAGCAAGGTTTTTAGGGGACTCAATTAGTTCAGCCAAAACACAAATCCGGAATCTTTCGCATTCCAGGTCTATCTGGGATGTGGCAGGGAAAATGCTAAAGCTGTTCCCGCAACTCAGGAAACCTCAAAGTCCGTCCCCTGCTCTGCTTATCCCTGAGAATCCGGCACACAGGGGGACTAGAGGGGAGCCGATCACAGCTGGAATCCCACGATCAGCCGATGCTCTGGGTTTTCTGATGTCGCTCCGGTTTGTTCCGAGTGAAAGGCAATTTGGCCCGGAGTCTGCTGGTGCCAGGCGGTTTGAATTGTGTTTGCAGAAATAAAAGAGCCATAATTTTAGTCTCTGTATTGTACACATGGTGAGTGGATGGTTAGCAGAGAAGCCAAAACTTTTTGTGAATAATTATGAATGCGCTGTAAATCATTAAGCTTGCAGTTTTGGCCAAATGCTTACTTTTGTTCAACAGTATCTGCTGAGGGCCGTTTTGAGTATCTCTAAAGCTACAGCTGGGATGCGGACAATGATGAGGAGACGAGGTGGTGGGGATGAAAGGAATCCGTTTGATCCACACCAACTAACTATCCGATGAAATCAAACAGTGTCTGAAAGACAACGTCAGGTGCTGTATAAAATTGGCTCCAAACAATCCAGTATGACGTCCTGGCAGCTTCCGTTAACACATGTACGAATATGACTTCATGAGTTAATTTATTGGTTTGCTGCAGTGTTGCCTTCCTTCCAGCTTGTTTACTCTCTCAACAAATCAGAAAATAATGGCAGAGCCCTGCCTCATCCATACACATTGTATGTTCTCATCAAAAGCAACACATGCTCTCAGATAAACCTTGCTGCTGATGGATGGCAGCTGCTTGACATGAAAAACACACACATAATGTTTTATGAACTGTAAGGATAAATAAATATTGAGGAATAGGGGGCTGGTAATAATAGCAACATAACAGATCATTTACAAAGGTTTTAATAAAGTAAGCTTGAAACGCTTACATATTCATGGAGCAGTATCCATAACAGTGGGTTTGCAGTGTTTTGTCAATGTGTTTGTTCAGTGTAACTTTGTAACTAATGCATGAAAGAACCACATACAATTTTTTTTGTTGCATCAAGGCTTTTTGACTTTGCCAGGAACCTCAATTTCAACAAAATAAAACAAAACAAAAACATTTCACAAAATTAAAAAATGCTCTGGATGAAATTATGACCGTTGTGTTGTTAGGGTCGGATTTGACCCAGTTATACAAATAAGATTTGCATGATTGGTTGTTGTTTGTTTAACCTTGCAAATCTATATTTTGTGTTATGACTTGTTCTGCTATTCATATTGTGTTTATATTAAAGTTTTATTGCTGAAAAATACTTTTTAGCCTTTTTCTTGAAGTAAATATATATGGGTCGAAATTGACCCGTAACACCGTAGATGTTTCTATAGTTATACAATAAATGTATTTAAGAAATGTGTTCTAATACCCCTCAGAAATAGTCAGGTAACACAACAACCTTTTATTTATTTATATGATTCTCTTGAGGTTCATTTTGCCATTTTTTTCAATTGAAATCGAGGGGTATCCTAGCGAAGAAAAGGCCCAGAGGCCCACACCAAAAATATTAAAACATACAACAATATTGTCATGTATAAGGAAGCCTAACAAGGTAACCAAGAGATGAGAAACAAATTGGTTGAAATATAATTGTTTTTAGTGTATTTTACAGCTGATTTAAGACATGGGTCAAAACCGACCCGTTAACATAAGAGATGGTAACAGAAAGCTAACACAAGAGGAAGGTTAAGAAGTTATTATATGAAATAATGGAATGTGAATTAGATGAATCTGTGGACTTGTTTGTACATCTTACAAGCTCTGTTGGTGCTTTCATTTAAGAACGGAGTGAAAACAAACACTTTGTAACAAGCTATCATCAAAATAGATTCAAACAAAGATAATGTCGTATCAACAAAATTACAGATAATTGAGATATAGTGAAATCTATTTTGCAATGATGCTCTCATATGGTCTTGTGTTATAAATCGATCACACCCCATTCTTTCCTTTACAGTGGTCTACTTACGGTTGTTTTTGCGAAGCCATATTTGATCTCATTCATTTTTATATATAAAAAGTGAACATGATACGCCTTACCGAAACATGAGGGAGGTTGCAGTCCAAAGAAGTCTGGTTGCGTGACTCTTATAGTTTCACTGAGTGAGCTTTGTTAAGTAGAATACAGAGATAGGGAGGGCTGGTCTATGTGCATCAGTTCATCTGTGTTTGGGGGCTCAAGAGTCGAGATGGAAAGAACTAGTCCTAGCTCCGCGTCTTACCTTAATCCTTTCCACACATTTTTCAAAGCGCTTCTTCAAGACACCCAAAGAAGCAGAGGGGCATCCTTTTGTCAACGGCAGATTAACCTTATATAAACAGGTTTCAGAATGGAGGAGAAAGGGCTGAACTAGAGGGAGGAAAAGTAATGTTTTCAAATAACTTTGGAAACGTACGAGAGTAAAATGAAAGTAGAGCGAAATGAAAGAAGAAAAAAAAAAGAAATAATGAATAGAGTTACAAAGCTGGATGGAGAGGAAAGATTGAAAGATGGGACGGTTATGATTGGGGGTTAGAGAAGGAGAGGGACAGAGAGAGAAAGAGAGCTTTGGTTTGGATGGGATTGCAGCCAGCAGCAGCAGCAGCTCAGAGGAGTAAGCTTCTTCCAGATGAGTGAAACAAACACACACACACACACACACACACACACACACACCTACACACACACACACACACACACACACACACACACACACACACACACACACACACACACACACACACACACACACACACAAAGGAGTGTGTGAGAGGACACCATAGCATCCATGTTTTAGCTTGGTGCAGGTACATCACAAGCATTGAACTCTGCATTCTGGGGAAGAGTCCCGCACAGAAATAAACAAACTTTGATGCTCGTCTGGAGGCGTGCTCGCTAAAATGACAAACTACTCCCTTTAATGAGTGTTCCAGATTAAATGAGTATAGGCAGTGCAATCTAAGAGCTGTCGCTGTTGGCTTCATCCCATGCTGGTCAATCCGATTTTTTTCACACCCTTCCGTCCACACTTGTTTAATGTAAGAGCCACGCCACTATAGTTCTGCTCTCAAAGTAAATCTGGCGTAGGTGCAGCCTAAGGGTCCCACAGATTAGAGGGCTACGCCTTACTTATAGAATCTAACGTGATTAACGTATCGCCCTCTGAGAGCTGTTTGCGATTGGGTTAATGGGATAATGAGGGAATGCGCGCTAAAAGGCAGGAATCAGAGGAACTGTGGGACAGAACAAAAAGGGAGGGCTCTGGATCACAGTCGTTGAGAGAAGGCATCCACTCCTAGTGGAGTGTCACTGTGTGTTCAGAGAGAACCACAGTTCACATCCTACATTCTTTCGAGAGGCGAGGAGATCCGCCTTTGCCTTCCCAAACCGGTCTGACAACATCTGAATGAGTGTGTGGACTTGTGAGTTGGACCTCTGCGGGACATTAAGTCTGCAGCAGGGTATTGTACCCAGTGAGCGTCTGTGTAGTCATAGCAGTGAGCTCCTAGTTATTTCCAGCCATCAGGATGAGCACCCTGGAGGCTGATATACCGTGCTGCTGTCATGTTGCATGTCCTCACAACAACATGTCTGTCCGTAGGAAGGTGCTTCAGTGTGTGGACAGCTCAAGTTCATGTGAAGGGAGAGAGGATTGCATTTTCCTCCCAATTTGAAATTGGCATATCCAATCTCATCCGAAGAGGGACGCTTCCTGTACAATAATATGTGTTACATCACTCCCCCGAGGGGGAACCCCAACAACTGAACATGGGGGAGGGTTTCCAGTATGCCAGGTCTGACCTCCACCTCTCGCCCCTGAGGCAAGCTAACATTTTCTCTCCTTGTCAAACTCCCACTGAGACAGCTACCTCAGTAATATAATCACTGAATTTCAAATTGTATTCTTTAATGCCTGTTACTCACCAAAGTAATCACAATACTGTGCCATGTTACCAAGTACCAAGTTACTGCTCAGATTTACTGTCAACTCTTGCTCATGCTTCTTTCTATTTGTACTTTCACTTTTTCTGCTGTGTCTTTTAGACCTTATTTTTGTATAACTTTATTGGAAATCACTGTTCTGTTTCCTTCATGAAGTATGCAGCTAACCCTTGTGTGGCAGTATATTTGCCATGATGGCAGGCAAGCAGTGCTTACCTACAATGACTTGGGATTTAGGACTTAGGCTTTATTTCCAACCTAAAGTTGTCTCTGTCCAAAGAGGTTTAAATGACTGTCGGCTAAGGTCCTGCCCTCAGGACACAATAACTCAAAATATGAAATTCACTGAACTGGATGACGGTAGTGGAAGCCAGTCCCTAATGTCTGCAGGTATACACAATATACAGTACAGTACACACAGGCAGGCCTTAACATACATTTACACACACACACACACACACACACACACACACACACACACACACACACACACACACACACACACACACACACACACACACACACACATACTCTGCATGTTAATGCCTTCATGTGTCAGGAATACTTGGTATAAGTATATGAATGGAGCTCATTCCACAGGCAGCCATGAAGTGAAATGAATGGGAAAGATAATTCCCAGGGAAAGGTCATTTGCTCTTGGATTTCAAGAAGATCAGAGCATTTAAGATTAGAGTATACACACACATGCACACACATGCACATAGAGAGAGAGGAACGACTGTTAAGAAGACCCTTCTTGCAATTCGTCACGTCTCTGAGCAGCGCCGTTCTATAATTGATTTAAACACACAGAAGCAATTACTTTAATTCCATCCATCATGTGTGATGGGAGCTCCAATAGTCCATTAAAGTTGTCATATATTTACTCTTTAATGGCGTGTTCATAAAAACACAGACATGAATTAATTGTGCAGTGCACAACCCTTCTCTCCTTCTCACTCATTGCCGGACCCTTTTTGATGTTTTCTTTTGTTATATTCATTCACTCGTGCCAATTTGTTCTATCTCTGTTTTTTTTTTGTGTCTTTTTCTCTCCTTTTCAATCTTTTTTTTAATATCTATCAACACTGAAGTACAATTATACTTCTTACTATTTTTCTCTATCTCAAATTAATTGTCTGTCTGTATCTTTTTTACTCTCTCTTTATTCACCTCAGTCTATTTGACTAAAAACTAACGAGCATGGATAAGTTCATACGTATTTAATAGCACTCTTGTCCCCCAGTGACGTACTCAAAGCAACTCTCTTCTGCACTGTTGACTCAAACTATAACAAAGACATTTTGTCTTGTTATCGCGAAGGTTAAGAATGTGTTTTTCTGTCAGCATGCTTCTTATGCTATATTGTGGCATGCATTCATTATATTACGACTCACAAACTCTGCCAATTAACAAATATTAACATTTCTTTCTTCATCTTTTAAGTTAGTCTGTGTGCAAGAGGGAGAAGAGAAAGGTGAGAACCCCGTAGGATCTTCAGCCAGCATGAAAAGAAGTGCAGATATGCACGCAGGAGAGATGGAGGGGGATGATAAAAGCAGACAAAAGTCATGAATGTGAATTCAAACGGTGAGAAATAGACGACATGCCTAAAGTAAAGATGATGGAACAAGGAAAGGAGAAACAGAAGAGGTAGAGTGATGTGAGAGGTATGTGGCTTGTTGAAGTATTCATGAGAGGAGCATAGAGCGGAAAGTGGATGGGATTACAGACAGGTATTATTTTGCCTTTTCAAGTGTTGAAATAATCATTTTCACTCACATTCTTTGAGCAAATGGGCACCAGTAAAAAATTGAAGTCTGTCTGGGTAAAGACAAGATATGTATATTTTGGGAATATGTTGGATTGTGTTGAAGTACATTGTGAACGAGGGGGTTGCCACATTTTTCCCTCACATTTTCCACTTTCAATTACAATACGTCGAGAATAACAGGAAACAGAAGTGAATTAGGTGAACAAGGCAGGTAACCAAACCAAAATTGAAACTTTTCATTCTATCATCTCACCATCGTGAAGAGCAGCAGCACAGGAATGTAAAGAGACTTACCAACTGGAAAATTAATGCATTCTCAGCATCAACTAAAATAGAGTTCTACAGTGGATTTATTTTGTGCATGCAGGGTCTCAATTCAATTCAGTTTATTTTGTATAGCCCAAAATCACAAATACAAATTTGCCTCGTAGGGCTTTACAATCTGTACACATAACATCCCTGTCCCGGGACCTCACATCGGATCAGGAAAAACTCCCCCAAATAAAGATAGTAAAAAACCCTTTCACAGGGAAAAATGGAAAGACACCTCTAGGAGAGCAACAGATGAGGATCCCTCTCCCCGGATGGACATAAGCAATAGATGTCATGTGACCAGAATGAATAACGTAATGGAGTTACAGCACATTCAATGAATATGACAGAAATTATTCATATAATGAGTAGTAGGCATGGACCACGACCCAGATAACCACAATCCATGTCAGCAGAGGAGTTAGAGAGGAGGGCCATCAGGAGGGCCGCCATGGCAGGAGGCAGGACCGGCTCCAGACAGCCACGATCCATGGCAGGAGGCTCAGTAAAAGTCCATTAATTGTCTGCAAAGACAATATTAGTTGAATGAGAGTTGGAGCACTTTCAGCGCTGGAGTGGAATTCTCCCGTTGATTTATCAGTACAAAACTGATCCATACATGTTTTAATCACAAGCAACTGCAAAGGAAAATACCAATCACTTTGTAAAAAGGTCATCAGTATGAGCCTGCGTACTTCAAATTAAAAGTCACCTTCCACTAAAAAAAATGTTCTTCTTCAAACATTACTCTGCCGAATAGGGATGCACCTATCGCAATACAACTGTTAGGTTTTGGTCCGATAGCTTGCTCATGTACCCGTATTCATAAAACTACTAGGGTTAGGTATCGAAAACCTATACGACCTGACCGAAATGCAACACAGATTTCGGTGCTTCTTTTCGGTGCCTGAGCCGATTGAAATACTTTTTTACACTACTCTGATGACTCCGTCCTGTCAGCAGGTAACGATAGCCTACTGTTTGTATAGCTACAGTAGCTAGCTAGCCATCAACCTTTTAACAGAGAAAATGCCGAAAGGTAAACGGTCAAAAGTGTGGCTGTATTTCGCAAAAAAAAAGATTAGAACAACGCGACGTGCAGTAAATGCAACAAAACAATTGTGTGTAAAGAAGAAGGGCCGAACTCCGAGAGAGAAACTCTCCGCTTTCTCCATCAAACCTTGTTGAGGAATCGTCTGTTTTAAATGCTGGAATCTGGATGAGAAAGCTGTAGAGTTTCTAGAGAGGGAAAAGACTCCCGAACTCTAAACTCTAAACTCTATACTTCTTAAACTTTCTAAACGTCAGAACGGAGAAACCGCAACTGACCGGCAAGAACATTGTCTGGGAGCTCTGCAGGAGACACAAAGGGAGATTATTAGGAGACATGTTTGTTCCCCGGTTCATTTGGTGTTTGCCGAATTGTCCCCTGATGCTTGTGTTTTTTTTATTATGTTGTTCATAGTTTGAAGTTAAAAAGTTAGAAGCTGTAGTTTAAAGTCAAGTGTTTTGTATTTATTTATATTTATAGTATACTTTAAGCAGTTAAAATGTTGTTCAATATGAAGAAAAAACATGTGCCTTGGCAATACAAAAAAGCCATTCTTTAATGTCGTCGTTTTGTGCTTCTTTTTTTTTAGGTCGTTTAGGCACCGGTATCATTTTAAAAGTATCGTTTTAGCACTGGTATCGGGAAAAACACAACCGATACCCATCCCTAGTGATACAACAGCACATGACTCATCGGTGTATGACGAGCTCAGCGTGAGAGAGAGAGAGAGAGAGCGTGTGTAATGATGATGTTTGACGTATCTGTAGCTGTGAATCTGTGTTTAAGATGGGTGCATACAGTATTATAGTATGACTCTGACAGTCACCTATGTTATTCTAACAAGTCATTGAGTCTGCCTTTATTATCATACTATTGGTATGTGTAGCTGTGAACAGAGCGGTGCAGCTTTTCACCACACATGGTGACCTTAAATCTGTGTTTATGATGGGTACATGTAATATTGTGTGAGTGATGAAACCGATCACGGGAAGGAAGTATTCAGACGTAATGAAATGTATTGTTTTTGCTAACCTGTGCTGTATCTTCTCTTCTTGACACCTGTAGCCAAGAATGTTATATGTGACCCATAATCTCTCTCAGCCTCCTCCATGAATTGCTCTAACCATGTTCTTCTCATATCAGCCTTTATCTCTCCCTCTAAGCGCAGGCACTTCTGACAGTTTGCTTCTCAAACATTGAGAGCTGTTTGTAAAGGCTGACTGATAGGGCAAAAGTAGCACACTGCAGTGCATATGTGTGTATCGGTATTGGCTGTCTATTTTAGTGTTAACCTCTTCTTCTTATCCTCTCATTCTCTTGGCCTTGTTTTATATATTCAGCCTCCGGGCGATGATAACAGTTGAAACAAGAGCAACACACAGCGTACAAAGACACTATGTGATAAACTACACACACACACACACACACACACACACACACACACACACACACACACACACACACACACACACAAAGAGGGAGTGATAAACAGGCTCATACCTATACATAATACACACATAACACAAATGTACACACAAGTACACACTAACAGCTACAAACACTTGAATGTGAGAGAGTACGAGCAGGGAAGTTAAAACTCTACAGCCATGATTGAACTTAAAGAATGGAAATTTGTTGCACAAGTGTAAAATAAGAAGACTACTCACACATAATTAAACCGTAGCCAAGCAAGCAGCTCAGAAACACAAAATGTGCACCAGCGTTATAAGCATTAAGGACATACATTTGTTTTATTCACTGGTAATCGGGAAACAAGGAAGGAGGATGTACAATTAATGTCCTTCCATTACATTTGTTAGATAAAAAAGGATTTGTTGGAAATTGGCAAACAGAGAGAGAGAGTGCTCATGTTCACAAAGGCATCATGACTTCACTTTAAGTGGCTCGGTGTTCGTATTTGTTTTGGGGGTGTGCAAGTTCTGTGTATGAACACAGGGAGGAAATGCGACGGCCCCCCCTTTTAGCACATTTTATGAAAAATTGTCTTGATATTAGAGAACGTAATAAAAAAACAATAATAACCACACACCCGTTAATTTGTTTGTTAGATGACCATTTTGTTTGCAAATGTGTGTGCACATGTTTTCAAAAATCCCAGCTCGCCTACACTATCAGCACCATGGACAGTGCCACCGGGATCAACATTGTGGTACTGCCTCTACTTTTCATGAGAATATTAGAACAAGGTAATAACCTGTTCTCTAGTCAGAGGACACATTGGGATTGCCACAGGTTTACTGCATAGATTAAGCTCTTTGATTTCCAATTAAAAGACCATTTGGGCCATCCTCTGTGTGGCTCAAAGTTTCAAATAAAGTAATAATACTTTCAGTTTGGGATTCAAGGGAAAAAGGAGTTGGCCACGGCTGCGATAAGCTCCATGAAGCTACTGGCAAGAGCTGATGCTGATAAGAAAGAGTAATATGAGACATGGCCAGTGGAATTTTTACCCATTCCTATTGCTTTTAAAGCAATTCCATGCCAACTGCAGTACGACAACTGATAGAGAAAAGAGTTTGGCAAATGCCACTGCTTCTCTATTTCTCTGTCACTTCACAGTCAGCTTAGGGCTACACTGTGAACAAATCAAGTGAAGAAATATAAAGGTGGTGAGGGGGTTTTGGAAGCATTCCTTTGCACTTCTTTTGAATAGTAAAGAAAGTTTGCTCTTGTGTTTGCTTTTCAGGATGTGTTCTCAACGTACTTCTTTACCCAGGCTAATCAAATTACATATAATACCACATGAAGAACCGCCCTCCTTAATGCTAATACAACTAAGGAGCATATCTTAAACACCTATCATTATTCAGCACTTTACCCTCACTCCTCCTGTTGCTCTTAACACTTGTCCCTGTATAGGGTTGCAATCATTGTAATGTGTTGTCATCACATTTTCACAATTGGGAATTCAAGGGGGTGGTCATGGAACAATATGAGGTAGTGGGGGCTGTTTGCGGTTGTCGATGACACATTCAAGTTCTCCCCTTGCTCCACTTCCCCTTCGCGCATTCTCTTTTTCTCTTCCTCACTCCCTGCATCCCTCCCTCTCTTCATTGCCCATTCCCCTGACTCTATCACAGCCTGGTCTCCATTGTGCTGATAGATTATAATGATCTTTAATTAGATCTAAATATAACGATAGGCACTCGGTGCCATCAGTGCCTCTCTCTCTGAAGACTGGCTATCATTAGGATGGGTAATAGGAGACAAGAAAAGAGTTGAAGAAGGACTGAGGGTGTATGTTGGGGACTGAGGAGAAAAGGAGAGAAAGAAAGTCGTTTTTGAAAAAAGGACAGAAGGAAAGGAAAATTGGAGTTGGAAAAGGTGATTGGAGAGATTTGAACAACTTAGAGAAACTTGGAGCAATTTACACCAAAGAGGTTTTATGGGCATACAACAGATCTGTCATTCAGCACATCAGCAGACTATTAAGCAGGTTTCATGCCTTTTTTTCTTCCCCAAAAACCCTATTCCCTCAAAATGGGCCAAAATTAAAGACTTACTCTCTTTTTCAAATGTTCTATTCACAGTTAATGATGTCATTGTAATGTTTTGAGTATTTATGTTCTTCCTTGAGTCAGAAACTCTCCTTAAGACAGGAAATCAACACCCCACCCTCATCTCCTCAACTTATAATAAAGTGATGCATGCCATCAGTGTATTCCTAGCAGGTGACTATGACAGTATGTTATTCTAACAAGTCATTGAGTCTGCCTTTTTTATCCAAATATTGATTCTTTGTGATCAGAGATGCCTTGATGATGTTATTGATTGTACGACTCGACAGTCTACAAACCTTTTGTGATATGCATCTGTCACTCATAATGACTACTCCAGCAAGTAGATAAAAATAACATGGCCTTTCTACCAATATAACTAACTCGGTGGGGATCATTTGGATATGAAGGGAATTTGGGAAGTTCAGTGGTGTGATTTCCATTGAATCAGGGTGCTATCTAGAGGGTATCATGAGCAGAGGGAGCGTGAGCTGAACACTAAAATAAGAAAGACTTCATTATCATCTTCAATAATTTATTATGAAGTAATATAAATAATACAGCCACTGTATTGAAAGCAATTGTTTGATTGATCTCCTTACAGAACATCTGACATGTTTCTTTGATTTCTCAAAGTATATATGAACACAAATGCTCCAATGTCCTGAGAAATACATTTTATAATGGACTCAATAACCACACAGAAAGGAGGAGAAGGAGATTGGTGCACCAGATAAAAAGGCAGCCCTTACAGTTCCTCTATGCTTTGCATTTGGGGAGGAAGCTTAAATATCATACAAGCATTCATAATTGATTAAAAGGTGCATGTGTGCGTGTGTGAGTGTGTGTGCACGTACGTGTGTCAACAGGTGTTATTGCACCCGCTTAACGTAAGTGTTCCACTGGACTGAGGTGAGCTTGAAGGTGAAGCTCTTGATTTACCAGTGGATTTACTCAAAGCCCAAAACCATTTGATCTTTGAGTACTGACCAAAATACTGAACTTGTGGATACAAATGGCCCAAAATGAGGCTTTGTTGCTGGGTGTTGTCTGAGCTCAGGTAGCCAGAATGAGATTTGCTTAGAACTGCTGCACCTTTGAGTTAAAAAAGCAGCCAGTTTGAGGAATTTAAGCATCTTATCAGATACACCCAGAATGTCTCTCTATAGAGACATCTGGAATCCCCTGGATGAGTTAGAAAATGTGCTTGACAGTTATAGCTCTATGTATAAGTTGTTAATAAATGTCATAGTTGGTTGGTTACACACAAATTCATTGTCTAAACACCAGAAAAAATTTTTTTTAAATGAGTTAAAAAACTCTTTTAAAATCAGTTTGACTGAAGGTAGAATCGGACCAATTGTGTCTTTTAGTTTTGCCACATTGAGAACAAAAACAGTGATGGAGGGAAATGAACAAGGCAAGGCAAGGCAAGTTTATTTGTATACCACATTTCAACAACAAGGCGATTCAAAGTGCTTCACATAAAACCATTGAAAGCATCAAAACATAATGCAGAGAAAACAGGATTTAAAAACAGTTAAAAAAAACATTAAAACAGTCAAAATAAAAAATAAAAATTTAATAAAAGTTGCAGTGCACTTTAAGAAATAAAATGCAGTAGTGAGATGCAGCGATTGAATCTGGTTCAATTAAAGGCAAACAGCAAGGCAGAAAAGTCTTCAACAAGGAAGAGTGCAGGTTATCCCTCAATGTATAATGGTGCTGTGATAACACCAATGTTGCATAAACCACTATGGTTTTAGATGGACGATGACCATTTCCTGTCACTACATATGTTTGCAATCACCACGGCAATATGCATATTACAATAATTTACTTTCAGTACAAAAGAGAGAGAGACAGACAGAATGAGGTAGGCTGGACATTTACACAGACTAGACATCTTGCATTATGACTAATTGGCAAGCTTTATCTTGTGAGTTTGGCCAGCATCCGTGCATGTGCCCGTATGCTCATTTCATTATGATTACAGATGGTCTGCACATTTGTGTCTGGGTATCATCAAATACACAAATACAAACCAAGATGGTTCATCTTTTCTTCTCTTTTCTTATTGCCTCAACATATCTTCTCTTCCTCTTTCACCATCTTCTCCTCTTTATTGCAAAATCAATATTTACGTTCCCAGTCTATTTGATTCACGTTTTCTAGTTCCTGTCAATTCTTCATGGCTTTTTCTGTCAAACACATTTGTTCTTTTTTTGTTGCTGTCAGGGTTAGCGGAATTCACATTGGCTCCCCAATCACTTGGCAAAGTAACCTGTTGAGACCCAGGAGTTGCATCTTGTACCTTTAACACAAAGTCTTATGTCAAAATGCACACATTCTGTCCGTCAATTATCAGATGTCATAGACGAACAAAACAACAAACCCACAAAACCTATTTAATTTGCTCTGTTTAGCATTGCCAGATTAACAGAATGTGTTGGTCCTCATAAACTTTTAATTCTGTCAACTTCCCTGCTATTTAATGTGTTTCTCTGCTTTGCTATTGTACACTCTATTCTCTATAATGTTCCTTTGACTATAAATGCAGTTTCTTTCAAGATTTTGAACCATAGACAGCACCACAGGGAGAGACACAAAACACAAGAGACTCCGGAAGCTACAAAAAATGTTAAAATGACAGAATAACTTTGATACTTTGAAACTTTGAATCACCCCCAGAGAGAGCTACTTTATTGTGTCCAGAATAACTTATCATATAGTTGCAATGCTTATGTCTCAAACTTTTCAGCCCCATAAAGGTGTACATTTGATAACCTTTTGTTAGCAAACACACATGAAGTAGTTTATGTTTTATCCCTCATTATGTGTAACTACATTTACAGTATACAATCGTTACTGTACGCCGAATGTTCATTGTCAAACACCCAATAGTGTGTATGGTACTGTGTGCTAATGTGCTAATGTACATAACAACACTCTCACACACACACACACACACACACCAGAGCTTGATTATTTGTGACATCGTAGACTATCAACTCACTAGGGTGCAATAGAAGTGATGTGAGATGCTATAATGCATTCTGAGAAAGTCCCCTGTTGCTTCCTTGTTGGATTGATAGCAGCCCTTTCCCCACCTTTGTGTATCACTATCTATATGGGGTGAGGCTGTATGTGTGTTTGTGGCCAACTCTGTACGTGAGCTAGCTTGTATCTGTTGAAATCGCAACATTGTATATGTACTGTACAATCTCATATTTCAAAAATGAAAAGATACACTGGAATGAATATTTTTAAAGTATAAAAGTGTGACAATAGTACACTGCTACGATTGTTTTCATATGCTCGACATACCTTTGTTTGTTTTTATTATTTTGCTTACCGAAGCTGATAAATTATATATTCCCATGTTCCTATTTCTCCTAATGTGTTTTTGTCACTGTGTTTGTGTTGCCTGAGCCTGTTTGTGAGTCAGCCTCAGAGGGGGAAAAAAAGAAGTAAGATTGTAAATGAGAGGCAGTAGGGTGCACTAACAATGTTTGATAAGACCTGGGGTTGCAAATGAGCACTCCTCTGTCTTTCCCTTTCTCTCCCCTCTCGATCTCCCACTTCACCTCTCCTCCAATCCCTCCCACTGCTTCCTCCCCACACCACGTTGCTTTGGGTAATTTACCAGCAGCAGGATAAGCCCTCAAGCTCTCAGCCACAAACAGATAAAGACATGAATGCACACACATACATACACACATACACATTTTCTTCAAATTAGACACAATGTTGCCAGCTCAACTTTCCAAAACACTTACGAAAGTTCTCTGCATAAACTTTTCTCTTTTCAGAGAGTCAGAGTGCAGGACGAGGTTCCTGCTAGGTTTCCAACACACGTGGAGAAGGTCAGCCCAGGGAGCTTTGCCATTTATAAAAGCAAAGTTTCTGCAAACAGACAAATGGCTTACTTTACGATTAGTGGAAATGCTTACGGTGCAGAGAGGCATAACACATTTAAAACAACGTATCCTCACAAACGTACCCACACAAATACACATCCAGACACACAGATGTGGGTGCACGCATTGACACACTTACACATCTGATGCATTAATCTTCTCTTGTGTCGAAAGGATAGAGAGGGAGAAAAATAAGCAGTGGTAAAAACAGCCTATGTTTGCTTATTTCCTTCTTTTTTTTCTTTTGTGTCAGGCTGTCCCTGATGAGGTTGTGAGTTCATTAAAATAGATCATAAGCTAGACTCACAATGTATTATGTTCCAATTGCCTTGTTCAAGTGAGACTGCAATAATGAAAAAGGTTCCACTGAGTGTAAAAAATAAGTAAAAATAAGTATAATATAAGCGTATTCGCGTATTCAAATACATCATTTTGGCTTTGAATCTTGGTATAGACATGTGTTAATGTGTGGGTGTGGTTGGGGTTTTTTGATTGTGTATCCCAACGTCTGCTTGTGTTTGTGTGTTGGAGATGAATATATCAGCAAGGATAACACAACAAAAACAGTCTGACGCGACAGAGACTGTTGCTCTTGTTAATGGGCTCACTTTCATGTTTATGGGTCAGCTTTTTGCTGTGTCTCTGGTGCTCTGTTTAGCTGACAGCACAGTTCGCCACTGTCGTTTTAGTGGACATGCTTACCGATGCTAAAGGCCAGGGGCCCGCTGATGTGAAAGGGCCCACGACCACTGAATGGGAACGGAACAGAGAGCTCTACCCAACGGGATGCTCTGTTTATCATGATGCAGCAAAGAGGGTGCATGCTTTTAGTGCATGCTCGTGCATGTGAGCATACGCCACTGGTTAGCTCTCAATCGCTGCTCTGCACTGCTCTTAGAAAGTGGATACTGCTGATAATGCTGTCCGAACCAAGAGTATCATCGCAGAATTGTAGCACCCACCTCCAAAACCTTCCATAAACACGTTTACCTCTGTCAGCACTTTGCCCTAGTTTGCAATGTTGGCTCTGTTAGCATCGTTAGCAATGAGCCGCTGGCTCAACCTGGATATGTCGAGAACCTTTCAGAGGCAATCTTGATGCTCCCAATCCTGGATCTTGCACCGTTTAATAGATTACTGGGTAGCACCACATAATAACGGCACACTATTTAGCATTAGTAAAGCATGAATAAACACTTGATTCAGCATTTATAAAGCATTGTTCCAACATGAATACTAATAAGTAACTGATTAGTATGCAATTCATAAACAGTTATAAATGTTTCATTCTTGATTAATAAACTTGACTATTATGCATTTCATGATTGGGTTTTCATACTTTATAAATGATGGATTGCCCATTTGTAAATACAGTATTAAGGACTTATAGATGATTAAAAAGATCATTTTTAAAGTGTTAGTAAATGCTAAAAAATATATTTAAATGTCATTTATTCATGGGGTTATTTGTACATATAATAATTTAGATATGCACTTTATGAACGTTTTAATACTGCAATTCATGGTTAATTCAGGTAGTTACTACTCGTCAGTTAAGTATTAGTTAAGTATGTTCTGTGACCTCATTTACAAATGGGCAATCCATAATTTATAAAGTATGAAAACCCAATCATGAAATGGTACTTTAACGGGGGCTTGGTGTTTACTGCAGTTATTTTACACACATTAACTAAATGCAATGATTTTATGTTATTTGATTTTGTTCTTGGATTTCATGGAGCTTGTGATGTAATATTACTACTTCTCATGGACGTATGAGGAAATTAAAATAGTGCAATACTTTCATTCATAAAGATCTCTAAATTAAGTCACACTGGTAAATACAAACACAAAATAGGTCAAAAGGGTTAAAATCACAAGTGATAAGAGAATGAGACAAGCCAACACTTTTGCCAAATTAGCCATCACTTTATTTAGAGGTAAAAATATAAGTAAGTGTACCTGTCATGTTGCCAGTAAACGCTCATTGCAGAGTGTGTTATCAACCTAAAGATACTTATGAGATTTGGCTAATTGGCTTTTGTCAACAGAAATATTGAGAAATACTGATACTCTCTTTTAACTGTGGTCCTCGTGTATGTCCTTGTATTGAAATCTTTCTGCTACAGTTACGTTCTTACTGTCCTTACTCCTTCTTACTCCAAAATAAGAAACAATTACTGCCTGGCTGATTTCTCATGCTCAAATATCTTGTTTTGAGCCAGTTGAAGAATCTCTGGAGGTGCTGCTGTTCACCTAAGTAACCCACTTTCAAGCTCCCCTCTGGCAACAAAGTCCACTCAATCACAAAGGCTTTGTCAAGGAAATACTGTGATTGTGTTCCCACCGTGCATCCTGCTATTGCCACTGCTGTTGGCACAATGTGATTTTTAACACACCGTTCATTTATAAATCGTGTTACTCATTAAAATGTTCCCTTTAAACCTGGATAACTAGTGTTTTTTCTGCACACTACATCCCCAGCACTGTCTGCTCTTTAGACCTGTATCTTTTACATGAAGTGACATCTTGAATCCTCCGAGAATGTCGAAAGATCAACTTCCCATGGCTCCACTTAACATTAAACTAAGTATTCAAATGAAACAGTTTTGCTCTCATCTTGTCGCAATTAGGTGGATTCTTTTTTTGTGTGGGTGTTTTAATGTGTCTGTTTGCTCTGTACAATGGAATCGTAAATCTGCTTGTCGTCTCAGGTTGATGATTTTTTTGTTTACGGAAAAAGTACACTTTGTGCAGACAAAGAAGTGTGAGATGAATATTTGAATATTTCATTTTTGTATTATCTCAAGGACATTTGTAAAATGCTTGATTCACATATACTTACATATGGCAGTCTTAGTTTTGTTCATTCCTGTTAAATTCAGAGCAACACTATTTTTAATTACACACAAATAGCTTGGCAGTGGCCTTAAATACAGAGCTTTTCATATGTTGTATTAGACACGGCTGCATGAAATAAGATGTTAATATATCCAGTTAATTTGAACACATTACATTCCAGTCATGTAAAAAAACAAAACACACAAGCTCAGGTGAAATGTAAGTAAAGCAACATAACCATTTAAGTTAAATTTAGGGAAAACATCACAAACGTAACTTCATAATAAGTCAACAAAATGTTGGCCACAAACAGTGGCTTAGAACACCAGTCTGGTGGTTGATTGTCCTGTTGGGCTGTATCTGAATTGTTTGAGCCTCACTTCGGGTTACATTTATATTGGCTAGCTTATCACAGTTCTACACCAAACCAGTTTGGGCCTTCCAGGTCATCTTTTGTGTAGAGGAGTCTCATCACAACCTCACAGTTGTCCCCGTCTTATTTCATTGATGATGTTTTTGCTTTGCACAGGCATGCAAGAAGCTGACCTCACCAACAACAGCAAAGTTGGGCTCTGAGTCTTGCCCAAGGACATTAGGCACCGTTGGAGGTGGGGATCAAACCGCCAACCCTCTGATAAATATATGACCAGCTCAACCTCCTTAGCTACAGCCGCCCACCCAATTACACTTAAAAGTATCTCAAATGTTATCCATCTAACATTGTCAATAAAAGAGAGACATGTTGAAGTTCAGTTGTCTGCTAATGCAGAAGGGCTTTAAAATGCTGTTCCTCTAAAAGCCCACGAGTCTGGCTCTGAAAAGGTTCTTATTGTATGACGGGAAGAGGAAACCCCTTAATTTCAATAGATACAAAGTACATTTCTAATTCCTCTAGATGGTGTCTCAGTAGCTAATTCACTGTGTAAAGTATGCCATGGTGGTAATTTTGTAAAGGGTTGGATTAAGAAGACATTAAGCCTTAAAGTAAATGTGTGTTTGCCTTGATTTACTCGAGCTATCACACTCTGCAACAGTAGATGCTGCTCACTCAACCCACCCCAGCTCCCCTCAGGCTCCACCACTCTGGCCAAATTTGGATATTCTGGCTTTTAACAACTGCCAAGAGGGCAGTGAGCATTAAACCCAAATGCTTCAAAGCATCGCTTCACACTTTGCATGTCACATGACATCACAGATATTATCTCCAAGACATTATGTGAATGTGTTCCACTGTTCTTGCTTATTCAGAAGTAATGAACAGATCCCTGTGGTTTGGGTGGTAGATGCATGTGTGTGTTTGCCTCTCTCTCTCTCATTCCCTCATAATCAACCCCTACTCTGTCTCATTGACCCACCACAGTGCAGAAAGAGCCCAGAGCACAATATGAGTCATACCAGGTGATCCAGGGTCTGCATTTAATCCCAAGCTCCATTGCACTGAAAACGTAGTGGTACATTGCTGATCTGAACTGAGATCTACAGTCATAACACTGTCTTTACAGTCAGTGGACCCACATAACACAATACATGCACTTACACACATACAGTAACGTGATTGTATTACAATCCTGATCAGGACTTTCCATCATTATATAATGAAAGCCATTTTAAATACACTTGATCTGAGGAAAAATTACTTTTAATAGAAAATGTGCTGAAGTGAAATTTAGAACTCAGAAAATAAAGTAGAAATCCAAAACAATATCACATTATGTTGTCTATATGTTTCTTTGAGTGTAGACCTGAAACAGAAGCAACTGTATAGAAGCACAGAATGCACTATTATATTCTCCAATAAAAGGAGAAAAGAAGTTTCTTTGCTCTATGATCTAGTTTTCTGTTGTTTTTTTTTCCTTCACAATCCCTTTCCTCCTCTCTTTTCACTTCATCATGCTGACAGTTACTTGCAACATCTCCATTTAAGGAGTAAACTTGTCATCCATTAGTTGCATGTGTAGATGTTTGTGTTTGTGTGTATAGCCTGTGTGTGTTAGTGTAGCTGCCTGTGCAATAACAAGGGAGCATGAGGTAGCTGTGCCTATATGCTCTGACATAGGATAATAACACAAAGGCCATCTTTTCTTAAAAACATCTACTGTACCTCTGTTACCATGGAAACTATTTCCAGATCGAGGATAGTCCTGTCTCCGTCTTTGTCACTATTACCCCCTTACACTTCCCCCCCGCCCCCCACCTCTTCAACTGTTACTCAGCATCTTGGCAGTAATAAGTAATAACTGTGACTGGTTGAGAGAGTGTGTGTGTGTGTGTGTGTGTGTGTGTGTGTGTGTGTGTGTGTGTGTGTGTGTGTGCGTGTGCGTGTGCGTGTGTGTGTGTGTGTGTGTGTGTGTGTGTGTGTGAGAACCAGTTTTGGTGGCGGGGAATCCGCGTTTTGACATATAGCTGCACACACACACATATAACAAAAGTTACGCGCACACACTCGCAGACAAGCACTCTGAGAAACTTCTACTTGAGGTGATGTAGTGTCTTGTAGTTTCCATGGTAACATCTAGGGAGCGAATCAAGGAGGAGGGCCAACATAACAAAAGGGAACACTGCCCCCCCACGACTAGTGAGAGGAGGAACAGAGGGACAGAGAGAGAGAGAGAGAGAGAGTTAGAGAGAGAGAAAGAGAGAAAGCAAAGCTAGAGGACAGAGAAGGAGAGCGATGCTGTGTCAGAAGAGCCCTGACAGCTGCTCCAAGTCTGTGAATGAAAAAATGACAATCCAGCATACGTATATCTCTCTCTCTGTCTTAAACCATGACTCCAGACTATATAACAGAATATAACCTTGAGTTCTGAGCCAGCATTGTGTACGCTCGCATTCTCAGCACCCAGATCGATCACTACGATTCAAAGCCTGCAGGAACACCGGTGAATTCCTGTTGCTTTGTGGAAAATCCCTGCCGTCAGTTCCCAAAGGTCTGCCTAGCCTTACTGCTTTAATCTTTGTCTTTCCACCGGAGCCACAGGAAAGGAACCAGTCAAAGTCTCTACACCTACATTTCAAGCCTTATTAAAAATAATCAAAATGTGTAAATCACAACTATTACAATGTACATAACAAAACCAGATCGCAGACACAAGATAACATTGAAGAAGTGCGTTCTGTGCTACAGGTGTTTACCACCATCATGTATTTATGTTATCTTGTAGCAAACTAATTTGGTATATCATCGGATCCAAACCCGATCCAAGCAAATAGTTATTGCATCACGCAAAATGGATATGTTTCGAGGACATCTAATGCAAATAAAAAAATTACTTCATAAAGTGTCACATAAAAACAAGTACAAATGTGTATGGTCGTGTTTACAAGCAAAGAAAAAGTCACGCTTTAGTAACACTTTTCTAAGAGCATCTTCATCATCTCGGTAAAGAGAGCACATTGGTGAAAACCCAATGATGTTGTTGGTGAGACAGCATATGGTGTGTTTAAGTTAGACTCCAGCATATGGTGTGTTTAAGTTAGACTCCAGCATATGGTGTGTTTAAGTTAGACTCAACCTGTTACTGACATGCAAGAAGCTGTGAACCATCTTTTTCTCTCTTTGCCCAGTCTCTCAACTGACACTCCACTAACATGTCTAGACAGCAACACAACACACATTGTGGGAAGAAAGTTACACATTCAGGGGGACTTTTCTGGTATTTGACTTTCGGTACCAGCGGTTAACCTCTTGACACAGGGGGAGACTCTCCTTTACGTGTCTTGTGTGTGTCCTTGTTTTTCTGTGTGCGTATTTGTGTGTCAAGGGGAGTTAACCGAAAGTACATCCTCTTTCCAGTTAAGAAAAAAGAGGATGTTAAAAAGCGCTCTCTTTTCCTTCCCTTCCCTGTTTCCCTTCCCATGCTAACATATACACGTTGTCTTTGACACAGACGCACAATCAACGTTACGAAAGCGGCTAATTGAAGTGGACACGAGAAAAGCAAAAGCTGTCGGAGCTAATTGAGACAAATGAAGCTGGCGGTGATCAAGGGATAAGCAGCCTGTTTCAATGTCACTCCAACAAAGAGAGCGAGAGGAGCGAGACATGGAGCCAGAGCACAGAAACACAACGAATTACACATGACCCAAACAATGTATGTCAATGTCACGGAGCCTGAATTACAGTCATACCATCACTTGCTGACATCTTGAAGCAAAACTGTACTTTCAGGACCGATAATACAGTTGATTCCTTCTGTTTAGTCATTTTAGCATCATCTAAGTCACAGATGTGCCTAATATACTTGTAAGTGACTTTACCGGTACAATGTTGTGCTGCTTTGGAACTAAAGTGCAGCAAAATCAATAACTGAATGTCTACAAGAGCAGAAATTAAGAGTTTTTGAGAAATGTGACAATAAGCTTCACTTCAATATTTTTGTTAAAGGGAATAGCATTTTGCAAGTGGTAGATTCGTGCTTCTTAAAGTTAAGGTTGGTACAAGTATTTTTCATAATATTTATTAAATTTGTTCCTTTTACATCCTGAAAGCAATTAAGAAATCAAATGCTTTGACAAAAAAAATGGCATGGCCAGTCATAGCCCGCTGCCTACCTGCACACTCTGGCCATCAACTCACTCACTGGAGTCTTTCTAAATTTTCTGATTACTATCCAGTATGCGTAACTTTTACGTCATAATCACCATAATCACCATAATCACCTTTTCAAATATTTTATTTTACATAAATCATTTGCAATCTGTCAAAAAACATCCATTCAGTGTGAAAACCTGACGTAGTCGTTGGCTTTAGTGAACACTCTGTGGCCTTAATCTGCCTAATTGCTTTGCATTTAGAGGTGGGATATAAATTAACTTTCAGCAGAACAATAACTAATGCATTTGACCCTACTGGTCAATGGCCATTAGTTAGACGACTGTCAGTGGGAGACTCTAATTAGGCTACAGTAAAATCCCAATAGACAATCTATAGCTAGTATCTATCACAGTGTAGAGATGGACAGTGCGAGGAGAATGACATTAGTTGGACAAAACATAGAGAAATAAATCCAAGTTAATGCTGAACGTTGGCATAGGACAGGGGTTTGTGTCATTGCACAGGTCATTTTTTTCCAAGAGTAACAATCATAACAAATATGGTGGCTATGGAGAACATAGAAAAGAGAGAGAGAGAGAGAGAGAGAGAGAGAGAGATAGAGAGAGATAAAGAGAGATAAAGAGAGACAGGGAGGACTACGATGAATAAACTCAGAGATAAAAACAAGGCGTGAGAGGAGGGGAGAATAAACACATATGAGTTGTGGACTATTAAATAAAGACATGAAAGAGAAGAGATGTTTGAGTTACACTTTAAACTGCAGTCTTTCACTCCTTCCCTTCCTCTTTTGTCTTTCTGTCCGCCCCTCCGTCCCTTAATTTGCAAGAACAGATGTTGTAACATCTTCCGCTACATTAGATCAGGAATGATTTCTAGCTGTACGCTGGTGTCAGATGGCAACACTATTCATAGACAGCTTTAAATAAAATGAGAGCAGTTATTCAATCCAAGAAATGAGCTCAATACAGAGAATGGGAATCAGTTTCCCATAGCTGTGTGCGTGTGTGTGTTTGTGTGTGTGTGTGTGTGTGTGTGTGTGTGTGTGTGTGTGTGTGTGTGTGTGTGTGTGTGTGTGTGAGATGTGGGCAGCTCTTTGTTTCATAAAGATGTGTGAGCACACATATGTCAAAGGTGCTTATGTGAAGGTACCTATTGTGGCAAGACTGACTTTAGGTGAACGTGTATGTCTGTTTTTATGCAAATTAAGTTTGCTTTCCTGTGAAAGTGTGTGCGTGTGCTCGTTTATTAGCTCGCGCAGTCACCCACTCCTTTTTAAAAATAGCAGCCTCTCGGCTGAGGCTGTCAGCAGCAATGAGAAAATAAGGAGTTCCATTCTGGAGGTAGCAGCCTTCATGATACAATAAGAATAGAGTGACTGAGGAAACACGCACACACACACACACTTACTATTAGGCAAAATGGAGCCATGTTTGTTGATAACCTTAAACAAAACGTATTACTAATTCCATAACTTGGGGAGCAGTCTCGAGTCATTTTCGAGTCATTTTTGAGTCATCTTGAATCATTCATATGGTTATGTTAATTTGAATGGTTGAATTGTGTTTGAAGCATGTACAATTGGCATATATGCTCTTGTAAGCCCAGGCCCTGCTGTTTAATTTGCTATATATACAATATTTTCTTTATTGATTCATGAACACATGAATATGACCACATGAAGGTGACTTCTGCCCCTAAAAAGGGGGCCGTAGGGCCCTGAAGACCCTGACACTCACTTTGGTGGATTGTATGAGGAAGTTGAGTTAAGATGTGGGTGTGTGTCTATACAGTATATACACATACATAACGCATCTCAAGAGATCTCTTCCGAGATATGAGATGAGAGTGGAGACTCCGTTTCATCACAGTAGTTCATTATTCCAGCTCGGTATTTCATGTCTTCATAGAGGATTCCTCTCCCAGCCCTCCCTGGGTGACGTGATTCAAAGCCTATGGGCCTTCCTCTGACGATCCTTTTTCCAAATGTTCTCATCACATTCCCTGTTCATTTTTCACATAGACACACAAATAGACACACTGCACTTATACTTGAAACACAACGTCTGTATCCAGTGCGCCACTTTGTATTACTCACCCAGAGATCACACACCACTGGCTACCAAGTCTAAGACTAAACCCGAGCAGCACCCATCCCAGGCCCGAGGAATTGTTTCTTTCAGTGTTGCAGTCCATCAACAGTGTAGAAAGTCACATTGAGAACAATGCTATTCAAGCAAAGCCAAACCCACTAGTAGAACATGGCTGGATGCCAGTCACGCTGGTACCTGTGGATTTCAAAATGAGGGCCATCATTGTCCCACTCTTGGCAATTAGCTAATAAGCTACATAGCTAATTAGCTCAGATCATGTGTTGAGGACAACAGGGTAAAAAGTACAATGTGATCAGCTGTATTGTTTCCTCAACCTCAGAAAAGCCAATGAGTTTGTTTACTTCAATTGATAAGGTGTGGTTTACAGCCACTAAAATGTACAAGTAACATTTTCAATTTACTTTTAGACTGAACAGGATAATATATTGAGTGGTTGGAGCTCAGAATTGCCTTTCATTGGATTAAAGTAACACAGACCCATTTATTGCCTCGCTTTTATGGACTGAACTACATAGTATGTGTAGTAACTCATCCCAGTTTGATAGTCAATGTAGCTTTTACTTTAAATCAACGTTAATGTGCTTATTATTATGACCCCCCTATGATTTGTGAGGACCAAACTGCGGTATGTAGGGCACCTGTTTCTCTTTCCCTTTAGTTGTATTGACTGCGCCTCAAAGTTGCCCTCTTTTCATTTCCACAAGTAAACATCAGGTGGATGCATGTGTAATGTCACCTGTCCGTTGACTCCACATTCTTTCTTGTTGCTGTCCCCAACCTGACCTCTTCCTCCTTCTTATTCCCTCCATCCATTTTCTCTCTTTTTACTGCCACACACTCCACAGCTCCATCCTTGTTGAGCCACCCTGCTCTTCATCTCCTCTCCCTTCTTGCCTCTCCCGCTCCATCATCCTTGCCTCTCATTCAGAGCAGAAGCAGCACCAGTCAAATTGATTTTGCCGCTGTGCTGAGGAGCCCCATCAACTCACAGATTGGGTTTCCCGCTTACCCTCTCCCTCTGGCCCTCCTTATTCTTTCTTTCTCTCTCACTGTTGCTTCCACTTTTCTCCTCACCTTCTCCCTTTCTCATCTGTCCTCCTATCCCTTTCGTCGCTGCCTTTCCCTCACTCATTCCCCCTGTTCCTATTTCTGTCCGCCACAGCAGAGGTAAGGCCGTACTGAGAAGCCCAGTACAGCTTGTTGATCTTGATAATACAGTCCTGTATACAAATCTGTGTGAAACCGAGAGGGATTGAGAAAATGTTTTTACCAAGCCACAAATATCATTCAGTTCATGGGGACTGCATGTCCTTTAATTTGTGTACAGCGTGTGCTTCATGTGTATGGTTGTGTCTAATGCAATATGTGTTTTGTATTGTATACATGTTTTTTTGAGAGAACACATTGAGTCCCTGGCCTGTAATGGTACACTCAGTACTGTGCAGTCAGCTTGTGTGTTTGTCTAGTATGTGCATTCTTGAGCTATACAAACACAATATTATGATTAACTTTGAGAAAACATCATTTTATCAGATAAAATATGGTTACGGTATGGTTAGGGTTAGGCCGAGTGTTGGGTGAATTAATTGCAAAGTTTAAGCAGTCACTTATTAAATATTACACATTGAAAAAGGAATAGTTAGTTTAAAAATGATTCAACAGTAAAATTCATTATTTAGATTATCTATTATATTACGTTGAAGGAGTCACGTGTTAACATGTGTTGAAAAGAAAAAGAGATGTTGTGTTTGAAAAAGAAAGCAAAGCTTCTGTGAAACAGTCATGGCTTACTTGATGACATCATACGTTTCAGACTTGCTTCCCTGGTTTCTGGCTTTACGAGAGAGTAGCTCATGTTCACAAATATGCATTGAACTTTCCTTGGCCATGGAAATAATATATACGAGTTCTAAAAGTTGTGTTGCCCTTTAAGATGAGGGAAACATTGTGATTACAGTTAATGTGTGAACAGTAGTTGGAGGTCTGCGACGGAAAGTGAACAACGCATATCCCCTCCGTTCCACACTCTCACTTTACGCACATATAGGCTGCTGGATGATGGCATGGGATGTCATTTATAGAATTTTCCAGTGTAAATATAATTTCTAGTGATACTCGGTGGTGTGCTGGGTGTCTGTGTAAATAATAGGTTCATGGCTGGAGCTGAATAATGAATCACGAGTGGCCTCATCACCTTCCTGCCAGGAAGGCAGGACATCATTCATGAGACAAAACAATTTGCTTGGGTAAATGTTTGGCAATGATCTAACACAGGCTAAACATCTTAAACTTTAAGTATGGTCTTTCTAAAGTATTTTGTATATAACCATGAATGATAATAATGTCCAAAGGTAAAATCGCCCTGTCACACCATTAGCGATAACAACTGACCATCATTCTGCAACCATATTTCCAAAATGATGCAGGCGGTATACACTGGAAGCAAACCAATTTAGTGGAGGCTTGGCTGGCCTCTATGTCTGTCTGTGCGCGCGTGTGTGTGTGTGTGTGTGTGTGTGTGTCTAGCTCCCTTTATATAGTCAGCTGAGCAGATGTGCTTCGTAAACAGATCATAGCAGATGATCTGGAGTGATGGATGACTCTCCAAGAAAGTAATCCTACAGTGTAAGCGAACAGCTTGCTCTGATCTCATCTCATTGCTGCTCAGTCGTCCTCCATATGACTTGTTTCTGTGTGGTTCGCGCCATAATTGGAGAGAGTATTATCCCTGATATGTGGATTCAACAGGATGTCTTTCAGAGTCATGAGATGTTCGAGCACATGCTCGAGAAGTACGGATACAAATAGGACCAATGGAAACGAAAGAGCAATTATACATTGAGAAGATTTAAGTTGAAAAAAACAAAAAAAAACATGCTGCTACCACATCCGAGGCCCAGTTTACCAGTTTGTGTTCTACTGCACTCAACATTGTTGAGTTTTGCTCCATGTGTCACACTTCATTTTATACTCAATGCATGGAACAAGTATATTTTGAATTCAATCCTGGCTTTATGTGGAGTGTATTTAAATAGTTTGAGTCCATACTCATATTCAATAAAATGTGTTTTCTATGCGTGTGGATGAATGACTGCAATGTAAGACTGGAGGATGGTTGCTTTAAGGTGTTCTTCAATCCAATTTACTCCATGAAGTTGAACAGTTACTTAACAGAGGTAATCAAATGCACAAATGGAGGAATAGGTGTTTGCCAATTTAATGCAACTTGACTGCCTCTGGGACCTAACCATATCAGAGGAGGTGTGTCCTCCAAAATACAAGTAAAGTCTAAAGCCAAAGGGTTTTGTGTATTAATGTGTGATCCTGTGTGTGTGTGTGTGTGTGTGTGTGTGTGTGTGTGTGTGTGTGTGTGTGTGTGTGCGTGCGTGCGTGCGTGCGTGCGTGCGTGCGTGCGTGTGTGTGTGTGTGAGGGAGAGAGTTAAATCTTACAGAGTCTGAGGCATATGTGGGTGTTTTCCTGTTATTGGATTACATCCAGCCTCATGCCACTAACCAAATTTCTGCTTCACTTATTATTGACTGAAGAAAGAACAGGAAAGGAGTGCAGAAAATAACCAGGGCAAGATAGATAGGAGGGTGTGAATCGAGAGGTGAATAAAGGAAAGCTGGAAAATAGACAATTTGACATGAACCAGACCAGCTGCCAAAAAACAAATGTAGATTGGGAGATTGATTTTTTTTCTCCGAAGGAATGACAACGTGTACAGCGCATTCATCCATGTTCCTGATCAAGTGCTTCATTATCTGAGGACCACCAACTGTTGCTTGATAGCAAGTGAACAGCTTTTCCCACAGTAATGCTTTAACCTTGACCAAACCAAAGCAACCTTTTTCCAGGGACCATCTGCCCAATTAAAGTTAAACAATATTGTCAATACTCACCAATATAGCATACTATTTAATTGATATTAAAAAAGTCCACTCATGTGATCTTTCATTTTAGGAATATCTATTATTGGCTTGTGTGTAGCATGCACATTAAATAATGTATTCATAATTCATACATTATTATTCACAACACTATATAAACAGTACACACGATGCACAATTCTTGGAGCAGAGAGCGAGCAGCTTTTTTGTTTGTCTTTTCTTTTTTGAGGGGGAAATAGTGCTTCCTCTCTGGGCTTTTGTACCCCTCATTATAATGGCTGACGTTGGAACTCGTGGAAATTCATATCATGGAAGATCAGGAGCCAGACAGAATCTTCTGTGTGTTGTTTTTTTATGAAGGGTCTCCTCACATGCAGGTCCCTATCGCTCCAGGCTGGGATGGCACACACAAATGATATCATGCTGCCGATGGGGGCTTCCGAGCAGCAGAATTTTTTCTCAACCACCTATATTTCACAGAAACGCTCTCTGTTGATTCTTCAGACTTAGTAAATTACTGATCGTATTTCAGTTTTTCCAGAGTTTTTTTCACCGTTTCCAACTTTTTAGGATCCTCATGTTCCCTGCCACGATCAAGTGCCGATCAAGTGCCTCGTTCACAGTGAGTCACTTCCTCCCTGTGCTGCTACTTCAGAATGACATGATCAAGATACAGAGAGACACAATTCATGGACCAAAGATATGAGAGGACACGTGTGTTTGCTCATGTTACTCATGTACTCTTGTTGTAATTGTGTGTGTGTGTGTGTGTTTTGTATTGTGTTGTATTTTCTGTAATGAACAGATACAAAAATCTGAGTTGATTACAAAACCGTGTCTTATCTCTTTTCCATAAACAGGAGATCAATGCTGATTGAGTAAAGAGTAATAAAGTAATTAATTAATGAATAACTGAACATGAGGGAATGGGTAGAGAGGTGCCTGAAAGGGACATACACTAGACTAAGCTCTCTCTCTTTCTCTCTCTCTCTCTCTCTCTCTCTCTCTCTCTCTCTCTCTCTCTCTCTCTCTCTTACTCAGTTTAATCACGTTTATCATAGCAATTATCTTCCACTCTGTTATCCCTTCCACCTGTGTCAAAGCCAGTGCTTTTTATTAGCCATATGCTTATACCTTTCACACCACAGTTGCTGAATTGAACCGCATGACTAATAAACATCTGGATGACAGAGCTCAGCTTTCAGACTTTTAAACTACTTTTTAACAAACACATGCCCAAATGAGGGTGAGAAATGGATTGCCAATAAAGTAAATAATTACCTATCCTATATCAACCCTTTTGCGGGGGCTAACTGACAATCAATGAATTAGTTTACGTCATTGCTATGTTTGACAGTATCACAGACTTCCTTTTTACAACTCTTTCATTCTTCCCATTCTTGTTTGCTTACTTGTCTCTTCTTCTCAATCTATTCCACCCGCTGTCCGCTGCTCAATAATCTCTTCTGAGTGCTAGTGACATTTTACCAGCCCATTCCCCATACATGAAAGAACAGACACAAAAAAAAACAAAAAGAGACACAGGGATGAAAACAAACTATTGTGTAGCTTTAAAACACAGCAAGTGACCTTTTATAGCGACATCTGACTCTGCTTAGATCTGTGCCCTGAGAGAGGATTGAGACAGTGTTTGATCTTTTAAACACTCAGACGTCGCAGACAGTGGTGTAATTACAAGACAGCTAAAGCACAGGCAGGGGCCATTGATCAGGCACAAGGAACACAAAGACCCACAACCACACTCAATACACCCACTACGGAAGTTCAAAGATTCATGCACTTGTGAAAAAAAAACAATAGTTCAACGAACTCCTGCTATCTATATCAGTACATGACCATACACTTTAGCTGAACCTGGATACTTCAAGATTTAGATATTGTAGAATGTTAAGGCTACTGTTATATTGAACTCTCTGGTGACTTTAACCATGCCCCTCCGTCCTCCACTCTGCCCACACACACAATGTCACATGCCACATCAGAGACAGTAAAACATTGGACCTCTTCTATGCCAACTCCAAGGAGGAATACACATCAACACCTCCCCTGGGACGATCTGACCACAACCTGGTGCACGACCTGCCTGTGGACAAACCCCTAGTACAGAGGCAGCCAGCTGTGACACCCACAGTGATCTGATGAACTGTTTTGACTCTACTGTGTGGGAGGTTTTCAGTGATGCCCATGGGGAGGACATTGGCAGTCTCACTCACTGCATAACGGACTACATACACTTCTGTGTGGAAAACAGCGTACCCACCAGGACTGTACAGTTTTATACCATTTGCAAACTCAGCATCCACTTCTAAAATAAAGTTCCTCCTCAAGGAGAAGAAGAGGGTCTTTCGATCAGGAAACAAGTAGGAACTGAAGACTGTGCAGAGGGAGCTGAGGAGGAAGTGAACAAAGTCTACAGGACGAAGATGGAAAAGCAGCAGCAGCAGAATAACATCAGCGGGGTCTGGAAGGGCCTCAAGGCGATGTCTGGCTACAGGGGGCCCAACCAACAGCCTACGGGGGACCAACAGTGGGTGAATGATCTGAACTCATTCTTTAACAGATTCGATCAGTCATCCACCCGTCCACCCATCCAGTCCTCCCTGCTGCTGCAACCCCCATCATATGCACCCCCTGTAGATTACCCTTCTTCCTCCACCCACAACCCTCGGCTCCTCACCACACTCCTCATACACTATCCTCCATGACCAGCACCCCACCTCCCCTACAGAAACTTACGGCACACCGAGCATATAGAGTCTGCTCTGTGTGCCGTAGGTTTCTGAGGCAACCTTCTTTGTCTCTATATGGTGGCATCATACATTTTGTATGGAGTTTTCTGCCAGAGCAGCAGCTTCCCGACAGCTGACAGGAAGAGACTGAATAAACTTGTCAGGAAGTCCAGCAGTGTGTTGGGGTATCCACTGGATACGGTGGGCGTGATGGGAGACAGGAGGACGATGGCTAAGCTATCATCTCCGCTGGACAACACCTCCCACCCCATGCAGGACACTGGCAGCTCTATACAGCTCCTTCAGAGTGTGAATTAGAGGTACTACAGGTCCTTCCTTCCTGCTACTATCCGGCTGTACAACCAGCTGTGCTCCCAGTAGACCAACCTACAAAACACACAACAACAACAAATCTGTGTAATATAAATAAACAATACGGCGTGCAATAAACACATATTGTGTCTGTATATATAATATTTGTTCGTTAGTGTGGATTTTTTTACTTAGTTAATTGTATTCACTGTTTATTACTTATTTATGATACTAATTTGATTATTTTACTATGTATCTTGTTTGCACTTGTTGTATGCTGCTGTGATCCTGTACATTTTCCTGCTGCAAGGCTAATAAAGGCTTATCTTATCTTAAGCTTCTGTTTAGTTAATATGGGTTGTATCAGTTATATTAGTTGTAGATCCCAATCTCTGCATTGAATGAGACACACACACACACACACACACACACACACACACACACACACACACACACACACACACACACAGGGTGTGTTTCTAAGTCCTGCCCATATAACCAGATTGTAATGACACAGATCAGACCAGAGAGACACAAATTATGAAGTGCTGGTTTCCAGCCCAAATTTCCCAACACATTTATGCAACACCAGTTTAACTGTTATTCAGTTAAACTGGGAACACAATCAACACTGGCTTTTAATGATCTCTCAAGTGGACTGGGAAAGATTCTTCTGAGAGCAATATAATTCTTACATTTCTATTCATGCATTCCCCTTATCTGCTCCTGAAGCAATTATACAACATGCGTTTGGCAAAAGGCAGGGAAACACCTCCAACCGGTTGCCACTCCATTACAGGCTAAGACAAAGACACTTACAACTCACTCATTCTTCGTTCAAATGAATGGTACTCAAACAGAGAGTGTGCCACATGACATTGGCAATGTAACATCACATTGATTCTGCACTTCAAGCGAAGCATCAACTGCAATATAATTGTGCATATACAATGAGTAAACTGAGGACATGTGTGTTTGTTTGCCTATAGAGCTAAGACAAGTGAATAAAAACGTGTCTCATTTATCACTCTTGTGGCTGAAAAAAAAACAAAATGCATATACATAAATTAATAGAATAAGAAGAGAAACAAAAGTCCTACAGTTCTCCATGTGGGGAAAAAAAGCATTAATAGCTTTCTCCAGATTGCTGAAAATAAAAAAAATTTAAATAAACAAAATTTATTGGATGACACTCAAGTCACCATTAAAGTACAATTTGTGTTTTTGCATTTTAAGTACATTATGAAATGTCTCAATTTTAATTAAAAAAGCAAGACATTTTATTATTTTTCCCCTCCTTAAATAAACAGATTTAATCAGTCAGTTAATTATTAACTTCCTAAAAGATTTCAGGTCTCCAATTTTTACAGACAAATATGCATAGTTAAATAGAGGGATGTGTGTGTGTGTGTGTGTGTGTGTGTGTGTGTGTGTGTGTGTGTGTGTGTGTGTGTGTGTGTGTGTGTGTGTGTGTGTGTGTGTGTGTGCGTGTGTGTGTGTGTGTGAGTGTGTGTGTGTGTATTTTAAAAAAAAAGAAGAACACACAGCAGCTTAATACTCCACGGGAAAACAAGTAGCAAATAAATCTTTAATGAAAGGATATTTATTTCATAATTTAACTATCCCCATAGGGGAAAAAAGAAGAACACTCACACGCAATATCAAGCACATTTTTTTAAACAATATAAAATGTTATTCATTGGGTGTCTCTTGTTGCCTAAAAGTGAACAGACTGTAGGACACTGATATCGGCAGTAAAAACATGTCAGCAGGCATTAGACTGCCCTCGTTAAGCACAAAACTCATTACGGCATGCCTCGCTCCCCTGCTGAAAGAAAGAGTGAGCATTTCCTTCCAATTGGAGGGGAAAAAATAAAACAGTAGTTAGCCTTTTCTATCTGTATCTTCCAGAAAGGTTTGCTTGTCTGGGACCCATGTGCGGAGGGAGATAAAGCTGTGAAGGGTTAGTAATACAGCACAGCTATTTAAGAAGCTGTAATGATATTCATTAATTTAGATTCATTTCAAGTTCCATCCGGAGACAGAGAGAGAGAGAGAGAGAGAGAGAGAGAGAGAGAGAGAGAGAGAGAGAGAGAGAGAGAGCGAGCAAGAAGTGAGAGAATTCATTGGATATAGGATTCAGAAGACCGGGATATGGCGGTTTTAGTTGGGGGTCAGAAAGCTAAGCTGGAGTCACACAACTCAGACAAGAAGAGTAAATACTGAAAGGGGAGTCAATCAACTGCAGTATTTTCTCTGTAATAGAGTTTTTGGAAGTTGGACTTCTTTCCATTGGGGAAGCATGATTTATATGCTGTGCAATTTACAGATTACGGCAGAGGTATTGGCAATGTACAAGAATAGTATGGAAAAAGAATGTACGTACTTTGAAAGTCAAAGATAAAAGTGAAATCCATACATTTTAATGAAATTTAGAGAGAAGCTAATATGAATGTGGCCAGTCTTCAGGTCTATCCAACTCATACAGTCAGACAATTCATCCCTAGTATGTGAGTTCAACATGCACATTTGTATGTTACATTGTGCTAATATTTGATGTCCTTGAAAAGGTGTGCTGGATCAATCCTGCATTACCATTTGTTTTGGCCACACAGCAGAAATAAAGCTGTGAAGCCAAACACTTACATATTATTATCATTTTTCATATAGAGTTGTGTTTCTGGCCCCCTGAAAAGTGTAAGGTAAATATATATATATATATATATATATATATATATATATATATATATATATATATATATATATATATATATATATATATATGTGTTGTTTATCTCCACTAGCTCCTGACAGCTGAGGGGAACTGCAGATTGATGTGATGGATCTCTGTGGGTTCATCACAATGAGCACAGTTATTTGACCCATTGGTATTCTAAATATATTGATTATACCTGCTTTACACTTAAGTATCTCCTGATTATGAGGGTGCTTGCTTGCTCTTTTCATAGTGACTCTGAAGCTGCCTAATCGCCATCAGAAATTGCATTGTCAGAGTGGTATCAATATTCACTCGTTGTTTCAGACAGCATATGGTCCTCATCACCCTGCAGAACAGTTGGCAGGTCCTCTTTTTAAGTATAATTATCGCCCAGGAAAGGTTTTATCAAGGTAGTCCGTGCCGAAGCCACTTTAATAACACAACCCAAAGCTGGATTTTTGTTCTTCTTTTCTTTTTAGTCTTGGCCAGTAAGACAGCAAGGTTGGGCCGAGTTTTATTTATGTGGTACAATGTGACTCATAATGATGGCAGAATGTTCTCGAGGTTGTTGCTTGATGCTGCCTCTGTTTGACAGTTTCTAGCTTACCTTTGTGTTCATGGTGGGCTTGTTGCCAAAACTTTATGTTTATTAGCTCATCTGTAGTTCGACACTGTTGTCCAAATCAGTTTCTTTCTCAAACCCATTTCATCCCATGCCAGTTACTGGTGATCCCAGCCGTGCACTGCCTGATGAAAAGGTCTGACATACTCTCAAAGTATCGACGGCGAAACAAAGAAGGCTGAAGTCCATGTGAAGCTGAGGGGGCTCTCAAAGAAAAAAAGGCCTGCCACAGATTCTTGTGAACCAAGCTGACTTAGGTTAGGGGCCTTATCAAAAGAGCAAACTACAAAGCATTCGGCATCTGCTGCTTCATGTCTAAGAGCTCTGTAATGTGAGGCATCCCTGTGATATTATTAGACTTGATACAACTTTATATCTCAATTAGGTCATATACTCTGACCAGGGCTTGTTATTTGAGACATTTCAGACTTCAGCACCATCTTTATAAAGGAGCTTTATTTAATCATCTCTTCAAAGGTGCACTTTGCGTACTTGCTTTATTTCATTGGGGCTTTCTCTTTTGATTTGCAAAATCAGTGTGTCCTCATAATTAGTAACTATTTAATAAAAGTTTTTAGAAAAACAAATTCTCCAAACAGGATAACAGGAGGGTGCACAATACATGTAATCTGAAGTGAAAGGTCTGGAAGGCAGCTGTTTTGGATCCAGCACCCAGCATCCCTCTAAATCTTTCTCCATCATAACGTTAAAAAGATTCATGGTCGACATTTATACTGCCCGACAAGTTTGCCCTTGATGCATGAGGTATTTATAGTAAAGCAAAAGGTTGCACTTATCTGGGTCCAGCATGGCCATCTTGGGAAAAAAGTTATAACATATTTTTTATACTTTTGGCTATCATAACACATTAGATTAATGTTGTACTTATAGGTTTCATTTTAGGGATTCTACAGGCAGTCCTCTATTGTTGCCACACTATGCAGGTCTTGTTCTTAATGGACAAGTAACATGTAACCCAAATGCACACATCACTGTTTGGAAGGTGAACTTGAAGTTCTATCTCCTCTAGTGGGCTCTAGAGGTATTACTCTCTTCCAATCACAAGCATGCATTCGCCGCTTAAAAAAGCATAGCGTTGCCTACTCTTGGCTGTCTTCTCCAGGCCTGGTTTCTGAGAGAAACAGGCTGGGCAGCATAGGTGGTGTAAACTACCCGGCAACTCTACCCACTGTCGAGTCCAGTAGAGGGCGGATATTGTGTGCATAGGAACAAAGATAACTGTTTTGTTACCCTACTTCTATTAGCCCAGGCAAAGCCCTCATCCAAGGGGGCCCTGCCGCTGTCATGCCGCTCCCTGGAGAGGGTGTAGGATGCTGGACAGCGTTGTGTGCTGCCTTATTTACTCCTGATTGACCAGCTATGCTTATACAAATGCCCAGTGGCCGAATGTGTGCTCCTGATTGTAGAAGAGTATTACCCATAGAGTCCAGTAGAGGGGTGTACCTGTACTTGTACCTTAAAGAACTAGGGTTACAATATCGTAACCTTTTTTATAACCAGAAACGTATATCATATTCATTGCATTACAATCTACTCTGCATGCACTCTTGGAAGTCAAATGTTTTAAGTCTCCATTTAAAGACCATAAAATAGTGAGTTTCCTTAATAGCAGCTGGGTGTAAATTCATGACACAGTAGATGTAGGCTCTATTTCCAGGATTTTATCTTCGTTCTTTGGATAAGGAGTGCTTGCTTTGATCTCAAAGCACATGGATGAATGTAGGGGGTCATGAGGATCATTAACTTCTGTGGAGCAAAACCGTGTCATATTTTATACAAAAGGTCCTCATCTTTGGCTAAATCAGTCCGAGCATGCATGGTAAACCGGAGCAGAGAGACCCAGGCTGGCGTCATGTGGTCAAATCCCTGAGTCCTCTAAAGAATCCCCCCTGCAGTGTTTTGAACACGAAGAACCTCATTCAACAGGGTCGCATTTAAGCCGGAAAGAAGGACATTGAAGGAATCAGTGGGAGATGAGGAAAAGTGAATAGAAAACGAGATTGTTGGACTATCCAAGAGAGTTAGATCATTTGGCCCACTTTCAGGTGACATTCTCGGTCATTATGATTTTGCAATACAATAATTGAAAGGTGCAAAATAATATGATAGGAATACACAATAACACTTAGTTTTAACTATACTCCCAAAAAGGGTGGTTAGTTTGAAAAAAGGCGTGCTTTAAAGCTTTTCTTTTGTACTTATTTAAAAGATGAAATAAATGTTCTTGTTTTTGTATTTATTTCAGATTTGAAGACATTCTCAGTATTATGTTTGTATGAAGTAATGAGCCCATCCAGGATTATTATGTCAATAAAACAAACCTTTGAAAGCTTTCTTTTTAAGAAAACAATCAACTGTATGTAGAAAGCAACTACTATTTTATGAGCAGACTGTTAAACATAAGGGAGCAAACACTGGATGCTGCAGGGGGCAAGACATGTTTACTGATTGCTTGGATCCCAATCAGGACTTAATAGCCAACATTATTACTATCTGTGATTTTTTATTTTTGAATATTGTTCCATTTTGTTTGTGTTTATATGATTGTACTCTTTGTTTACAATAAACAGGCACACATCTACCATGCAATTATCTCATTTGTCTCTCTGGGCATTCATTCAAGTTTATGTTTGTTGAAGATAGAGTAATTAGAGCATTTGAGAATGAGAAGTTGAAAGGCGCTTGGAACCACTTCAGATTCTTGATATGTTGTGAAAATAGAAATCATGAAAACATTATATTATATTAGCTTTTAACAGCAGTAAATGGAAATATAAATGTGTGATGGCTTGCCATACAATTTTCTAAAGATATCCATGGTCCACTGAGGATAAATCAATGTGACTTTAGTGATTGACTGAAATTCCCCTACAGCACCACCATTGACATATTTTGTTTTGTGTCAGATCTTTTGATTGATCACCATGAAATTACTACAGATCCCAAGAGGCCTTGAGGAGAATATCAAGGTGCCAGGCAGATTAAACATTTGCTAATCCCCTGGATTGTTTTATAATGTCACCAGTAAATTAACAGACATACATTTGTCAACAACTGTTGGATAGATTACAATTACATTTAGGAAAGAAAGTATTGTTCCCCCTCAGGATGAATCCAAATTGTGACTGTGGTAACCATTTCATCTTAAAAAAATATGCATGTTTATAAACGATAGCATTGAGCTCAAAGCACATCCATGCCTCAGAACCGCAAGACATGCATGTA